>NW_027526225.1:11817186-12198158 GCF_048455015.1 Haemaphysalis longicornis | reverse complement strand
CACTCACAGCAACGAAGAAATTTCTCTTTCCCGTAGAAGACGCACCAGCACAGAACACACGCATCCTTACTGGTCGCCATCTTGGAAAAGATGGCGCCCAGTAATAATAATAATATTAATCAATCAATGAATCAATCAATCAATGATTAATATAGTGCCCAGGAACAGCGGAGGCCTTCGTGCTGGAGCACTCAGAGGGGAAAATGCAGCACTGTAGTACATCAACAATTTGCTAATAAACACTCAGTGAGCAAAAAAAGAAAAGAAAGAAAGACCTACAAAAAACGGCAAAGAAGATTAGAAATAAAATAGTGCAATCCAACCGACTTTAATAATAATAATAATCAATCAATCAACCATTATTTTTGGTGCCCAGGAACAACCCTAGGGTCTTGGTACTGGTACACCATATACAAGCATTCATAAAAAGAAACTAAAATCAAGACAACACAACACAGAAACCATATATATGAAAGAAACAATAAAGTAAAAATAGTTACAGAGATCCCAGAAAGCAAAACAGCAAAAAAAAAAGGAAGCCTAGTGTTAGAAGCCATGACACCCAGCCAGCAAAACGTTGAAGGCACGTGAAAAATTGAAAATACACAAGCAAATACTCAATGAACATGACGGAGATAGATTATACACATAAAACACAGGTTTTGTAACAAAATGTTAGGAAGTTTCAAAATGGAAAACGAAGTTCAGCGTTACAAGCACTGACACTTAAACCGACAGAAATTCAAGCAACACAAAATCAGGAAAAGTGAAAAACAAACAAGCAAGATGATGATTTGCATAAAATAAATACGGAACAGAAATACGGCACGTAAATGACATAAGAGCACTCAAGCTACAACAGTTTTCAATTCATTAGAGAACAAAGACAAAGAGCTCTGGAATATATCAAGACGATCGGAATATTCATTATATGCACATTGTATTCTGCAGATGGACGAGCGTCGTCTACTTAAAGCATCTGTTCTGAACGTTCGAAATCTTCGAAAAAGTTTGTTCGGCAAGTTGACATTGATAAGTGCAACCAAGTCATCACACAAAATATCACCATGAAGAAGTTTATAAAGATAATGTCAGCTCTCATTCGTCGACACCAAAGGGAAGGAATACTTTTGAGACAAGACATGCTGCCATTTGCGTCTTCTTGTACATGACGGGAACGGTGCCTAAACATAGAAAGGAACTTATTTTGAACACTTTCGATGCGGTCACTATTGGACTTGCAAGTTCCATTCCAAACAACAGAACCGTATTCGAGAAGAGGTAAGCAGAGAGCCGAATACAACTTTAGGAAAGGAAGAAGACTTTTAAACTCTCTAGAATACCTGAAACAGCACCCAGATATCGAAGAGAGCGTCCGGTAATTTGTGTAAAGTGGGAAGAGAAAGTCAGAGAAGAATCAAATAGTACTCCCAAATCCCGAATTTCGGTCACCCTTGGCAGATAATAATAATAATAATAATAATAATAATAATAATAATAATCAATCAATCAATCAATCAATCAATCAACCTTTATTTTTGGTGCTCAGGAACAACCCTAGGGTCTTGGTACTGGTACACCATATACAAGCATTCATAAAAACAAACTAAAATCAAGACAACACAACACAGAAAACCGTATATATGAAAGAAACAATAAGATAAAAATAGTTACAGAGATCCCAGAAAGCAAAACAGCAAAACAGCAAAAAAAAGGAAGCCTAGTGTTAGAAGCCATGACACCCGGCCAGCAAAACGTTGAAGGCACGTGAAAAATTGAAAATACACAAGCAAATACTCAATGCACATGACGGAGATTATACACATTATACACATAAAACAAAGGTTTTGTAACAAAATGTCGGGAAGTTTCAAAATGGAAAAACGAAGTTCAGCGTTACAAGCACTGACACTTAAACCGACAGAAATTCAAGCAACACAAAATCAGGAAAAGTGAAAAACAAACAAGCAAGATGATGATTTGCATAAAATAAATACGGAACAGAAATACGGCACATAAATGACATAAAGGCACTTAAGTTACAACAGTTTTCAATTCATTAGAGAACAAAGACAAAGAGCTCTGGAATATATCAAGACGATCGGAATATTCATTATATGCATCTGCAGATGGACGAGCATCGTTTACTTAAAGCATCTGTTCTGAAAGTTCGAAATCTTCGGAAAAGTTTGTTTGGCAAGTTGACATTGATAAGTGCAACCAAGTCATCACACAAAATATCAACATGAAGAAGTTTATAAAGAAAGATAATGTCAGCTCTCATTCGTCGACACCAAAGGGAAGGAATACTTTTGAGACAAGACGTGCTGCCGTTTGCGTCTTCTTGTACATGGCGGAAACGGTGCCTAAAGATAGAAAGGAACTTTTTTTGAACCCTTTCGATGCGGTCACTATTGGACTTGCAAGTTCCATTCCAAACAACAGAACCGTATTCGAGAAGAGGTGAGCACAGAGCCGAATACAACTTTAAGAAAAGAAGAGGACTTTTAAACTCTCTAGAATACCTGCAGACAGCACCCAGACATCGAAGAGAGCGTCCGGTAATTTGTGTAACGTGGGAAGAGAAAGTCAGAGAAGAATCAAATAGTACTCCCAAGTCCCGAATTTCGGTCACCCTCGGCAGTGCAGTGCTTGCTATTTTATAGGAGTATTGCAGCTGTTGAGTTTTCCTACTATAGGAAACAACTTTCGTTTTTGAGGGGTTCAAAATTAAGTCGTTTTTGGTGCACCAACGATGGAATGACACGATATCAGCCTGAAGAGAATTACAGTCCTGAACATTACGCACTTCTCTGAAGATTTTCACATCATCAGCATACAACAAAAAAGAAGAATTTTTAATGGCAGAAGCAACATCGTTAATGAAAATGGAAAAAAGAAGGGGGCCCAGAACGGAGCCCTGGGGTACACCACTGGTTGCTTTGTACCTAAATGATGTTTGACCATTAACACTTACATAGCAATATCGCTCCTGGAGATAGCAACGTATAAGACCCACTAAGGAAGCGTGAACATCTAACAGAATGAGCTTGGCAAGCAATAACGAGTGGTTGAGTACATCAAAGGCCCTGCTCATGTCACAGTAGACCGCATCAAGCTGGCTTCTACCAATGACTGCTGGGACAGCCTGCTCCATGAAGCATGCGAGGTTTGTGGAAGTTGAGCGACCACGCATGAAGCCATGTTGATTAGGAATGAGGACGTGTTTAAGTGAGAAAGACAAGACCTTATGAAGAGATAACTCGAATATTTTAGAGGCAGAACAAAGAAGCGACACTGGCCTATAGTTCATGGGGTCGGTTTTTGGGCCTGACTTGAAAACAGGGAATACACGACAGATTTTCCATGATCGAGGGTACGTGCCAGACCGGAGACAGTTATTAAATATTGAGGTGAACACAGGAACAAATATATTTGCATACGTTTTTAGAATTGCAGCAGGAATACCATCTGGCCCAGAAGAAAACGAGGGCTTTAGCCGCTTGATGCTGGCCCGCACGATGTTCTCATCCAATTGGAAACAAGCGGAGTAACCGTCCTGGTGACAAGAGACGCTGCCGTCATCACTACCACCGCTAAGCCCAAACAAACAAGAAAACTGACGAGCAAAGCAGTCGGCCGCATCTGCAACCTCATCGCCATTGGAATCCAGTAGACGAATAGATTCTTTCGTTGTACTAGATCTAGAATGAATGTACTTCCAGAAGGCTCCCGGCTGATGAGTTGCTTTAGCTTCAACTGACGCCAGGTACAAAGCATGATCACGTTTGTGCAATATTTTGCATAGGGCACGTAGGCTCCGGAACTTCTGAACGAACTGATTCGCACCAGAGCGCTTCATCTTTCTCTGCGCGCGTTCTTTGAGTTTGCGCGCGTTCTTTGAATAATAATAATAATAATAATAATAATCTGTTTATTGCCATTCACATAAGAAAATACATAGTGTTCGGGCCCGTCAAAGCCAAAGGGAGGCTTGAGGGACTGGGCCCGGCAATCGGCGAGTCAATAAATGGCCGAAGAAAAAAAACAACAGTGACACAGACTAAGGAACATCAACGAACACTGTGAATGCGGCTTTTTAGCACTCTTTAAAAAAAACTTTAACGAAGGGATTGTAACAGTTTCTGCAGTTGTCGTCTTGAGGTCGCAGTAAAAAAATCTTCAGATAATTGATTAAAAGAAACAGGCACATATACATTTCTTGTTGCTTTACCGTATCTGGTAGAGCACCGGGGTACTAAAAAACGAAACTCGTTTCTTAACACTCTTGAAACATTGGGTTGAATCTTGAAATCACAGCTCCAGAAATGCTTGAGAATGACAGTCTCAAGAAACAAAGAATGAAACGACGGCAGTTTAACAGCTCTGAACAAATTATCAGAAACAGATACGGAAGAATTGTAAACGATACTGTTTAACATGTTCTTCAGTAGGCTATCAATTCGATCCTTCCAGTTGGAAGAACAATGTGCATAAACTGTGATACCATATCTAAGGACACTGTACGCCAGGGCATGCATAACCATTTTTTTCACCGGTAGTGGCACCAAAGATTTCTTGTTAAACAGTGCGCACGCAGCCCCGCGCAGTCTACCGCAAACAAAAGCTAAGTGACTGTTCCACGATAAGTCACTGTCAAAATAGACACCCAAGTATTTTATCGAATTTACGTAATCCAACGGAACACATTGACACTGGAAGCAGTTCTGCTGATGCAAAAAAATTGGCACGTTTAGGTTTACCCTTTTCAACGGATTACGGAAGCATAACAGTTCAGTTTTTTTCATGTTAACTAACAAAACATTTTCCGCGAACCACTTCATTGACCTGCAAACATTGCTTTGCAATAAACATGCTGCTGTCGTGAATGACAAATGTGAAGTCAGTAAAACTGTGTCGTCTGCATATTGGAGAACGGAACATTTTGAGGTAACTGCAGGAAGTTCGTTCATATAAATATTAAATAATAACGGAGACAGTGTCGATCCTTGCGGAACACCAGCTTTTATGGGAAGTTTGCCGCTGAATATACCTGGACCATCGACAGAGACAACTTGAAAACGCTCACATAAAAAATTATGAAGTATAGCATGGAACGGTCCACGAAAACCCACAAGATACAACTTTTGAAGCAGAATATTATGGTCTAGCGTGTCAAATGTCTTTGAAAGGTAAAAAAACAATGCACAGCTAACTAGGTTTTTTTCAAATGCAGAATTCATCTCATCATTAAACTCTTCCAGTAATGCCACAGTCCCTCTGCCAGCCATAAACCCGAACTGTCTATCAGAAATCACCTTAAATTTAAGCAAAAATGACATCATGCGCTGGAGTAAAAACTTCTCCAAAATTTGCGAAAGAATGGGTAGCACAGATATAGGTCGGTAGTTTTCGAACATGTCTTTCTTTCCTTTTTTATACAGAGGCTTTACTACCGCCGTCTTTAGGGTCTGAGGTATTATGGCTGTTTCGAGGAAGCCATTCAACAGGTAAAGTAAGATACCGGAAAGGGCCTGGAAGTTACGTTGAAGTAACGCTATTGATAGTCCATCTATTCCCGGGGGCTTGTTTTTCCGAAAGCTAAAGATGAGCCCCGTAAGGTCATCCAAAGATATAGATGGGAGAAAAGCCGACGCAGGCGTTGCATTGGTTAGTGTACAATTAACAAGATTTCTATTAGAAGTGGTTGCTGATAATAATCAATCAATCAATCAATCAACCTTTATTTTTGGTGCCCAGGAACAACCCTAGGGTCTTGGTACTGGTACACCATATACAAGCATTCATAAAAACAAACTAAAATCAAGACAACACAACACAGAAAACCATATATATGAAAGAAACAATAAGGTAAAAATAGTTACAGTGATCCCAGAATGCAAAACAGCAAAAAAAACAAGCGGAAGCCTAGTGTTAGAAGCCATGACACCCGGCCAGCAAAAACGTTGAAGGCACGTGAAAAATTGAAAATACACAAGCAAATACTCAATGAACATGACGGAGATAGATTATACACATAAAAAAAAGGTTTTGTAACAAAATGTTAGGAAGTTTCAAAATGGAAAAACGAAGTTCAGCATTACAAGCACTGACACTTAAACCGACAGAAATTCAAGCAACACAAAATCACGAAAAGTGAAAAACAAACAAGCAAGATGATGATTTGCCTAAAATAAATACGGAACAGAAATATGGCACATAAATGACATAAAGGCACTTAAGCTACAACAGTTTTCAATTCATTAGAGAACAAAGACAAAGAGCTCTGGAATATATCAAGACGATCGGAATATTCATTATATGCACATTGTATTCTGCACATGGATGAGCGTCGTCTACTTAAAGCATCTGTTCGGAAAGTTAGAAATCTTCGGAAAAGTTTGTTCGGCAAGTTGACATTGATAAGTGCAACCAAGTCATCACAAAATATCACCATGAAGAAGTTTATAAAGAAAGATAATGTCAGCTCTCATTCGTCGACACCAAAGATGTCTTCTTGCAACTGACCAGACATTACAGTTTCTATTGATTGTGTAATGTTGCCTAAAATTACACTATGGTATTTTTATTCTTCTTTGAAGTTGTAGTTCCTTCTTATTTTTTGCTCACTCACTGTTCTTTTGCCAGCTGTTGATGCATTTCATTGCTGTCTTATAATAATAATAATAATAATAATAATCAATCAATCAATCAATCAATTATCAATCAATCAATCAATGTTTATTATAGTGCCCAGAAACAGCGGAGGCCTTCGTGCTGGAGCACTCAGAGGGGAAAATGCAGCACTGTAGTACATCAACAATTTGTTAATAAACACTCAGTGAGCAAAAAAAAAAAGAAAGAAAGACCTACAAAAACGGCAAAGAAGATTAGAAATAAAATAGTGCAATCCAACCGACTTTACACAATCAAGTCGTGCTGGCGCAGAGACAAGGTATAAGACAGCAATGAAATGCATCAACAGCTGGCAAAAGAACAGTGAGTGAGCAAAAAATAAGAAGAAACTACAACTTCAAAAAAGAATAAAATTACCATAGTGTAATTTTAGGCAACAATACACAATCAATAGAAACTGTAATGTCTGGTTAGTTGCAAGAAGACATCTTACAATAAGCGTAACTATACGGAAGGGTGAGTGAAAAGAAGAAAGTTTTTACAAGATTCGGGAAGCGTACATTTTCAGTTTCAAATGGACGCATGAAGTGAATATGGCAACTTTTAATGATAAAAACGGCAGAAAAAGAAAAATTCTACGATAATTACAGTCGCAGTATCAGCACAATACACGAATAACCAGGAACAAGAACAAGCTCGGTGAAGTCAATGCACAGGTCAGGACGATAAGTGAAGAAAAATAGCACTGCCAAGATGAACCTAGTGTGTCAGAGCTGACAACCCGGCCAAAAACTCCCGAAGAGGACGCTGAAAGATATCGAGCTTCTCGGAGTGAACATTATGCAGATGCTGCATTCTTTGAAGAGGAGAACGTGTGCTGAGAGCTCCAGCTGCTTTAAAAGGGTGGGCGAGCCTTGTAGCTTTTTGTGGAACGCGAAAACTGATTGATTCAAGTAGTTCCGGGCATAAAATAATACCATGAAGCAATTTGTACATGAAAAGAAGGTCTGAGTGGGTCCGCCGAGAACTTAGAAAAACGGTTATAGGGATAGGCTCCGAAGGAAAACGATGCCTAAATATTGATGAAAATTTGGTTTGTACACGCTCTATACGTTGACAGTTGGAACTACAGGTTCCATTCCAAACGACAGAAGCATATTCTACCTGCGGAATACAAAGCGTTCTGAAAAGTTTTAGGAATGAAGAAGGAAACCGGAATTCTCGAGAAAACCTGCATACAGCCCCAAGAGAGCGTAGCGCCCGCCTAGTAAGTTGAGTGACATGAGGTGAGAAAGTTAAGGCACTGTCGAAAAGCACGCCGAGGTCTCTGATCTCTTCAACTCTAGACAAGTAACCGCCGTTAATACTGTAGCAAAATAAAGTGCGGTTCGTTTTCCTGCTATAAGACATGACCTTTGTTTTTGTAGAGTTAAGATTTAATCTATTGTCTGAGCACCACTTTGAAAATGAGGATATATCTTGCTCCAGGGCAATGCAGTCATTAATGGACTCAATCCGTCTGAATATTTTAATGTCGTCAGCGTAAAGAAGGAAAGAAGACATCTTAATTGCGGCTGACACATCATTAGCAAAAATGGAGAACAAGAGAGGCCCCAACATGGAGCCTTGAGGCACACCGCTTGTTGTACTGTACAGAGCAGACGTCTGCCCGTTAACGCTAACGAAACCGAACCGGTTATCTAGATAACTACCCAACAATGCACGAGTGGTGTATCAATTCCTACCTGTAAAAGCTTTTTAAGTAACAGCGTGTGGCAGACAACGTCAAATGCTTTGCTGATATCACAGTAGACAACGTCGAGCTGGCCCCTCTCAGAAATGGCTGCCGAGGCCTGCTCCATAAAGCAGGAGAGATTAGTTGTTGTCGACCTTCCTGATATAAAGCCGTGCTGTTTACTTACAAGAAAATTCTGTACAGAACTTGACAGTAATTTGTACAGCGCTGTCTCAAACAGCTTGGAACAACCACAAAGGAGAGAAACTGCTCTGTAGTTTGTTGCATCCGATTTGGAGCCTGACTTGAAAATAGGACGGTCCCGAGAAATTTTCCACGCGAGAGGGAACACGTTTGTTTTTAGACACTGGTTAAATATCACCGTAAAAACAGGTACAAAAATGCTGCCCTATGTTTTGAGAATAGCTGGAGGTATTCCGTCAGCTCCACACGACAGTGACGGTTTCATACGTTTTAGGCTCTCCAAAACCAACTGCTCCTCCAAAAGCACTAAGCTGGAATCTTGTACGCGATTTAACAATATGTTCATTTCAGAGACGTCACGCTGGCCGCATGTGGCACTGAAGTGCTGAGCAAAGTGGTTGGCGACATTATGAACTTCTTCCCCAGAGGAATCTACAAGATTGATAAGATCATGTGAGTGGTTCTTACGGGACCGGATGTATCTCCAAAATGTTTCAGGCTGAGAATTCGCACTACTCTCTGCAGAATCGAGATAGGAGCGCTGGTCCCGCTCATAAATGTTTTTACATAATTTACGGTAAGAGCAGAAGTTCTGTTTCTATTCGTCACTCCCGGTTTTCTTATACTTTCTGTGGCAGCGGTCTTTTAATTTAAGAGTCGTACGAAGTTCTTTGGAAAACCAATGTGGGTGCTTGGAGTGGTTTGGTTTATACTTGGGAATAAATTGGTCCATACCGCTTTTGACAATTTCGGTGAACCGTTCGACCTGTGCATTGCAATCAGGAAGTTCTTGAATTTCCAACCAATCAAACGAAAAAAAAAGCTATACAAGCCAATGTAATCCCCACGTGCATAACAGAAGGGAGAGAGTTCATTATACTTTAGTGAGGTACCACAATGCCGAATCGAAACGGGAGCCGAAACTGAAAATGGAGGATGAAGCTTGTCGGGTTTGACAAGAGAGATATCCACCATTGATACTTGCGCGTTCTGTATGTTTGAGAAGCAGAGGTCTAAGATATTTTCGGAGCAGTTTTTGATGTTATTCAGTTGTGCCATGGATGTGAAATCTAGGAAGTCTAAAACAATGCGAGATTTTTGCTGTACGTAATAATTGTAATGCTGGTTTAGTTAGACTGTCCTATTGTACACCAGGTGCATTCAAATCCCCTAGAATGATAAAATGGTGATTTTGGTGCGAAGCGCAAACTTCTTCTACAGAAGTAAGTAGAAGAAGATATAATAATAATAATAATAATAATAATAATAATAATAATAATGACATAAAAATATTAATAATAATAATCAATCAATCAACCAATCAATCAATGTTTATTATAGTGCCCAGGAACAGCGGAGGCCTTCGTGCTGGAGCACTCAGAGGGGAAAATGCAGCACTGTAGTACATCAACAATTTGTTAATAAACACTCAGTGAGCAAAAAAAAAGAAAAGAAAGAAAGACCTACAAAAAACGGCAAAGAAGATTAGAAATAAAATAGTGCAATCCAACCGACTTTACACAATCAAGTCGTGCTGGCGCACAGAAAAGGTATAAGACAGCAATGAAATGCATCAACAGCTGGTAAAAGAACAGTGAGTGAGCAAAAAATAAGAAGAAACTACAACTTCACAGAAGAGTAAAAATGCCATAGTGTAATTTTAGGCAACATTACACAATCAATAGAAACTGTAATGTCTGGTCAATTGCAAGAAGACATCTTACAATAAGCGTAACTATACGGAAGGGTGGGTGAAAAGAAGAAAGTTTTTACAAGATTCTGGAAGCGTACATTTTCAGTTTCAAATGGACGCATGAAGTGAATATGGCAACTTTTAATGATAAAAATGGCAGAAAAAGAAAAAAATTCTACGATAATTACAGTCGCAGTATCAGCACAATACATGAATAACCAGGAACAAGAACAAGCTCGGTGAAGTCAATGCACACGTCAGGACGATAAGTGAAGAAAAAGAGCACTGCCAAGATGAACCTAGTGTGTCAGAGCTGACAACCCGGCCAAAAACTCCCGAAGAGGACGCGGAAAGATATCGAGCTTATCGGAGTGAACATTATGCAGATGCTGCATCCTTTGAAGAGGAGAACGTGTGCTGAGAGCTCCAGCTGCTTTAAAAGGGTGGGCGAGCCTTGTAGCTTTTTGTGGAACGCGAAAACTGATTGATTCAAGTAGTTCCGGGCATAAAATAATACCATGAAGCAATTTGTACATGAAAAGAAGGTCTGAGTGGGTCCGCCGGGAACTTAGAGAAACAGTTATGGGGATAGGCTCCGAAGGAAAACGATGCCTAAATATTGATAAAAATTTGGTTTGTAAACGCTCTATACGTTGACAGTTGAATAATAGTAATAATAATAATAATAAAAATATTATTAATCAATCAATCAACCTTTATTTTTGGTGCCCAGGAACAAGCCTAGGGTCTTGGTACTGGTACACCATATACAAAACATTCATGAAAACAAACTAAAATCGAGACGACACAACACACAAAACCGTATGTATGACAGAAACAATAAAGTAAAAATAGTTACAGGCGTGTCAGAAAACAAAACAGCGAAAAAAACAGAAAAGGGAAAAAGGAACATAGTGTTGCAAACCACGACACTCGGCCAGCAGAACGTTCAAAGCACGTAAAAAATAGGAAATATACAAGCAAATACGCAATGAACATGAAAGAGATAGATAACACGCATAAAAACAAAGGTTTTGTAACAAAATATTCGGGAGTTTCAAAATGGAAAAAAAGAGTTGAGCGTTACAAGCACCGACACTCAAACTTACAGAAATAATATTCAATCAATCAATCAATTAATCATGTTTATTTACGTGCCCAGGAACAGCCAGAGGCCTGAGGGCTGGCGCACGGCTAGTTACATGAAAACAAAATACAAGAAACATATAGCAAGAAACAAACAAGCGACAAGTGACACACAAATTGAAATAGTGAAAATGACAGAAATAAAGCACAGGCGGAGCCTGGGTACAGGTAAAAAATAAAATAGAAGATGCCTATGTTGCTCTGCCTGTCGTAAAGGCCACACGACAGGCACAGCAACAAAGTTTGACAGTAATACAACAAAAACAACGGCAAGAGTGTAGAGACAAATGATATGACGAACAAATGACAGTAAACAGTTTCAAAAATAGGCAACTATCAGTTGGATAGACGCAACCACAGAGAAACCAAATTCCAGAAAAAAAAGAACGACAGACATATCATAGGTGTTTAACATACTGTATTCAACAGCGCTGTACAGTAAATTGCAAAGGATTTCTGAAAGATTTCAAGGCGTTCAAAGAAGCGGTTGTAACAATTCTGTATTCTGTGCACAGGAGAGTATTGGAGTTGCGCGCAGCGGTCAAGAACGCGCGATGCGACCTGGTGGGCCTTTGTGTTACACTAAACTCTAAACAGTTAAGCAGGTCTGCGCAAGAAAGGTCACCATGAACGATTTTGTGAAGAAATGTAAGGTCTGCACGCATACGTCTGCAGTTCAAGGAAGGGATGGAAGGGACTATGGGTAAGTCAGAATCAGAATGAAAGCTGTGATTGTGATGACGGTGCTTAAATATGGATAAAAACTTCTTCTGCACACGTTTATTAATTCACTACTACATTTGGAGATGCCGTTCCAGGCAACAGAAGCATATTCTTACTCTGCTATACATATTGCATTGTATAGCATTATAAATGGATCTTGAGAAGAGAATTCTTTTGTAATTCGACACACATTTCCAAGGCTTCGGAGTGCACGCCGGGTGATGAGCCTAATATGAGGAGAAAAAGAGAATTACTGTCGAAAAGCTTCCCTAGGTCCCTAATCTCCTCAATCCTTTGCAGAGGAGCTCCCTGAATACTGTACGAAAACAGTAGACGGTGGGTTTTCCGGCTGTAGGTGACAACCTTTGTTTTAGTGGGGTTTAAATTAGGCAGTTTTTCCTGCACCAGACCGATAATTCCGACACATCCCTCTGCAAGGCACAGCAGTCCTGAACACCGCTATTGTGCCTAAATAGTTTGACATCATCAGCATAGAGAAGCAAAGAAGAGTTTGTTAACACAGGTGAAACATCATTGATAAAGACAAAAAACAATAATGAACCCAACACGGAACCCTGGGGTACACCACTTGTTGCAGGTAAACACTAGACTTTTTGTAGTTAACATCTACATAAAAGGACCGGTCAAGGAGATAGTTAGACAACAAGGCAACAAGGCTTGCGTCTACACCGGACTTAGCAAGCTTGTTAATAACTGATGGTTCACCACATCAAACGGCTTACTGAGGTCAAAATAAATAACCTCCAACTGGCCGTTTTCACAAACTGCAGCCGAAGCCTGTGTCATAAAGTTTGCGAGATTTGTGACCGTCGATCGAACCCGAGAAAAAGCCGTGCTGATTTGGTATCACAACGTTCTTGAAGCAGGCAGCAAGAACTTTGTGCAGAGCTGACTCAAAGAGTTTTGAGGCGACACAAAGGAGTGAGGTCGGGCGATAGTTAGAAACGGCTATCTTATATTGGAAAAATTCGAGCGGTCTTCCATGCACGAGGAAATTTACCTAAAAGTAAGCAGTTATTATAAATGGAAGTTAAGAAAGGCACAAAAATGTATCCGTAAGCTTTTAGGAGGGCTGCTGGAATTCCATCTGCACCACAGGAAAATGATGGTTTCATCCGTTGAAGGCTATCATTGACAATTTTTTCATCGTACATAAGTGTGTTAAAATTAGAGTTATTAAACGATAGGCGTTCGTCGTTGCCATATGGCAGTTGAAAGACACAATGAAAGTGCTGAGCAAAACTGGTGGAAACATCCCCAACCTCTTCACCATTGGAATTAAGCAGGCTAACGTGTTCTTTAGAAGGCTTAGAACGGCCGCGTACATACCTCCAGAATTCAGCCGGTTTCTGAGACGCAGCAGCCTCTAACGATTCTATATAGAGGTGGTGGTCACGCCAGTAGAGGATTTGACAAAGTGAGCGATACTGACTAAACTTCGCTTTCCACTTGTCAAGCCCAGAACGCTTGGCCTTTTTGTGGGCGCTATCCTTAAGTTTAAGCGAACTTCGAAGTTCTTTAGAAAACCAGTGGGGAAATTGGGAAGGAACAGGCTTATAACAAGGGATATATTTTTCTATGCCACTTATGACGATTTCGGTAAAACGTCGAACCGGTTCGTCAGCATCATTGACATCCAAAACACTGTACCATTCAGCACATGAATAAAAGTTATACAGCCCAGCATAATCTCCACGCTTGAAAGCATATCGCGGGACTGCACAATTGTCAACACCGCCAGAGCGATGCTGGGTCGCGACCGAGACAGAGACAATAAGAGGGGGGTGAAACTTGTCGGGGTGCACAAGGGATATTTCGGAGGCACACACTTGTAGGTTTTTAAGTTTGAGAAGCACACATCTAGAACATTACCACAAGAGTTTTCTATGCTGCAAAGCTGCTGAATGGAGGTGTACTATTGAAAATCTAATAGCATGCTGCATTTCTGCGCTGAATAATGGTTTTTGTGCTCAAAGGAAAGACTGTTCCAGCGAATACCTGGGGTGTTGAAGTCTCCAAGTATAATGAGCTTATGGTTGGAGTGTGCATTTGAGACATTTTCTATGTATGTGAGTGTTCGAATAAATTCAGAAGGTAATACATCCTGGGATATATAGAATGCACCGATGAGTAGCTTCTCGCCCTTCGTGAGGCCTACCTCAAGCCAGACTGATTCGTCTAGGGTCTCGAGGTCAGCACGCCGCATGCACTGCACTGAATGATCAACGGCAACGAGAACCCCGCCACCTTTTTGTTTAGGTCCAGTTAATTTTCTGTCGCTTCTAGTGATATGATAGTTAGAAGGGAAATATTCGGAAGACGAGATATCATTGGAAAGGCAGGTTTCAGTAATGACAACAGCAGAAAATTTAGAGCATACAATATTTCTAATAAATTCAGAGGACTTAGTTCGTAGACCTCGAGTGTTTTGATAGTATATGTCGAAACTCTCGTACTTACTGATCATTTTCAGTTATTTCAGAGCTGTGCAGCATACCGGGGTGGACCTTGCCTTGAAACGGCTTGAAAAGGCAGCCTTTTGGCCACATAGACGGGTCGCTCAGGCGCCTAAAACACTCCTCGTTAACGGTTACACAAAAAGAATAATAGAAGTCGTGCTTGGTCCTAAGTCGTTTGCACGAAAATGGCGTAGCTTGCACAGTTGACAAGTGAGTCAACAGTTGAGCAGATGTGGTGTTAGCCGACAGTTTGGGAACAAAGATGACCCTGGAGCTCGGTGGTCGGTGTACCACAACTGAGAAGCTTCTGACGCACCCACGCGGGGAGGGCTCCTTTTCTTCTGAAAGTTCGTCGGCGGGCCATTACACGCAGTTTCGGACCTAGGAGGTGGGGGCAGAGGGTGGACCGAAGGGGAAACCAAAGTGCACAAGGCCGTAGCAGGTTGACTGCTGGGGCGGTCAACGAACGGCGAAGCGGTGGTAGAGGACAGGAAGGGTGCACCTTCACCTGCTGCACCGCCGGCGGCTTCGGCGACCGACGACCTCGTAGGGATACCAGACTGCGGTGACGTCACCGGCGGTATGAAAGGATTAGCAGGTTTCGGGGAAGCAGGCGGAGAAGGCGGGGGACGCGTGAGCTCCCCTCGCAGGCAGCGAACCTCCTCGCGCAGGGAAGCGACGATTGCAGCCTGCTGGGCAAGCCCAGCCACATTGTCCCGTCGAAGAAGCCGGTTCTCCTCGCGCAGCTCGGTGATAACATCCCCAAGAAAAGAGAGGCTGGCGCAGGCTTCGGACAGGAGATTCTTCAACGCAGCTACATCTGCGCGTAGATCCGCCGAAGGGTTGAAGCTTGCTCCGACAGGGGACGCCACTCGTTTGGCCGGGATGTTCGCTGGCTCACCGTCTTCGCTGGCTTGGTCACCGGGGTCGCTAGGCCTAGCGTGTGACGCCGCAGCCACACACAGATTGCAGACGAACGGCTGCTCATCGGAGATCAAACGCTGCAGTTCCTCAAGAACAATGCACTTTCCGTGCGCACGGCGTTTACACGCAGAACATCGAAAAACTCCTGCCGCCGAAGAAAGCGAGGCAGCAGAGGAGGCACTTGTCCTTACTGGGCGCCATCATGTGGCAATAATAATAATAATGACAATATTAATAATAGTAATAATATAATAATAGTAATAATATTATTATTAATCTTTATTACAGGAGAGTACACATTATACACTCCAGCCCACTTAAACAATGATGCTTGTGAGCGGGATGGGCAGCCCAACTTCGTGCACGGGGCATACTCCTGTGCCCTTTACAAAATATACAAAGGTAAATAACAGGAGAGAAATCCCTCTAGCCGGACAGCAATTGCTGTTCAACAACACAGACAAAACAAAAGAAATTTCAACTAACACAATGTAATGAAAAAACATATACAATGCAAACTTAAATGCACTACTTATTATGAAACCTATGCAATACGAGCAATAGCATGCCAATTGTGCGTGCGTATAGCCAAATATTCAAGGAATTTCGGCCCGCTAGAAGCGCAAGTACAGTTTGATGTTTTTTAAAATATGAAGGGCAGCATCTACTTCTAGTTTATTAAAACAGAAGGTACATGGTAGGGTCATGTTCTTTTCCCGTAATTGGTATAAACGCGAGGAATTACATGCGTTTCAATACGGCGCAAAGGTCTTTGTTTTTTGTTGTCCACTTTAGAGGTATTTGAAAAACGAGGTTTCAAAAGTGCATCAAAGGCAAACTGTTTGTCAACAGACGGCATTTCTAATTGATGCATTATTAAATTTTTGTCCTCTCCTTGAAGAAGTATTTCATATAAAATGCTGCGAGATATCTGTTTTATTATACAGTTTAATATGTTTAGCCGGTATTGTGAGGAATGACCATAGATAGTTAACCCGTATCCTACTGTTGATTCTTCCAATGATTTGTACACCATTTTTCCGTTTGATCTATGTGATGTTTATTGTAGGGAATAAAGGTAACTGCACACTACCCGCAAGCGCTTCGCCACTTCTTGAATGTGCGTGTCCCAAGATAGAGTCTCATCGAATGTTAAACCTAAGTACTTAACAGTACTTGAACGTGGCACAGTTGGGCAGAAGCACTAGCGGCAGCCGTTATCGCGTAGATAAATAGGCCTAGATAGTGTGACGCCCTTATGTGGGTTATGAAAGCAAAGTAGGGTTGTTTTTATTTATTAATAAAACTACGATTAGAAACAAACCAATCGAGCAAATGGCATCTATCAGTCTGAAAAGTTCTTGCAGCGTCATCATACGAGTTACTCGGAAATGCTAAGACCGTGTCGTCAGCGTACATATAAAGTTTGGAATTTAGTGGTACATTTTCAAGGTCGTTAACATAAATATCGCGGGCCACTGGTCAACTTCATGGATTATTTCTCGCAGTTTCTAAGACGCTCCGCTGTCGTCCGGGGTGTGCACCCACTTCTATGCCTGAACCTGCACGAATATATTTGGTTTTTGTTTTGTTTTGAGTGTGTGCGGAGTGGCAGTGCTGAACTCAATACTTCCCTTTCAACCAGACCCCTCAACAACAAGCGTTTCTTGCTTTAAAATCTCCCTACCAGCCTGAGTGCTTCCTTGCGAGCAGGCAGCCATGCACGCTTTTTTGTGGCCCTAAACCGGAAAGAAATCCTCCACGTTGAGAAGGAAAGGAGAAAACTCCAGGGCCTGTGATATATCAAAGGCCGCAGAAGAGAACACCGCGAGCAGCCCCCCCCCTCCCCCCACACACACACACACCCCTCTCCGGGAGAGAGTGTGCCGCTTTCGTCGCCTTGTCTGAGTTGTCCGCTGTGAGTTGAGAGGGAACAATTATGTGCGATTTTTTATAGCGCGTAGCTTCAGTGATAGTAAAGAGATTTTTATAATAATTGATACAGGAGAGGGCTGGAGTAATTTACTTTACCCCAAAATACATTCCGAGTTGGCGATGGTAAGCGCGGCGGGTCCCTTTGTTTCGCAAGGCTACGAAAAAAAGCACACCATTGGCTCCGCAGGTGCCTGTGTGGGGCATTGCTTATGAGAAACACAGTGCGTTGCTCAGTAGACAGCAGTGGGACGAGGTGTGCAGCCGCATCGACGGCAGCCTTCACCAGGGCAGGGCCTGGTCCCTAATCAGACACTTGCTCGACGAGACCACAACCAAATCATACCAACAGAACCGCATGGCTCGGGTCATGCACGAGGCCGAGAAGAGCCTCGGCAGGGACGAGCTGATCAAGCGTCTAAGTGACAAATACCTGCCGGAGACAAAGACCGAGCAGCACCCGGGGTATGCGGGAGCTCCCAACGACAAGTTAGACCGAGACATCGCGACGGCCGAGGTCGTGACCGCCCTGCAGGAACTGAACACCAGGTCAGCGGCGGGACCCGACGGGGTCTCTAACAAGGCGCTGAAGAACCTGGACGACCCGTCGATCGAGGCGCTGACTCGGTACTACAACCAGTGTTGGCGAAGCGGAAAGCTGCCGGACCAATGGAAAAAGGCGAAGACGGTGCTGATTCCGAAACCAGGCAAGCCGCTGAACATTGAGAACCTGAGGCCCATTTCGCTGACATCGTGCGTGGGGAAGGTCCTCGAGCACGTGTTGGTGAAACGATGGCAAAATTACCTAGAAAAGGAGGGACTGTATCCGGACTCGATGATCGGGTTCCGGAGGGGCCTGAGCACTCAAGACGCGATGTTGCAGTTGAAGAAGGAGATAATCGAGAACGAGACGAAGGACAGCAAGGTGATCCTGGGCCTCGACCTTCAGAGCGCCTTTGACCGGGTGAAGCACTCGGCCATCCTGGCGCAGGCGTCGCGGCTAAACATGGGAAAGAGAAGCTATGAATACATCCGAAACTTTCTATCGGACCGCAAGATCGCCTTGCACACGGGGGAGATCAAGTTACCGGAGCGACGCGTCGGCAGCGTGGGCACGCCCCAAGGCTCTGTGATCTCACCGTTTCTGTTTAACATCGTGATGATACAGGTCGCCGAAGCGTTGTCGAGCGTCAAGGGCGTGAGATACACGATCTACGCAGACGACCTTACCCTGTGGACGACCGGCGGCACGGATGCTGGTATAGAGATGAGGTTGCAGAAGGCGATCTCGGCCATCGAAGAACGACTAGACGGAACGGGTCTGCAGTGTTCGCCGTCCAAGTCCGAGCTCTTGGTATACTCGCCTCGAAAGGCGGGATGGCAGCCGCCGCCCCCGAGGGAGTGTGATCGCATGGAGCTGATCACGAAGATGGGCCAGAGAATTCCCGAGGTTTCGGAGATCAGAGTGCTAGGCATGCTGATCAGCAGCAATGGCAGCAAAGACAACCTGCTGAAGAAGCTGGCAACCAAGACGGCGAGTACCCTGCGTCTGATCCAGCGAGTGTCAACCAAGAAGGCGGGCATGCGTGAAGAAGGGCTCACAAGGTTGGTCCAGTCCTTCGCGATCAGCCACGTGGCGTACACGGCGGCGTACCACACGTGGACGCAGACCGACAAGAATAAGATCGACGCCATGATCCGTAGATTGTACAAGAGGGCACTCGGACTGCGCGAGTCTACGAACACCGAGAGGCTGTTGCAGTTGGGCGTCCACAACACGGTGGACGAGATCATCGAGGCGCAACTGGAAGCGCAGCGAGAGCGGCTGGCGGAGACTAAGACGGGTAGAAGCATCCTCGAGACCCTGGGCTACGGCTACCGGGTCACAGGAAGACACCTCCAGGAACTCGACGAGAAGGTGCGCGAGAAGGTCCGGGTGAGCCCCATCCCGAGGAACGTGCACCCGGAGCACAACCAAGAGAGAAGACGGGCGAGAGCAAAGTTTCTCGTCGAACAGTACTGCGGGGACACGAGGACTAGGTACGTTGACGCGGCGGAGTACGGGCAAGGAAGATACGCGTTGGTGACTGTGAATGCACGCACAGGGCGGATTTCCAAATCGGCGAGCGCGAAGTGCGAGAACGCCACCGAGGCCGAGGAGATCGCCATAGCCCTGGCGATGTCTGAGGGAGGTTGCGACACAATCCTAAGCGACTCACAGGAGGCCGTCCGCAACCTGGAAAGAGGTCGAGTGAGCGGCAAGGCGGCTAGAATTATAGAAAGATCGGGAGTTCGAGACGGAAGACGAGTGGAGGTCAGATGGATCCCTGCGCACGCAGGAAACTGCTCACCGTACGCGCCGAACCACAACGAGACGGCCCACAGGGAAGCGCGCGTAATCACTCACCGCGCTCCCAACGTGGGCACTCGTCCCGAGTGGGAGTGGTGGACGGAAACCAAAGACAGAGCCAGGGGCTACGGAGAAACACTGAAGGCCCTACGTCTGGCCAGACGAGCGTACCCGCCGCCCCACCGGGAACTGGGCCGCGAGGAGGCGATACATCTAAGAAGACTCCAAACAGCGTCGACAACGTCGCCGGCCTCCTTACACCAAATGTACCCGGACGAGTACCCGAGTGATCAGTGCAGTGTGTGTAAGAAAGGACCGGCCAACCAGTGGCACATCATGTGGGACTGTGCCGCCGACCCAGACGGCGCGCACTTCGAAGAGTATCCGGAGGAACTCCAGAGAGCCATCGAATCTACAAGCAAGACAGACCAGTCATGGGCCATCCAGCAGGTCTTCGCCGCGCTCGAAAGGCACGGGCTCCGTAAAACGGGCTTGTGACGAGTAGGGTCGCACAAGAAGACGCGACGCCAGGCCACGTCGAGGCGGAGCCGTAACCCGGCTCCTGCCTACTGCAGGGTTTGCTTAAATAAAGTCCTTTCCATTCCAGTCCTACCTTTTTCATGTGGCAAGGTCTGCATAGGGCACACTGGAAGGCGTGCGAACATGCGATTGCGTGAACACGAACTCTTAGTAGAGAGCTGCCCAAGAACCCCATCCATAGCTCTGGAAGTGCATGCAAGATGCTCTTAAAATAAGTGAAAATAGTGCCCATGCAGTGATTCCTGTGCAAGGAAGATACAGAAGGCTGACCGCATAAAAAGAACAGATGCGAGTGTGCCAGTGACACGTCAACGCACATTCATAACAGTAAGGCAGTACCTAGAAGAGCGTATTTATTCGGCCGCCAACTTTACATATCACAAATGCTTTTTTTTTGGATGAGAGTGCAGCCATGTGACATTGGCCTGTAATTATGTGTGTTCTTACGCTGCATAAAAGTTAGTTGCTCGTCGTTGCCTGTTCTTGCCAGCTACTCTTTCTGTGACTGTCAATATTTCGCGCCAAGTTCAAGTATTGTTAAGAGGCACCAACTCGCCAAACACATCTTTGTAAGCTTGAAAGAAGGGCTGAAATAACCTTAAACACAAAGCAACCCCACTGTGCTTCATGGCCATGCCAAGGAACCAACGAGTTACTATAAACAACAGGTATTGCCTCAAGCCTACTAAACTGCATGTAAATGTCTTGGATTTTAAGGTGCAGACAGCCTACAAACCTTGCGAAATTGGCCGTAGCGACGCACAGATTTTGCACACTGTCGTCCACAGCGGTTGTGGCAGGTATGTAGTAGGGAGCCCATGCCAGACACTGCTGAAAACACCACACAATAAACTATACATTATCTTGTGAATGAAAAATGGAAAAGTATCCCAAACAATCAGAAAACCGGGCAAGTATATAGAATCCTTGAGCGGGGTCACAAGCTGTTAGAAAATTGTAAAAGTATTCTTCTGTTGAGATCGTTGCAGCAGATATAAAAATTTTGAAATTTTTTAGCACCAGAAAAGCAGTCTAAACAGGTCCTCGGACACAGCGGCTCCCTCTCACAAGTGTTGCAACGTAATGACAGCACGTTTGTCGACCTTCCCACAAAAACCTGCCTCGAATTGCGAGAGTGATGAGTGAAATGTATGGGAACATTCCGGGTGTTTGAAACAAGTGAAGGTGTCCCGAGCTGACAACCTGAGGTTGTTCAGCGCTTCATGTTCAGATGATATACGAAAATGCTCTAAATCAGTGGCCGGCAACCTGCAGTCCGCGGAGCAGTGTTATGCGGCTCCCGGCACAATGATGACCCCCTCCACCTTCCCTTCTCACTTACTGTCTGAAGGCATACATGGTAGTTTTGACCTCAAATGACATGAAAGCTCATTACATTCGTGTTGAAATAAACATGATTACTATTGCTATTCTTGTTTTATGCACTATTTTTATTTTCCAATAGTTTTTATTTGCCTGCAAAGACCCCTCCCCATACCAATGCACCCTCCGCCCTACTCGGTGTCCGCTTCATGTAACTCGGTACTCCACCTGAAAAGGTAGCCCACTCGTGTTATATATAATATTCAGCGAAGGTTGCAAATAATTTTGAACTTGTCACTACTTGCTCGATTCGAAGTGAATGAAAATAAGCAAGGCCTCTCCTTGTATACATCACCTAAGCATACTAACCCATTAAACCCTTTGTAATATCAATGAAGCGCCCATGAAGACTTGCTAGGGTTGAGGCTGGGGCAACGTTGTAAGTTGAAAAAGAGTAAAATTCCAAACGGGCAAAATACATAAGACAAAGAAATCAGATATATCACAAGTGTTATAGTTTGTCCTCATTTCTTTGTCTTGTGTATTGCTTGCTTTGTGCATTCCCTCCTTTTCATCCATGACGACAACACACATTTTTTTGAAAGACTGGTCAGCAGCTCATGGTTCTCAATAATTCTGTGTAAAATAAAACACTGGGGTCATCATGTAAGGACCAGTATTTAAAGGCGTACCGAAATGAAATGCTTGTGCTAAGTATTTTTGTGCTAAGCTTTTAGATGCGCGCATGTGTACATCAGACCGGCTACGGTTGCATGCGCTTGTGCAGCACGACGTTAGTCCCAAAAACTGACACGGTGCCCAAGGCAGAGCAGCGCGTCCCAACAGCAGCAAGTCACCTTGAATACGTCCCCGGAGCCCCGACTTCGGCAGTTGGGGAGAGGCACACATGGCATCACACTGATGTCCATGTCGAAAGGGACCGTTCTGAACTTTTTCGAGCATGCAAAGATTAAAACTGACTTAAAATACTGTCTACGGAACAGGTACAGGTTATACTTCGTGAGGGGTATTTCTATATACAGAAAAAGCTCTTTTAATCTCGCTTGAATTTTGTTGCAGCACACCTTTAAAGGGTTGACAGTTTTTGACTTCTTCCACACACTATAATGTGGCAAGGGTCCTGTGACACACTGGAAGGGAGCAGTAAAAAGGATGAACAGTCAGCACACCAGATTCAACGACGTTGTGAAGAAACCATATCTGTGGAATCGCTGATCAAACCCAGTGGAGGTTATCACGGTTGTAATTGCAAAATGATATAGCCATGGGCTTTGTGCTTGCTTTGGGTGCTGACACTGAGCAGAAGCGGACAACTGAAGCTCACGCGAGCTCTCAGGGAGTTCCGGAGGCAATGCCAGGCATGATTTGCCGATACTTCGTCCAAATTCAATTGCTACCATGCGGTTGGAGAGCCATTTCAGGAACGGTGCGACATCCCCACCACTTTGAAAACGGGTTGCCTTCATTTTACCCTGGCCTTCCCTATACAACTGCATTGCAGCTGTTTGTCCTTCGTGTTATCATAAGAAAATACCTTTATTTTTGACGTGGACCACTGCAAATTATGACTAGAAGTCGACAAAAGAGTTTGAATATCCAGTTATTTTGGTTATCACCACACCACCACTTAGCTGAGATAAAGCGACCAAAGCGAAACTAGCAGGCGAGTTTTACTCATTACATAACTGACTGAAATGCGTGTTTAAAAAGGAATAAGTACTATTCCAATCTTTCAGTTGGAAAAACAAAGCCTACGAAATATGCATTTCAAGGATACTAATTGATGCAGTTCCGTCACTATCAATTATCATACAACATTTTGCCACCTGTATCTATATGAACCTTAAAGCAGTGCACCTCAGCCATGCTGCAGTACATTAGCATTTATTTGAACATTCACTTTAAGATAAAAAAAAGCCTCATAGCAGCACGAAGGCTATGAAGGCAAGCTCCGCTTTGCCACTGAGTAAAAAGGTTTGCACGAATGATATGAAAGGAATGTTTCCTGAAAACACAAAACCTTTACCCCTACTTATATTATTGCCTTTTTGAAGCGTACTTACCGTCGGCCTTATTTCAGTTGTTTCAAATACGGCATAGTGGTTCATTTTCTTTTTAGTGTTGTGTAATAAAGTACGGGTATGGCAAGTGAGAAGCATACACCTCAAAATTCGACAAAATTGCCCTCGCCGTGTTGAACCCCCCGCTCCCCCCCCAAAAAATACAAAGCACGCGCTATAAGAAACAACGGGCCCATTTTTTTCACAATGGCTATGAATGGTCCGTTACCTGGATTGTAATACACTGCTACCACAATATTGCTGATGCCATGGACATGGCAGGGAACAAGCTCAGTACGCTTGCACGAGCTTTTCAACCACAGATATTGGAGCTACAGTGCAGAGTCGTTGACAAATAAAGATACCAAAAAGGCGTTATGTGTGTCTGTGTGTGGGGTGGGGGGGGGGGGGGGGTCCAGCAGTAGTTGCAAGAACGTGTAGTGCAAGAAATTGTGAACTTCTGCTTGGTTGCAGCAAGGAAGATCCTGAGGAAGCATGAATCAATGCTGCTTAAAAGACATTCAAGATTAATTTGTTTACCTTACGTTGCCAATATTTTGTAGTTTGTATGATTACAATTTTTGTTTGATTAGGCTGCCCTCAGTCAGAAAATTTTTCAGCGCAGGCGCGGATTTCACACCACACATCGTGAACTTGTGTGAGAGTCCGGATCTTTCCAGGTGCATCTACAATGCTATGAACTTTCTAAGAAAGAAGCACCGATGTGGTTAGACTGGGCCATTATTATGAAACAATGCATACTACGTTGCATTCCAGGCGATTTTTCTCGGCGCCAAAGTTTTGGCAAGTACAATTTTATTCAACGAGTCCGCACCCTACAGCTTACAGTGCACTAGAGAGCGCATTCATGATGAGTACGAAATAACTGCATGCTTGGTTTTCCCATGCTGTGCATAGGCCGCAAATGCATGTGTCGCGTGTTGTATTTTCGAATTCACGGCCTCGGGGTGCTATATTTTGTCATGCCAGTCCTCTTGAAAATGACAGCTGTACCTACAATTTTCAAACACGCCCATTGTTTTTCTCCAGCATGCAGGTCGGCGTGCAGTGGGGGAAATTAACAATGCGCAAAGGCTACTTGTTCAAGCCTCACTGCAGAGTTGTTGAGTACACAAACAAGCATTGTAATCACAAGATCATGCATTAGACACCATAACCAAAAGATTTTGGAGAACCCTGAGTGCTGCTGCCAATAAATCATCATGTCCAACTGAAAACCTAGCTGCTTTCCAAGAATAAGTGCGGTCGTACACTGTTTTTAGAGCTCAGGTATTGGTCTCAATACCATTATCTATCACTAACATCTATTCCATACAATTTAGCTCTGCTCATTTTATAGACACAAAACCAACAAAGATCGAGCCTTTCCTACTGCTACAGCTCAGCTTTTTGGGGAAAGTGAGCACACCGCTAATTCGTATTGCATAGACGTCGGGTGCAGCAGTCGAATACAAAAAGCCTGGCATAGTAAAATACAGCCCCACAAACCGAAATTTCGGTGAGAAGAACGCACGGAATGGTCCATTTGAGGCCTGTGTACAGCAGACGCGATCCTCGCATGCAACTAGTTCTTACTCGCCTTTAACCACCTCTCTACTGCACTGTTAAAGTGTGGGTTGCTAACATATAGAATAGCAATGAACCTACCAATTTTGAAAACAGTTTAGGTGCCCGAATAAGCCACACGATATGCATCTCCATGCAGCTGGTGGCATGTGGCTGGGGCCGTGGCTGCTACTGCTATCCCCCAGTAAAGGCCTGTGTGGAGGCTCAGCGATCCGAGAAAAATGGCGCCGCCCTGAGAGGGTTGGAAAATTGTGTATAGTCAGTGTCTACCAAACTGATATGTCAAAATTTCCCCCATTTCTCGTAATTTCAATCAGGGCTTTAGCACATTTCCATGAGCGACATAAGTTCATTCATTTCTAGGCAATCAGAAAACGTCACCTGATGCTGTCATGCTCCAGAATGCTGAACAATCAAAACAATAGTGGAGGTGAACAAATATCATACATTTAATACATTGAATTTAAATAGTTAAATACGAATACGAAGATTGCCATATATACTGGATTGTAACACGTATTCTCTTTTTGCAACCTGAAGTCATACCTCGCTTTAAAATCGAATACCGAAATTCAAGTTGACTATAGTGCCTTGATGCACCCAACTGTCATCCACGGCGACAGTTGGGACCATTTCGCGATATATGTCGGCAAGATGTGCCAGAGCAGTTCGGATCCACTACAAAACAAGAACGGCCTTTTCCATTAGTTGCTTATTTTTATGTCGCGGTTGACGGTGTGCGCAGCATTTGTTCTTTATTTTTGGGCCGTACTGTTCGGCCGCTTAGCTCACTTTGGTTGCCCTCAAGTGTTTCAAATCCTCTTCAGCTCTCCTTGTGATGGCTACGTGTGGCACTCAGTATGACGCCCTTTTCAAGACAGGCTATTTTAATAGGTAAAGTAATTCGGCAATTCGTCAGCTTTCTGAAGAGTCAACGTATCTACCATCTGCGGATCGCAACTCCCGCAGGAGCACCTTCTTAGGTGAGAACCCGGCCTAAAAGGTTTCCGTAGGCCCCGCTACAGCCACCATGTTGAATTACAGAAGCATGTTGCCGATTTCATCACAAAACAGCGCAACCGCCTAATGGCGGTCAGTGTTGAACTGATACTGCACAAAAAAAACTATATCGCTCAACAGATGGGCTTCCAGCGAAAGTAAAAGTGTCACAGGTTTGCGTCTACTCCCAGTGTTGGGAAAACAAATGTGCTTTTCGATGCTGCCTTTCGTGGGTACTTTGGCGGCTCTTCTGTTTTGGCACGACAAACAGTTACCGCTCGCGTTGCTTTTGTGGTTATACATTTTCTTTCTCGAAGCGATGAAAAGTCGCCCTTCGCATTACAATTGTTGTCGCATTACAATCGAGTAAACATATTACGTGGTTTTCTTTAGGATTATTATTGGAAGGGCACCCTTCAAAATGAAGCAACACTATGTTCTGTGTCCTTTCTTTCGGCACTACACCATAGCCACTGAACCTTGCTGTGGATGCATTACACTGTAAGTGTCCCAAGCTGGCAAATACAATAAGTGCCGACCCGCCGCGGTGACTCAGTGGCTAAGGCGTTGCGCCGCTGAGCACGAGGTCGCGGGTTCTATTCCCGGCCGCGGCAGCCGCTTTTCTGATGGAGGCGAAAAGCAAAAACGCCCGTGTGTACGAGATTTCGGCGCACGTTAAAGATCCCCAGGTGGTCAAAATTAATCCGGAGCCCTGCGTAGCGTCGGCGCGTTAAACCCTACAATCAATCAAATCAACAGTAAGTGCTGCTAATGTACTAACATTACCCCATAGTGCAAAGAATCACATGCTTGACTGCTTCCCATTTACAGTGTTGTGGTACAATTAATTTTTTACATCTTTGCACAATATCTAGCCAAATATATGTTCGATATGACGACCATGCGATTGATGCCTAACCACAATTGCCAGCACATCAACACCTGCAGCCACTTCAGTGGCGAAAAAGAGTGAAATCGTCAATTCCTATCATTCCAGGAAGCAAACGCGTGATCGTGAGTAGAACATGGCTATGCTTCCTTTAAAAACAGAGACAAACATGTACACTTATGTCTGCACGCATTTAGAGGCACTAAATACATTTTAAATAGATGGAAAACAATATTTTTATTTAATGAACATGAATAAGCAAAAGATGGGAAAGATAGCGTAACGGTTGATTTTCCTTCTAGAAAAAACATATTTGGTTACAATCAATTTCAACTCATTGACATGCTCACGAAAGGGCAAGGAAGCCTGTGCGCCTAATGTAAGCACTGTGCTAGGGCATGGCATTTTGAGCAGTCATAGTATACAGATCACATATAAAAAAGAAGAATTAATGTGCCTCACGGCAGGTTCCACAAACAGTGCAGCTGAGTGGCATATGCAGGATCTGATGTCAGAACTGAAAAAGTGTGTTCGTGCGGGCTTGTTGGTACATAACTGAATATAGAAAAACAGCGCTAAAACGGGACAAAAGAACGTGACAGCGCCCAATCTTGTCACGTTCTTTTGTCCCGTTTTAGTGCTGTTTTTCTATATTCACTGATGTCAGAGGAAGGGCTCGGTTGGCTTGAACGCAAAAAAGCGAGGGAAAAATTCCATCGAGAGTTCAATTCAACATTAAATTTCAAAAATAACTTCGAGATCCAGCGGCATACCCTTCCCATTATTTTATTTTGCTCGAATCATGGCAAAACAGCTGATTAAATGACCACTAACAAGAGGCCAATGTAAACTCAGCGTATAGATTGCGACAAAAAGATGTCAGGACTCTGTATTCAAAGAAAAGTGCAGTGAGTGCACTCATTCTACCTTCCCGTATGCACAAGAGGGTCAGCTTAACTACACACTAAACTTTTTTACACCCTTTTGGCCAAAAAGGGTGTAAGATAAATGATAAAAGGGTGTTGGGAGGCCCTTACACCCTTTTTCTTGAATATCAACACCTTTCTTCATTGGTTTACACCCTTTTTTCGTGAAAAAAAGGGTGTTGACCAACCTCAACACCCTTTTTGAAGAGTGTTGAAAGGGTGTGGAAAAGGTGTTCAGCTCTTCATTGATTGAGGCTATGAATGCAATATAATTTCAAAAAGACATCCCATTGCGCTATCCTCCCAACCTCGTCAAAAATGTTCAAGAGCAAAAAAAAAAGCTGCCAAATTCAATAAAAAACAGCGGCAGCACAGGAAAAAATATCAGCCCTTGCTTGTTACGACATCGACAGAATAACACTCCCCCTCCCAATTTTTGTTTTCTACAGCCTTGCCCGGAGCACACCACAGCCTTGAACTGTGACATCTGTATCATCATTCCGTCGTTCCC
The DNA here is from genome assembly GCF_048455015.1 of Haemaphysalis longicornis. Lineage (NCBI taxonomy): Eukaryota > Metazoa > Arthropoda > Arachnida > Ixodida > Ixodidae > Haemaphysalis > Haemaphysalis longicornis. The sequence continues at coordinate 12,169,479 of NW_027526225.1, read as the reverse complement.
TGTTCCACTCCTGCCCCACCAGCACAATCACAGCCCCCTCTGACAACAGTCATTCTCGTCACTCAGTGGAGTTATAACGTACTAGAAATCACAATTTTATTCCATTCTTATTGTTAGCGACCGTAAATATTGTGTACAAATGCAATAAACAGACCACCTCGTTTCTCCTGCAGAAACAACGTTGGAGAACATGGCAGATATCAAAATAAAACAAAAGTTTGGGAGGGAGGGGCATGAAATCGGGCGCTAAATAAACAGACGCCAAATAATAATACGATTACTTACACTAGAACACTGCCAAATTTCATTGCGCAGTGTTATCTTACTATCTGCTGCTTTTTTTAACGTTCAAATCGAGCGCCAAAAGCTTCAGTTCGCGTTTTGTGTTTGTAAACTTTAAATATCTAAGCTTCTTTATTATAATACACACAATAAATAATAAACTTAAAGATTATGTTATATTCACTAAAAGAGGCAATTATTTATTGTTGTCGTTTTAATTTGTTTACGCAACTCCCTGCCAACGACCGATACCCTGAGTACGGCGCGCGGCGGCGTGGCCGGATTCCGGAACATATACCCCGTGACCCGTCTTTCATCGATTGTTTACTGTGGTGTGCGGTTAAACAAGCGCAGTTATAATGATTAATTGGGCACCTCGTCGTCTTCGGTTATGCCTGTCGTGTTCGACTTCGCGATGAAGTATTTTAAAACAACTTTGCCACCTGAAGACGGCTGATTTCGTTTGGCGCTTGCCCTTGAACGTCGCTCGCTCTTCTGCATCGGTCCCTCTCAGGTAAGCTGTCTTGTCACATTTGCCGCCTTTCTGGTCACTGGATGTCGTTTGCAGCTGTCATCGCCGCTTTAAGGTTTCGTTAACAGGAGCCGCGTGTGTGAATTGCTTAACTGAACTGGCGAGGTTGAATCTAGAGGGCTCGTCTCAAGAAAGGCGATGTGCGAAAGATTGTGGTGCTTGCATTGAGCGCTAAACGCACTGGCGCTCAGTAACGCAGAGGCGCTCAGTAACTCAGCAAACGTTTCCCATTCCGCAGCACTATATTGAACAGTTTCAGAGTTCACCACTGCGAAGCACGTCTTACGCGTAGTTTATCAGAACACGGGCGGCTACTCCTCTAAACTGTGCTGCGCAGCGTTTTCGGCTTCGTTGATCACCGCAGTGGTTTGTGCCGTGTCGGGAATGGCGAGGGAGAATCGTTTGCGAGTGAATGTGAGCGCCTCGCAAGCTTCGTTGCGTTTGCGGCTAGCTACTTCACCATGTGTACGGTGCCGCGCTACGCGGGCAGTGATTTTGGCTGAATGTTGTGTTGCCCGAGACGTAACATTCGTGCGCCTAATCATTTCCATTCTTGCATGTGTGGTAATCATGTGTCATCCAGTTTTAGACCTCTGGACGGTCTAAGCGCATCACGTCCCTCTATTAAACCGGACAAGAGCCACAAGCATTGTCAACAGTGTTTGGCCGCCACAACGTAAGTTTTCAAACACAGTTTTGGTAGCACAGTGGGCTACCATACTTGAATAATGCTCGATCACTTGAATGTACAACTTCTCGCCCCCGTAACAATTATTGGTGTTTCATGCATAACCTAACATGTAGCCGCTAAATGGCAACCTTTATTGTTAATTTCGGAAAACTCAGTTTCACCCAAAATCATAATGTGGGCGTAGCAGTTGTTCACCATGTATACGAATTTCCGGGTGTTAGTCATGTTTACGGTGAAGCCATTATTCTTAGGTGGTGACACAAAAATGTTATTTCCTTTGTAGTTTAGTCTTCGACAGGGTTGTCACCTTTCCCCCAAAAGAAAACCGGCCCTCCGGGGAGAGGGGGGGTATATAGAAGGTTGAATTTGTGTTGGAAAACAGACGCTACGTGTTTTTTGCCATGCAATGCCAGTTATTGTAGCCTTTTCCTAGTGAGCAATACACATAAGATTTGCGCAGAAAGTGCTTAAGAGTGTCTAATAAGGAAACCTAAACGTGATTTTCTGGAAACACGTGACGTATTTTCTTTGCTCACGTGTCTTTGCGCAGCTCGTCGGCACATATTTATTGTCGTAGTCGCTGAATTGATGCTTACAAACCCCCAAAACGATCATAATCGTGGCACGATGGTCAAAATACCGGCCAATGACGGCCGGTTTTAGGTATGGATTGGCAACTGGCCCGCTGTCTAGAAAACCGGTCGGGCCGCTCAAAAACCGGCCAGGTGCCAACGCTGGTCTTCGATAAAGCCTTACCAGTTCTGATTTCTGCTATTTTTTGGATGTTTATCATGTGTATTGACAGCCCTTGCAGTCCACTTTTTCAAATAGTTATCTAACTGCCTATACCATTTAAAGAGGCCTGATTGTGGTTCTGAAGGCTGCGATTTACGCACGCTAGTGCTGTACCGCCAATAGAGAAACATCCTTCCACAAAGAAAAAGATTTGAAAGTGTAAAGTATCAGCTGCATCATTCTTAACTGGAACATGCTAATTGCAAGGCCTGGGGCTTTTCCTGAAAGCACTGTGGATGTTATGAGAGAGGAAAACCACTCAAACACATCTGGCAAGGCCGTTGCTGCTCCAAGATGCGTACAAGCATTGAGTCTTCTGAGCAATACATTACACCTTTTTTTTAAACAACCTACGTACATGCTGAACGTATTCCTGATTGGGCGTGTGCCAGGCGCGTAACCAGGAATTTTTTTCGGGGGGGGGGGGGGGGGCGTGGTCGACCAAAAGATGGGACGGGGAAATATGTAGTCAAGGCATCTTACGCGTTGTTTTGCAAACTAAGCTTGAAATAACTGACTTTAACATGCGATTTGTGTATGCTCAACGCTAACTGTAAAGCCCACCTTAAGGAGCTTAGATGGTGATGATAATGATGATCACCTAAATTCCCGTTCGCTGGTCTATGGGCAGACCACGGGCGATTCATTCGTCCTCAGAGCAGGTGGTTAGGCGGACCGGCGCTCGTGAGCGTGATGATGAGCGCGCTCGTGAGTGGCGCGTGGTCCCCGAAGTTCGTCGGGCAGAAGTTGAGGGCAACACTGGGTGTTTACTATCAAGATTCTCGTGTTTTAGATTTTCCTTTAGAAAAGGGACTATTAAGCTTTCTTGTCAGCTATGAAGTACAGTCGAGCACAATTTGAAGGTTATCGCGCCAGCATCGAGCGGCCAAGCGTGCCACCAGCCCACGGTTTCGTTTCGGAACCATGAAAATCAACATTTCGCACTCTTCGCTCCCTTGTTGGCTGTTCCATGATACAACAATGGCCCGCAAGACTGACTTGCCATCCTTTGGGTTTCAAGCTGTACATTCGTTGTTATCAAGCACAGACTTGGACTTGGTTGCCCTTTATCTACGCCGACGATAACGAAACTTGCATAGAATATTTGCTAAAGCTGATGTTATTTCTGCTTCGTTTGAAAGAGAAGCTTTCCCGCGACAACCTTCGAATCGCAGTGAACTGTACATGCGGTGCATTCGTATATTATCGCGGTGAAGCTAGCAAAAGTTCGTCTTCGTCCTTAAGTAATCGCCTTTTGTTATTTTTTGTGCTAGTAACGTGAGTAGTACACTTCCGCTAAGCGGAACACCTTATTGCACTGCTGTTTAATGTTGAGCTTGTTGCACGTTTCTTAAATTTCATTATATTTCTATCTGTTAAATCGATACAGACATGGCTTCAGTAAAATTGCGGTTAAGCAAATACAGAATGCTGATTCTAACCAAGAGGTAGGTCAAGGAAACAGTGGAATAGTGCCAAAAAAACAAAGCTCCGCAATAAGGAGAATTGTGTAGCTTTGTTGATGTGGAGGAAATACAAAAAGGGCAGAGCAATGCTATTTATGCAGCAGAAATTATGGATCTGCAATATTCAATGAAATGCGATGTCGGTAGAAAAATAAACATATGAAGGATTGATAGTTGACTGAAAAAAATACAGCGACATGCTCTGTCATGTGATTATACTTTGTACCAGTGTAAAGACAAGGAATGACACGCTCCCGACCACATGTAAGCCTATATGAGGCTTTTCATGCTGTTCTGCCATTCCCCGGCCGTGCTGTTCCGCCAGTGAAACAGTGGGGCTGTTTCGATCGGCTCGCGGCAGGTTCCCGGCGCTTGTCGGTGTATCCGCCGCGAAATGCAGCCGCGCTGTATATATTGACAGGTACAGCCGCTGGAGCGGGCGCAGGGATCAGACGTTGACATAGCCCTTGTTTTCAGCTTTATATGAGCAAGAATGTCCTTAAAACGGCGGGTTCCGCGCCTGCAGGTGACTTCAGGCGGTTTTTCAGGCTGCTTAAAGGAGCCATGAAGAGAAAACACAAGTTTGGTTCATTCAAAAGATTGTCTCGTTAGAATTATACTGACACCACTTTTAACGTAAACTTCGCTCAAATAAGCTACATAATTAGGAAAAACGGGAATGGTCATGCGACCCACCAGCTCATTTCCCGCAACAGAACCTATGTCGTCACATGAGCTAAGCTCTGCGATTGGCGGAGGCTGGCAGAAGCAGACGCAAATTAGGTAGAACTTACAAACTAGACGAACGAGCGATTTGCGCTTAAATTTAGGGCACATTCTTTACAAAGCAATAAGAATGATGGGACAAACAGTGGAAGTTACGAAAGCACATGTAAACATAGAAGTACTGATGCGTTCTGCTGTTCGTACTGCGCACAGCATGCTTGGTTTCGCTGCACAGCACTACGGGGCTTGGGGTTGTCTCAGACGACACTGGCCGATTGACGCAAGCAACGGTGTCTTACGTGACCCCATTTGTCGAGCGAGCACTATTTCAGGGAACTAATATTTTCTCCCAGAACAAAAACAAGCCAGGTTTAAATGCGGGCAAAAACAAACCAAACGCTTGCCACGGTATGGTGGCGCCATCTAGGTTACGGAACGTAAAGAAACGCGGGAACAAACCAACACTGCTGTACAGGGTGGAGACAACCTTTGAACGGTCCCGTGCCGCCGGAATTGGGCCAACGGGCTCAACGCGTTATTCTTTTCGTTTCCCACGAGACCTAGCAACGCGAAACAGACAATAGGATTCAAACTTCTTCAGTAAACCGCGTTGCGGCGATAATTTTAGCGCGGTTTTGACACAATGACTTGCTTCGGCGGCGAGCGAGCAACCGAAAATGGCGGCGCCAGCGTATACGTGTCTCTACCCTGTACGGCGGATGCGTGAATGAAGGTACTCTAGGCTGCAGAGCGGTCGGTTTCAGTGATGTCACTTGGGACCACGAAAATGCACGATTGAGCGGGAAAATCAAAATTGTAACCTAAATTGTTTAATTTTTCAGTGAATAAAGCACCGTTTGTATCCGGACAAGCGCTGGGGGCACTATAAAACACGAAATCTTTCGAATAAAACCAACTTGCATTTTCTCTTCATGGCTCCTTTAAACCGCGCCCCAGCCTTGGCATTAAACATTATGGGGGGGGGGCGGAGAGGGGGTGTGCTTGCTTGCAATGAGTTTTCAAAGATCTCCACATCTGAAGGTACTGAAGTGAGATGTAAGCATTGCCTGAAAACCATACCAGATGAGGGTACCAAATCATAGTTATGGGTCTTTCTCGCCCATTAACGTGTTTTGAACGAAAAAAGTGCCATTTAAAGGTGACACGTCGTTCCCTGCCGATTTCTGATGCCTGATTAAGTTTGTGGGCATAAATTTAGCCACTGACACTTGCTCACATGTCTAAGGTGTATGTGTGCTTGTTAGGAGTGAAGTAGGTAAAAATTGAAATCTTTGATTGTAGTTGTGTATCGATTACCTACATTGTTTTCATTCCTAGAAAAAAAAATAGGTAACCCTGCCAATTGTTCTGCATTGCTGCGTTTTATTATGCTTGTATGATTTGTAGAACCTGCAGGAGTTCAGCTGCTTGTTAAAGGAGAAATGAACAATGATACAAAAAGGAGAGCATATACTAAGTAAAAATCTTCACAATCGCAGGATGCCAACAGTCCACCTACCAACTTGCGTCCTGCATTGTTTCTGCTGGCTGGAGCGGCGCATGGAGCATTTTTCAGCTTCTCGAAGTTTGTGATCAAGCGCTGCCCCAAGTGAAGGATGCCGCAGAGGGATCCTGTGTTTTAATGCCACAATTTCATGGGCTGAGCACTTACTCGTAAGGCATTTTAAATATTCATCATCCCAGCGGGTATGTTACCTTCGTCTTGGGTGGAATGTGGCTGCAATCAAATTATTTGTCACAGAAACGAGGGAACCATGTGGTGAGAGTCATTGAGGCCTTGTTGATTGCGCATGCTTCTGAAATAACATTTTCATTCAGCTGAATACTTTCTAAATATTACAATTTGTGAACAAAATATGATAAAAGTAATGATTAGTTGTACTACAGTGCAGGAAAGAAATGCCAGCATATGTTTTAAGAGCCTCTCATATTTCAGGCCATTGGCTGGTGAGCAATAAAACAGAACTAAAAATTGTTTAAAGTGAAATCAAATATTTGTTGTCACCAGTGCATGACCCGTAGTAAAAGCTATCTGGTCTCCCAATTTCAAATGAGACAGGAAATGCCAAAAAATACGTAAATAAACAAGACAGCTTGCTACAATAAACCAATTTAAAGAATTGCTCAATATCTATAAAGTGGTGATTCAGGCGGGTTAGTTCGGTGTTGATGAAATACAAGCAGGCACTCGCCTGGTCAAAAACAAAAAAACAAATAAAGACGTTTTGGGGCCCCTACTGGTCCCTTGATCACAATGAAAGGGGGGTGAAAGGTCTCGACTATCTATAGGTTCGGTGGCGCAGAGTGCGCATATATATCTCGGGGAGATTAACCCGCGACCGGTTAATCGTGTTTTTAGTTGGTTGATTATGCACTGATTCTAAAAGTAGTCGTGTAGACAGGCGCTTCTCTGATGCGATTATGCTTGCGGAATCCAAATCGATGACGTGGTCAGTAACCAGGTGATGATCCGGCGCGGCATTTCAGCTTGCATTGCCTTTTTTGACATCGTTCTGGTGCTATTGAATTCTTCTTTTAAAAATTTCCAGTTTCACCTATGTAGGATGCGTCGCAATCCTTGCATGGAATTTTGTAGACAACTCCGGGGAATCTTTATTTTTCTAAAGGGTCCTTCACGCGTACCAGCTTCTGATTAAGCCTGTTCGTTGGCACGTGTGCAATTTTAATGCCATATGTGCCAAACACCCTTGCAAGAGCTTCACTGATGCCTTGAGTGTAGCACCTTGAGTGATCTTGGTGACGGTACTCGCGATACCGCGGACTCCGAGCCCCCAAACATAAGCTGGATCCAACCGTGGCAATGTGTTTATAGGTGGAGGGTTAGAAACCACGAACAGTGGCCGTCGGAGCCCAGGTCAAGCTCCGGCGGATGGGCTCCCTGTCTGTTTACCAGGCAGGGAGCTCCGGGACCTCCTCAGCTATCAGGGTAAGGTTGTGGAAGAAAGTACCCCCGTCCCCTGCTTCTATACATGCTGTATGGTATTATCAAACCCCCCCTCCAAACGTGATCGGTCCCTGAAAAGGGGCCGCACCGAAGTATCATTTCCGTCCTTACCAACGATCTCAACCCCAAAGCCAGCCAACTATCCCCGCTTCCTGATCATTCAATCCGTTGAAAAAGAAAAACCTGTTGCCTCTCTGTCCGTCTTCTTGGTCACAAAGTTCATAAAAGGTATAATAGGAAAATCGTACAAAGCAAAGAAACAGAGAACCGGAGAACTGTTGGTCGAAGTCAATAACCGGCAGCAGGCAACAAATCTCCTGAGCCAGACACGCATTGCAGATCTTGACATCACGGTCACTCCCCACTGAAGCCTTAACAGCTCACAGGGCGTGATCTCAGATCCTGACCTCATGACTGAAACTGAAACCGATCTGCTGGAGGACCTGAAAAGTCAGGGCGTAACAGCAGTGAGGCGCATAACGACACGCAGAGAAGACAAAAAAATTCCTACTAAACATCTCATCTTAACATTTGATCGATCAACACTACCAGAATTCATTAATGCAGGATACATTCGATGTTCCGTTCGGCCATACATTCCTAACCCCCGCCGCTGCTTTAAGTGCCAGCGGTTCGGGCACAGCACCAACTCTTGCCGCGGCCGTCTGACCTGCGCAAAGTGCGCCCAGCATGATCACTCATCTGACAATTGTCCATCTTCCACCCTCACCTGCGCCAACTGCCAGGGACCCCATGCCGCCTATTCTCGAAAATGTGAGAAGTTCAACCAGGAAAAGAAGATAATCGAAGTGAAAGTAACTGAGAACATCACCTTCCCAGACGCGCGGAAGAGGTTCGCCTCTTTCCCTCTGGGGAGGTACGCCGACGCAGCTCGCCGGGGGGCGGAGCGGCGTCTGGTTTCTGCGGGGACCCAGTACCGCGAGTCGGACTTGGTCCCGCCACCGCCCCCCCCCCTGGGTTGCCTCAGGCAGCCCAACCCGCCTCCGCATCGCTCGCTGAGCCAGCAGCGGCTGTGGCCGCAACCACGTCTGGTGGAAGCGATGCTGCATCCTCCACTTCCACTCCAGTGTCCTACACCACAGGCGAGGGCGCAGAGGAGATGGACTTGGGGGAGCCAGCGGCAGCTCCCACCACCACCGCACCGCCTGCGCCATCCGAGGCGTTCCTGAATCCCTCGGTGGTTGCGGGCAAGGAAAAGCGCACCCCAAAGGGTTCGCGGTCCAAGGAGCCTGATCCCTCAGGCGCTCCGAGGACATCCGAGAGGATGAAATGGACGTCGGTCCGTTCTTGTCTGCGGTGCACCGCAAGGAACGCGTCCCGACGCCAAAGCCTCCCGACAAGCCAAAAAAGACGAGAATCACAGACCCGAAAGACGACACATAAACAACACAGTCCAGTAGCTCCGAACACTTCTTAATGGGAAGAGAGAACATAGTCCAATGGAACTGCAGAGGCCTCTTTAAAAATCTTGACGATGTAAATGAAATACTGCATGCTAATCAGCCAAGTGTAATGTGTGTTCAGGAAACACATTTGAATTCTAAACAGACAAATTTCTTGAATAGTTACCTGGTATACAGAAAGGACAGGGATGGCTGCACACACTCTTCTGGGGGTGTGGCCATAATCGCCCGGAAATCTTTAGCATGCCACCCTGTCACTTTGAACACTGTTCTTGAGGCTGTAGCAATTCGAACAATAATATTTAATAGGTTGATAACGGTATGCTCCATATACATTCCTCCTGATCTTGCCCTTGTCAGCTCTGACTTTGAGGCGCTGGTCGACCAGCTTCCTGAACCATGCATCTTAACAGGCGACCTTAATGCACACAATTGTCTTTGGGGCTCTACTCGTACGGATGCCCGAGGTCGCCTGATAGAGGAATTCCTTACATCTTCAGGAGCATGCCTTTTCAACAATAAACAGCCTACATACCATAACATAGGACACAACACATACTCATACCTTGACTTGGCTATTGGCTCCGCAGTTCTCTTTCCTCTTCTCGAGTGGGGTGTGGGAACTGACCCATATGGCAGTGACCACTTCCCCACCTCCCTAACATATATAGGTAAAGGCCCAAGCAGTTCATCTTCCCATAGTAGGTTCAATGAAGCACGAGCTAACTGGAACACATTTACAGAAACATCGAAACTACACTACACAACCATAAGACACCTATACGCGGATGAAGCCGCTCAATTCCTCACGGCGAACATCCTCGACGCCGCCGAAAAGTCCATTCCCCACGCCTCTGGTGCCCCGCGCAACCAGCGGAGGCCGTGGTGGAATGAGGACTGTAGGCGGGCGCGGGAGGCCCAGAACAAGGCGTGGGGTATCCTCCGTCGGTACCCCACGTCGGGCAACCTCATTTTGTTCAAACGGGCCAAGGCGTTCGCAAAACGTGTGCGCCGTGAGGCAAAACGAGAGAGTTGGCGCACCTTCGTTACATCCATTAACTCGTACACTGACTCTCGCTGGACAGGAATACGCAAACTAAAAGGACAACAGACACACAGCCTGCCCCTGGTTAGTACAACAGGGGACAAACTGGAAGATCAGGCTAACGCACTCGCACAACACTTCCAACACATGTCCAGTTCAGCACACTACACTAGCAGTTTCATGAAACACAAACAATTGGCTGAAAAGAAGTCTTTACTTGATAATGATAAGTCAACCTCCTCTTATAACTCGGAGTTTTCACTTCATGAGCTGAGGACTGCTCTGAGCACTTGTAAACCCTCAGCTCCAGGCCCAGACAACATCACATATAAAATGATACAGCACCTACACTCAGACACTCTTCTAACACTCCTCCACCTATATAACAAGATTTGGCTTTCGGGGCACATTCCTTGCTCTTGGAGGGAGGCCATAGTAGTGGCTTTCCTAAAAGAAGGGAAGGACTCTTCCTCTTCTTCCAGTTACCGGCCCATTGCTTTGACAAGCTGCCTGCGGAAGCTCCTCGAGAAGATGATAAACCGTAGGCACGTGTACTTTCTTGAGTACAATGGTCTTCTCGAGAGCTGCCAGGCAGGCTTCCGGGCAGGGCGATCCACAAACGACCAATTAGTTGCACTGGAATCTTACATTAAGGATGCCTTTATACACAGACAGTACTGCATGACCGTATTTTTTGATATCGAGAAAGCTTATGATACGGCATGGCGTTATGGCATTCTTGCAGACCTAAAATCGTATGGTGTGACAGGTAACATGCGGAATACTCTTTCAAGTAACCTTTCTGAACGAACATTTTGTGTCAGGGTTGGTTCGGCACTTTCAAACGTTCACGTGCACGAGAATGGTGTGCCTCAAGGTGGCGTATTGAGCTGCACCTTGTTTATAGTTAAGATGAACTCTCTCCGAAAGGCACTGCCGCCAACCATATCCTGCTTGATGTATGTTGACGACGTTCAAATATCTTTCAAATCATGTAACATATCCATTTGTGAACGTCAGGTCCAGCTTGGGGTAAATAAACTTTCTCGCTGGGCAGAAGAAAATGGATTCAAACTTAATCCTTCTAAAAGTACCTGCGTTGTATTCTCAAAAAGGCGGGGCATCCTGCCCGATCCCGACGTAAAACTCTTTGGTGACTCGGTCCCAGTAAAAAGAGAACACAAGTTTTTGGATGTGGTGTTTGACGAGAAACTCTCATTCATACCCCACATAAAACGACTCAAACAAAAATGCCTAAAAACAATTAATATTCTAAAAGTCCTGTCTCACCAATCGTACGGTGCAGACAAACAACTCCTGCTTCGACTTTATGCCGCGTTGGTAGGGTCACGGTTGGACTACGGAAGCGTTGTGAATGGGTCAGCCAGAAAAACAGCACTTAAAATGCTCGACCCAGTGCTTCACTTGGGGCTTCACCTGTCTTGTGGGGCGTTCCGTACCAGTCCTGTCCACATTCTTTATGTAGAGTGCGACAAATGGTGCTTAGCGTACCAGCGAACTTATGTTGACCTCCTATATGCCTCCAAAATCTCATCAATGAATAACCATTCCTTTAAACCGGTTTTTAATTATACGTCCACAACTAAACTCGTTTTAAACCGCCCATCCATTCCTGTTCCTTTCTCGCAGAGAGTGAGGGACGAGGTGACTTTTCATGACGTCTCCCTCTTAGACACATTCAAATCATCTCACACTGATCTTGTGGCACCATGGCATCTTCGTCCTGTGGCATGTGACTTGTCTTTCGTACAATACAATAAGAACAGGACACCAAGAAGTGGGATTTTGCAGCATTTCATGCATCTGCAGAATAAATACAGTGCTGCAGACTTTTTCAGCGATGCATCTAAAACGTTCACTGCAGTGTCTTGTGCTGCGCATGGTCCCAATTTCGAAGCATGCAGAACAATGAATGCTAATACAAGTATTTTTACGGCAGAAGCATATGGTATATTTCTGGTTGTAAGTCACATAGTTGAGCATCATATTCCTACATCCGTCATTTATACAGACTCGCTGAGCGTCGTCCGTGCATTATCATCCGGAAAGTCATCAAAAAACCATGTAAAAAATCTTGTCTCCAAAACAATTATGGTAGCTTATTCCTCAAACCTTGCGGTGACTGTGTGTTGGGTGCCAGGCCACTCTGGCATTGGCGGTAATGAAGTGGCGAATGAAATGGCCCCCAATGCTGCACTCCGAAATACAGTAGACATGGCAACACTACCTTACACAGACCTCAAGCCACACATTAGACAACAACTCCGTAAAACTTGGCAAGCAGACTGGAGCGAACAGACAGACAACAAACTACACGTAATAAAACCACACTTGGGACAATACACTACTGACTCACACAACAGGCACATTGAAGTTACCTTAGCTAGGTTACGGATAGGCCATACGCATGTAACGCACTCGCACCTGCTCACGGGATCTCCAAGACCCCTGTGTAGCAGGTGTGGGGAGGGCCTATCCGTAGTCCACATACTCATACAATGCAAGGCACTTGACACAACACGACACAAACACTTCAGAGAACTCTACAGACAACATATTACCCTACACCCATCCCTGTTTCTAGTTGACGATGCCATGGTTTCTGTGAAACGCGTTTTTAAATATTTGTCAGATGTTAAGTTTTTAAACCTCATTTCCTATCATGCATAATCAAATCTGGCCCTATACACAAGCCATCACCATTATCTTTATCGATCTAACTATGTCCAGTTTACTCTTTTTATACCTACCTTTTATGGAAATCACTTCTTTTCATTAAATAACTTCTCTGGCGCTCTTTGCCCTCGTCGGCCTTGCGCCAATAAACACCAATCATTATCATCGATGCCTTGAGTGTAGGGGACGTCAGCGCGTTTTTGCCTGTCTTCTTCAGGAACCCTTTCTCAGGAAGCAACTGAAGCCCGCAACTGTAGCGTCCTCACAAGCTTTGAAGGGTAGCCGTTGCTGCGAAGGTCCTTCCTTACCACGGCTAGATCTTGCTTGCGCAGACCAGGCTCAGAGCAGATTCGTGATGCGCGTAAGAGTGCAGCGGCGGCGGAGCGTTTTTGGCCTATAGGATGCGTAGAGTCGAACCCCACGTATCTACCCGTGTGGGTAGGCTTTCGATACACACTGGTTGTCAATCCTTTTCCGACCGTTTCCGAAGTACGTCGAGGAAGGCGATCTGTCCATTATTTTCCTGTTCCATGGTGAACTGGATGCTTGGAACACAAGAGTTTAGATGCTCAATTAACGGCATTACGTCTCGGCGGTGGACCACACAAAAAACAGTCGTCTACATAGCAGTCTCGTACGTCGTCTCGTACGAGCATAGCGCAGAATTTTCTAGAGCCTCTAAGGCAATATTCGCACAGACTGCTGATACGGAAGCTCCCGTCGCTGTTCTAAACCGCTGCTTGTAACATTGTACGTTGATAACAAAACATGTGTTCTGCAGGCCAGATTCCAGGCAAAATTACGCGGTCCGGAGTTGCAAGGATCTACTCGAGAACGATGCATCTCTGCCTTCACGTTCGCCAATTGAGACGGAACACTTATATCGTCTCCTGGAATTTGGCCTGCAGAACACATATTTTGCTTTCAACGGACACTATTACAAGCAGCGGTTTCGAACCGCGATGGGAGCTTCCGTTTCAGTAGTCTGTACGAATATTGCCTTAGAGGCTCTAAAAAATTCTGCGCTATGCTTGTACAAGATGGCCCCAAGATCTTTGTCTGCTACGTAGACGACTGTTTTTGTGTGATCCACCGCCGAGACGTAATGCCTTTATTCGAACATCTAAACTCTTGTGTTCCAAGCATCCAGTTCACCATGGAACAAGAAAATAATGGACAGATCGCCTTCCTCGACGTACTTGTGAGACGGCCGGCCAAAGGATTCAGAACCAGTGTGTATCGAAAGCCTACATACACGGGTAGATACCTGTGGTTCGACTCTGCGCATCCTATAGGCCAAAAACGCTCCGTCACCGCTGCACTCTTCTCACGCGCATCATGAATCTGCTCTGAGCCTGGTCTGTGCAAGCAAGAGCTAGCCGTGGTAAGGAAGGACCTTCGCAGCAACGGCTACCCTTCAAAGCTTGTGAGGACGCAACAATTGCGGGCTTCAGTTGCCTCCCACGAAAGGGTTCCTGAAGAATACAGGCAAAACCGCGCTGCCGTCCCCAACACGCAAGGCATCAGTGAAGCTCTTGCAAGGGTGTTTGGCACATATGGCGTTAAAAGTGCACACGTGCCAACGAACAGGCTTAATCAGAAGCTGGTACGCGTGAAGGACCCTTTAGGAAAATCAAGATTCCCGTAGTTGCCTACAAAATTCCATGCAAGGATTGCGACGCATTCTACATAGGTGAAATCGAGAGCGTGACGGAATCCTGTCTGGCCGGGAGGGTACATTAGGAACGAAAAAGAGACGCCGACTAGTCCAAACAAAACGTACTGACGTTTCGGCTTCCAGCACGGAAGCTTTGTTCACAATAAATGCATCACCAGAAGTGGGTCGTTTAAGTCGGCTTGAATAATCGCTGCAAAGAGCGTGCGTAGATCGGGTTTAGATTTCCGTCGTTACGATTGACTGTGTTAGATGTGGTCTGAATGATTAGTGATTCCAGATGTAGCCGTGATGCTGTCACGTTTTCTGTAGCGACGATTCTTGCATTGTCCCAATCAATCTTGTGGTCATTCACGACGGCGTGTTCGGCTAAAGCATTGTTGCGGACGCTCTTATTCTTTACGTCACGTGCGTGCTACTGCAGACGATTCTTATAATTTCCTGATTCCCCGATATACACGCCGCTGCAGTCTGCACAAGGTATCTCGTATACCACACCAGGGAAGCGCTCCTTGGGCAAGCGGTCCTTGACTCTCACGAGCTCATGGCGCATCTTTTTGGCTGGAACGTGGGCCAACTGTAGAAGTTCCTGCACCAAGTTCTGGCTCCGCTCGTCGGTAAAGGGACCACTCACGTTCGTAATTCTTTCGATTTCGTCGAGAAGACTCGCAACACCGTGATCGAGAAAGACGACTTGATGGTGTTTTTCGACGTGAATTCCCTTTTCACGAGCATTCCCATTGACCTGGCTGTCAACGTATGCACCGCCGCTCTCGAGGCTGATGAGACGTTGCCCTAGAGATCACCGATGGATGTGCGAGAACTACGCAGGCTTCTAGATTTTTGCCTGAACAATACGTACTTCGTCTTTATGGGCCATTTTTACAATCAAAGGCAGGGAGCTCCAATGGCTGCCGCTGTTTCGGTCACGGCGGCGAACGTGACCATGGAAGCGCTTGAAGCATACGCGCTAGCCTCCTTTGCCTCTCAAAAAAAAGTGTTCTTGCATTATGTCGACAATTGTTTCTGCGTCGTTCAGAAAGACGCGGCGAACAGCTTGCTGGCCCACCTCAACAGTATGGAACGTGCCATTCAGTTCACGTCAGAAAAGGAGGCCGATGGCAAGCTTCCCTTCCTGGACGTCCTCGTGTCTCGGCAGGGCCGCCAGAGGCTACGTTTCAGATTGTACCGCAAGGAAACGCACACAGGACGCTACCTGAACTTCAACTCCGTGCACCCCGCTTCCCACAAGAGGGCTGTTGTTAGCCCGCTACTGCAGCGTGCGAAAAGATTGTGCTCGAAGCCCGAGGATGCGGCGGTGGACACGGCAAAGGTACGGGATGACCTGGCTAGCTGCGGTTACCCGAGGCACTTTATAAACGCAACGGAATGCCAACTGACCCGACGGGGACAACTGGACGTGCCTCCTGCCCCGATGAAGCGAGCTCCTGTGCCCTACCTTCCAGGAACAAGTGAATGTTTGGCACGTGTCCTACAGGAATATGACGTGCAGGTGGCCCACCTTCCAGCCAAAAAGATGCGCCATGACCTCGTGAGAGTCAAGGACAGCTTGCCCAAGGAGCGCTTCCCCGGTGTGGTATACGAGATACCTTGTGCAGACTGCAGCGGCGTGTATATCGGGGAATCGGGAAATTATAAGAATCGTCTGCAGCAGCACGCACGTGACGTAAAGAATAAGAACGTCCACAACAATGCTTTAGCCGAACATGCCATCGTGAATGACCACAAGATTGATTGGGACAATGCAAGAATCGTCGCTACAGAAAAAGTGACAGCATCACGGCTACATCTGGAATCACTAATCATTCAGACCACATCTAACACAGTCAATCGCAACGACGGAAATCTAAACCCGATCTACGCACGCTCTTTGCAGCGATTATTCAAGCCGACTTAAACGACCCACTTCTGGTGATGCATTTATTGTGAACAAGGCTTCCGTGCTGGAAGCTGAAACGTCAGTACGTTTTGTTTGGACTGGTCGGCGTCTCTTTTTTGTTCCTACTCCTACATAGGTGAAACTGGAAATTTTTAAAAGAATTCAATAGCACCAGAACGATGTCAAAAAAAGCAATGCAAGCTGAAATGCATTGGCGGATCATCACCTGGCTACTGGCCACGTCATCGATTGGGATTCCGCTAGCATAATCGCATCAGAGAAGCGCCTGTCGACACGACTACTTTTAGAATCAGTGCATATTCAACCAACTAAAAACACGATTAACCGGTCGCGGGTTAATCTTTCCGAGATATATATGCGCACTCTGCGCCACCGAACCTATAGATAGTCGCAACCTTTCACCCCCTCTTCATTGTGAACAAGGGGCCCGTAGGGACCCCAAGGCGTCTTTATTTGTTTATTTGTTTTTGACCAGGCGAGTGCCTGCTTGTATTTCATCAATGAATCACCCTGCCCTGACGAGTTTTCGTCGAACCTTGCACTCTGGTAGGTGTCAGTGGGTTTACACAGCCAACTTGTGGGGACGCACATAAGGTCTTAACAAATGAGCTGCGTAGTGGCTATGCACTAGCCATGGTTTTATTTGTTGCCTTGATGAATATGCTCTTCTGTGGCAGTGCTTTAGGTAGCTCACTCGCACATTATTCCTTTGTTTTTTGGACATTGTGGAGTGTCCAATAATTTCTCGTTCTATTTCTGATTTTTATTGCAACTGTAAATATGTCAGTAGTCGCGTAATGAGTTTCTGGCAGTAATAGAGCACTACTGTGTGCATGAAGGCAGCCTAAATAAAAAAATTGCCTCCCTTGCCTTTGCTTAGAGGGGCAATGCAGACAACACACAAGTTTGGTTCATTCGACAGATTGCCTCGTTAGAATCATACTGACACCATTTTTAACGCGCACTTCACTCGAATAAGCGATATAATTAGGAAAAAGGGAATGGCCATGCGACCCACTAGCTCATTTCCCACAGCAGTACCTATGATGTCGTATGTCCCCAGCTGTGCGATTAGCTGAGGACTGCAAAAGCAAACGCAAATGGGGCAGGCCTTATAAGCATGCCGAACGAGCTATTTGCGCTTAAATGTAATGCATATTCATTTTACAGCAGTAAAAATGGTGCAGTAAACAATGAAAGTTACGAAAATACGCGTAAACATACAAGTACAGTTGAACCTCGTTATAAGAGACATGGATGTAAAAGACAAATGGGTATAAGAGACACTATTCACCCCCATGGTTGGCTGCCCTATCTTTCCCATTAAATTGACCTCTTTTATAACAGACATCGGATGTAGAAGACAGTTGGTTATAAGGGACAAATCATCCTTAAACTTTAATCAATAATCTCGCTTGTAACAGACATTTTAACTTCAGATGCGGAGCCACCAGTCACTTATTCGACTTGCTTCCATTATGGAAACACGGGTGGACGACAGACGCCTGCAGTCACTATTTATTATACCTTCAGCAAACACAAAGTGGTTCAGTCAGCTATGAAATGACGATGAGAAGCCCTGCCAATGGAAATGCAACTTACAGAAGTGGTTGAAGCTTACTTCCATCCACTGGATGGAGCGCGATTGCACATGCGGGCTCTCCCACTCGCGTAGCTCCCAATCAAGAAGCATCGCAGATGTTGAGTCCTGCAAGCGTAATGAATAGCCTGAGCACACAGCGAAGAAGCTGTGCGCCCTGGCTATTCATCAGGCTTGTGTACTCAACATCTACGATTCATCTTACACAAACAGTTAAAAAAGAGAAAGCTTGTAGAATCAGTTGTAAAAAACAGTGTAAGTACAGTCATGAAGCAAACAAAGATTCAGAACTGTTTTATAAACTCTGGAAGCCAAACACCATTTAGAATGAATCAACATGCTGTTGCGTTCTTTTGAGCTTATTTTAATCAGATGGCGCCCACATTGAACTAGGGTCTGATTAGTACGTGAAAACATGGTTCCCTGCTTATAAGAGACATCTCATATAAGAGACAGAAACTGCTCCCCGGTACGTGTCTCTTATAAAGGGGTTCAACTGTAACGATGCGCACTGCTGTTGTTACGGCGCGCACAACGCTTGTTTAGCTGGACAGCACTCCGCCGCTTTGGAGTTGGCTTGCACGGCACTGGCCGATTGGCATAGGCGATGTTGTCTTACGTGACCCTGTTTGTCGAGGATACCCCATGTTTCACAAAACCATTACTTTCTACAGTAACGAAAACAAGCCAGGTGCAGACGCAGTCAAAAACAAAGCAATGGCAAACAACGGTTCATGGATGAGTATGGTAGCTCCACCTGGGAGGACTGATGGCTAGCAAGGCTGCAGACCCGAGTGACGCAGTAGTTTGTTTGATTACACGCACTTATAGCTTCATTGCTGACATCCCAAAACACACGATATGGTGGGAGAATAAGACTTTTGACGTAAAATAATTTCTCAGTGAATGCAGCATCATTTGCTGCCGGTCAAGTGGTGGGGGCACTATAAAACAGGAAATATTTCGAACGAAACGAACTTCTATGTTGCCCGAATGGCCCCTTTAATGCACTGTATTGTATTTTTGGTTCCTGTAGTGATGTCACCATGAAGGAACCGCAGTAGACAAAGATAATGTCAGCGCTTTAACATGCATTTTTTTGTGTTTGATGGAAACAAATATAATACTCTAACCAAGGTCTTTATCCTAAGCGTTCCCAACGTTTCGGAACCTACTTGGCTCCTTCATTAGAACTGTCTGTTTGACCAAGAGCAATAGTTCTACATATAAACAATTTTTTTGTTTGCTGCAGCGGATCAGAGGCTAGGGCACAAAAAGGGGGTAGGACAGCTAGATATCTGTTCATCTTTCGCCGGCTTGCTTGGGTGTGACAACTGTATCTAGTTGTCAATTCCAATTTGTTGTGGTCAGTTTTTCTCAACTAAATTGTTGCTTTTTTAAAGATTATGGTATGTTTTTGTGGGCCTAAAGGGTTGCCTCATTGCATGTTTGGCATATGTAGCGTTGAAAGCGGATATTTTGCTTCAAAGTGGAAGGTCGGCCTATTCATCATGGTCCTTTGGTTGCTGCTCACTTTCATTCATGCCATTATTTTTTATATCATTACTTAAAAATAAGTTTACCAATCTGCTGTCATTTTAATTTTGGAACCTGCTTTATACTTTCTATTTTTCCAACTGTCTGTAAGGAGTGACAATTCGTATTTTTATGATACCAAGGCGTCAAACTGTGCTAGTTGGTACATGTTTGAATGGATGAAAAACCAGCGGAAAACACAGGGTACGGAAGAGAATGACGGGATATGCTTGTCCCGTTGTTCTCTTTTAACTGTGTCCTGTGTTTACCGCTGGTTTTTCATCCATTCAATTTTCATAAATTTGTTGAACAGTGATAAGTTTAAGTGCTGAAGCAATTTTTGGCTTGAAGGTTCCCTGTAGCATTTATATAAGTGCTCTCTGCTCTTTTTTTACCGAGGACCCCATTACAAGCCTTAATGAGATTGTCTTTTGTTGACATGAAGTTGAAATAAATATTTGTTTGCATTGCTTTACATATTTGGAAAGAACTGCTTGCTCACTTTCTTTCAACCCTGTTTCTTAATCCTGCTTAAAGCATTTTTCCATGTTTATTCTTTTCAGAACCAGGAAGGGTGCTCATCCTCGGTTCTTGCTGAAGCACCACTATCTGTACTTCACCCGTGAGGTTTGAACACGCAGTACTTATTGTATGAAACATTTTACCAGTATTAGCTTGCTTTGTAGAGGTCATTGTAGATGTCAAAGCTATTGACAGTGTAGTACAGTGTCTGGTGTAGTGCACAATCTTTCTATAACAGGACCCGCTGGGAGCTGTTGTAGAGAATAATTTTGTGACTATAATATTTGAGATTATTTTAAAATGTACGTCAAATACTAGTAAGAATAGCTCTCTAAATTGGTGGCCATTTTCCTGGTGGAGGCAGAAAGTGAAAATGCCCATGTGTGGAGATTTAAGTCCGCAATAAATATCCCAAAGTTGCCAAAGCTAATCCAGAGCCCTCCTCTGCGGTGCACCTAATATCCCATGTGCAGCTTTGTGCAAAAACATCCAGAAATGTATGATCGATTTAAATTGATTTTAATGTTTCTAAATGCAAGTATTCTTAGTTTAAGCTGCCTTATTTATTAAAATATTTTCTATTGCATAGCTACCAAAGGTTTATAGAAAAGCTTTCATTGGTTATGCACTTTGTCAGCGAAACAAAAATGTCATTAGGAAAAGCAAAAAAACCTAAATATGGAAAGTAGCAACACTAAAGCTGCTAATAAAAAAGATGCTGAACGTTTTATAGATAATATTTTGCTGATTTTACTTCTAGTCAACTCTAAAAGGGCTATAGACGGGTTTGATGCTTCCCATGAAGCACCTCGTAATACTAGACGAAACTAATGGGCACTGGCTGTTGGCTTTTTATTTGCAACATTGATAAATGAACCCAAATCTACCAGCAGGGACATAATGCAAGGCACCATGCACAAGCTAGACTCATGATAAAATACTGCTATAGCAACAATGTCATCACATTTCAACCATGGACTTCACCAGGGAACTCATATGCATTGTTCTGTGAAGTTTACAGTTCTTGGTATTGCTATGTGAGGTCATTTTTCACAAAGGAAAAAGAATAATGTAAAATAAAATAAGTGGCAGTGGGGACGCAACTTTTATGGGTAGAATAAAGCCACAGTACGGAGCGAAGTATACATATTGCATTTGGTCTGCCTTAATATTGAGCTTTTCTGCTCAGCTCAAGAATAAGGCACTAAACATTGCGGGTAGCTACCGTGATTGGAAGTTTGATGCAATGCTGAGAAGCCAAGGGTTTTAAGGTTCAGAGAACTTTTGTGCAGTTGATGTGTTGCACGCCTGCTTGCTTTCACTGCATAGCACGTTTATGCTGTGCAGTGAAGCTCGAAGGATGTGTGCTGCAGTTCAGCAAAATGAACATAAAATTGAATTTTTAACACCGTTTTGAATAACCAACAACCTCTAATGATACAACTTCTGTACTGCGATTTGGCTGTAATATTAGACTTTATAAATGGATGTTTTAAAAATCGGTGGGACAAAAAGTTCAAGTAAATTATCAGCTGACATTGAGCTTCAATGGAATGTCTCGTAGAACGGAGCTTGGAAAGCACGAATGTTTCATACCATAATCGTGTGTCATATTGTCCCATATGTGGCTGCACACCTGCAGCGCCATTTCTGAACCGAGGATGATGCTCCCTTTTTGTACCCCTTTAGGTGGGTGCTTTTGCAAGAAAAGCTCCTACAGATTGGGGTGCTAAGTAAGCACCTTATGATATTTTGGGCAGAAAAGGGTGCTCCTGCGGCGACAGAATCCAAGCACCCTAAAGGGTGTAAAATATTGTGTTATGAGGGTGCTCCTGCGGCGACAAGCTGAACGCTACCTTTTGGGAGTAAAAATGCTTAGTGTGTGGTTACGTAGAGCTCCGCAAGATGGCGGTACTTGTAACGTGCTAAGCGCATGACATTGTTTGGACATTCCAAGCTCTAGCCCGCCGAACGCAAAGTAATGCCTTGACTCCAATGCGAGTGCTTTTAATAACAACTTTGATGACACCACTGTTGAGAATCGGTTGAAACGAAGCAGGCGACGCACGTCGGTGTTATATATTTCTTCGGCTTGCAGCCACAGTGGCACGAGCCGCACCATGTCCGTGGTGCGATCAGCCATGTTCGTGGCTATTTCAGTGTTGCCAAAAGAAGAAATTGACAGCTAAACTTTTCAATGAATAGCGGCTATAGGATGGATCAAAGATAAATGTTCTTTATAGTTCAGACTGCTGTGTCCACCTCATTGCATTCGGAGGGAAGGAAGTTCATAATTGCTTTTATCCTGATATTTGGTATGTGCTTGGCTGTAAAGTTTTAAGGGAAGTTGCGAAAATGTTTATTAATAGACACCTCAATCATAGTTTATGGTTGTGAATTTGTTTTATTCTCAGGATTCATGCACAGAATTCTGCAAACATTCTTGTTTCTTTTTTTATGTTACGACATTTACTGTCGACTGTAAAAGTTTGTTCGGAAAACGTGGTCTCGTTCGGCTTGAGTCTCAAGATTTTTGACACAAAAGAAATTGTGCAATTTATGGTCAAATGAACTTATAAATGTGGTTGTCTGCCTTTTAAAAAAGTTGTGACGACAAATACCAATACAAGTTCTCTACGGGTGCACATCACATGGGATATTGTTTTTGGAAGCTACCACCCGAAAACATGATTGCAATTGTAGTGGGGGTCCGGTTCTGTCTAGTTGTATCACTTGAATGCTAATGTGTAGTGAGCACACTGACAACGGTTTTCAGTGGTCCCTCTAGTGCACCAATATTATGATGGCACGTGCATGAAATTGCGAAGTTCTAATATTTCTTCTTTTTTGGTTCAGACTACTACGTTTTTTTTGTGTGTCACGTCAAGTTAACCGATATTTTAAGATATCCGAGTTTGACACCATGGGGGATCACTGTATATATAACTTAAAATTGTGCCATTAGTCATAAATTGTTGCATTTCATTTACTTACTGAGCCTCCAGACATACATCTGTCGCCACAAATTGCATTAGGACACCATGGTGATAGGTCGCAAGCCTCCAAGGCCCTCGTGATGACACGTGCAGCACCATGGTACTGCGCATGCCATCACCTTTAAAGGAGCCATGAAGACAAAATACAAGTTGGATTTATTAGAAAGACTGCTTAGTCTCGATAAAAATGATACCATTATCATCGCAATCCTCGAACAAATAACGGAGATATTAAACAAAACGTGTGAAGCAGTCGCGACCCCCTAGCCGATTTCCCGCAACTTTTCTATGACGTCACGGAACCTTGTTTGTGCGATTGGCGGCCGCCTAACTGACCTGTCGCGACGACACATGACTGGATGTCTGTAATGGCGCCTCTAGTTCCATTTGACCGCATCACTTGCATGCTAACGTGCAGTTAACGCACTGAAAATTATGTTTGATTGTTGGCCCGTATGACGTCATTCTTGCTCATAACACGTCACTGTGGCGCAAAATTTGAACGTTTTTAAATACTCTTGCTTTTTTTCGTTAAAAAACATCTTTCGAGGCTGTAATGGAGCTGAGTGAGATACGGAATCCTAGTTCTTTCAAATTAAACGAAGTTGTATTTTCTCTTCATGGCTCCTTTAAAAAACTGTGTGAGGATGCTCAACACCCTTTATTTAGGATGTTGAGCGTCCTCAACACCCTTTTTTAAGGGTGTTGAGCATCCTCAACACCCTCTTTTAAGGTGTTGAGCTCAACACCCTTTTTTGTTCTTACACCATTTTTTCGTCCGTACACCCTTTTTTGCGAAAACACATTTTAAGGGTGTTAGCCATGGGACAAGGTTTTTACACCCTTTTCGGCCAAAAATGTGTAAAAAAGTTTAGTGTGTAGATAACATTCACTAGAAGCGTGTAGGACATGCTCCCAGAAGTGCCTGCTAAGATCACCATCACCCCGCTGGCGCCGAATCCAACATGCAATACATAATGCTGAGAACCATGGTAATACAGAAGGGTTGATAGGTATAGAGGCGTTATTGCTGCTGGTATGCATGCGTACGTGATATGCTCCCGTCAGTTGCCCTTGGTGCAGCTGTACAGCCCTGATGCAGTTTGGCCACAGCTTCAACGTCAACATTACTTGTTGCGGCACCCGTACTACACCTGCTAGACCTTGTGCTCGCTCACATTACTAGCATTATGACATAACAGCTGTCCTGCCTCAAGCAGATATTCAAGAACTCTCAACACACAAAGACTGGTTTTCACAGGCACTACATCATGTGCAAAAAATGTCATAAAACAGGAATTTACTTAAAGCCGAAACAAAGGCAACATTCAACACAATTGAAATGTCTTAAACATGCAGAAGTTCCTACCACAAAAAGGGCTATATACTACTAATATTCCTGTGGTAGCGCAAGAATAAACTTCCACAAGTTGGGTGGGCATAAATTTATTCTGCAAAGGACCTACAGCACCCAAACACAAACTCGGAGGCCGAGGTCTATTTCTGGGTTCATATACTGGTCACATAAATGCAGTACATACCTGCACGGCTTTTCATCTTGCCAGACAGCCCCCCTCCTGAAGCTCCAGCCACTTTTAAATGAAAAGTTGCATAAGCATAAACATCATTACCTGCGAATGTTAAAAGCTCGCAGTACACTACACATTCGGAGAAGAAAGCATACTCACTCAATGACTGTTTTGTTATCAAGACAGCTTTGTTAACCGGCCTAACCACAAAACTGATGAAGGGAGCTTAAAACCAATGCTAAAATAAATGGCTTGAAGGAATCAAGAGCTGCGATGTAAGAGCAGATAGCGTTTACAGCAATGTGTGGTATACTCAGCCGAGGTGATCCTGAACTACGAATCGTTTACGGAAAACAGAAAGTTTTCAAAGAAACAGAACCAGAAAAACCATTAGAAATGGTTTTCAGCCAGTAACCCGATGAAAAGAAAATGGAAAAACGCTTTTATGCAAAGCTCATATTTTCAAAACATTGTCGTTTTTACATTTTTATATAGGGAAGGTTTACCTCTGATAAGTTGAGCAGTCGCACATTGTATTTTGCCTTGTTCAAATTGGCACAGCTATCGAAATAAAATGAAAATGCGGTGAAACCGCACAGCCGCATCTATAACCACAGCTCGTGCGATAGAAACCCGCTTACGGTACGAAGCACTTCGAATTCTCACCATGTCGTCAAGAACAGCGGCGACTATTTCAAACTTCCCAACGTCTCCGCTAAGCCTACCACCTGTTCGTCAGCAACGGTAGACATATCCCAGAGCGTCAGCATCAGTAAATTGCATTTAGCTTGCACGAACCACACCGTGAAACTGAAGCGGAAGCGGGAAATCAAGCCATAACACGTTTCGGGCACCGAACCTTAGCCCCGCAAGAAAATGCCCAGCAAAAATTAACTGACAAAACTTCTTTGTCAGGGAACCGGAAAACGCCGCCGTTCGTCGATAGTTTGCAGCAGCATTTAAGCTCATCCTGAACCTCACGAGTTTCCAAAGTGACAGGCAGGCTTTATCCACAAAGCGCGAACAAATGGTAAGGTATCTCGCAAAGAAAACACGAATCACAACAAGGACAACGCACATCCGCCGCCTACCACGCCATCAATAGTCATCCACGGGTTAGTTGCGTCGCAAAACGACCGCATCATACGCATCAAACGCATAAGCAGAGTTTAGATCGGAAGCGACAGCAGCGCTAAACGCATGAGCAGCGTTCCGAATTTGTATTTTCATGCAAAGTCCTTCACACAACATTGCGGAATTGGTGAATCCTCAAAGAATCTTTCATTCAAAACTTTCATTGATTTTGGTATCCACAAGTATTCCAGTATGAATGCAATGCTGATTGCTGCTTCATTTGAGTGCTGTCTTCTTTCTCCCAGATTGTTCTGATTGGCTACGAGTTTTGGCAAAAAGATCTAAGCCAATCAGGATGTATCTTTAGTGCATGGCAGCGCCCTGAAGAAACCTTGAGCGGGGATGATGATGACGAATAAAGGCCTTTGAATTGGGGCTGCGGCATGCTCATCTCACCTATCTTACTTATTTAATTTACCACGGACTTGTTTTATATGCCGCTACCTCTGGCTTTCAAGCCCTGCATCGTGCGTGGTCTCGTGGAAATGTCTGGGGCCTAAACAGACAAATGAAAACCCCCTTGTGCGTTACAGTGCTGTTCAGCTGGGACAAATTTAGGCGTTCGGCCTGCTTCAGCGTAGGTTTGCACGGGAGTCCTGAATCATTCGGCTAGCACGTTTACGGATCGTGATGTTGCATCAATCATTTGAAGGTGCGATGTGGGACTTCGGGGTCATAATCTTACACAGTGAAATCTTTGTCGCAAGTGTCGCTGGCCTTTCGTTTATACAACCTTTTGATTGGGAAGCCTATAACTTCTCGCTAACGGTACGGCGTTTATTTGAGCCTTTGCTGTACTCGCACAGTACTAGTCACTAGCCTTTCTTGTTTGTCAAACGCTTTCTTCGTAACTGCTGCGAGGAGGAAGGAGGGAGGAATACCGTTATGATACGGAGAAGTCAGCCTGGAAACGAGATACTCCACGTAGGAATGAAAATGACGAAAAGGAATGAATACGCCAGCACAGAAAAAGTGCACGCAAAGAATATAAGTTCTAGAAACACAAAAACTGAAAGACGCAGTAACGCGCACACAGTGTAAGCGGTCACTGAATTTTCTCAAAGCGCGGTCACCTAGAAAGGCAAGGCCTTTGCAGTCCTTGTCGCAGCCGCAGTCGAGCGCCGTGAGCCCATGCCATCGGTGAGGTTAAGCACACAGTACGTATTCGATGTAGCAACGAGCAGTGCAAGAATTACCGAGTGGTGATACTCGGTTCGTCGTGTGCATGAAAGTAGTCGTTGCCGAA
The DNA here is from genome assembly GCF_048455015.1 of Haemaphysalis longicornis. Classification (NCBI taxonomy): domain Eukaryota; kingdom Metazoa; phylum Arthropoda; class Arachnida; order Ixodida; family Ixodidae; genus Haemaphysalis; species Haemaphysalis longicornis. The sequence goes on along the minus strand of NW_027526225.1, from coordinate 12,142,676 downwards.
AACTATGTTAAGTCTTCCACACGTTTTCGTAGGTCATGCAAAAGTAACTGGAACTAGGCCATGCAGCATTCGGGAAGCCCAGGTGGGGTCAATTTTGTAGTGTCCGGTTGCAAGTTGTCGCTGCAGCGGCGGCTAGCGGTGGTTTTGTGTGTGTGTGCGTGACAGCGTACTCAATACGATAACTGGGCCCACTATGTAATAGACCACCAAACGAGCGACTTCCTTAAAACAATTAGCGTGGGTTAGAGCTTGTTTTGCATGAGCGAAGTTGGTATGCTGTCAATCAAAAATAATGAAAATCAAACATAAAGATCTAGCTCTTCCTAAACGTCGAAACTGCATTGCTTACTTCGTCACAGAACTTTACTTTTGATGGAAGTGAAAAACGAAAGCGCCCATGTGTTCGAGATTTCGGGGCACGTTGATGATCACCAGGTGACCGAAATTAATCCGGAGCCCTCCACTACGGTGCGCCTCATCGCCTACGTGATGTCGGCGCGTTAAGCCTCATAGTCAGTAATAACTCAAACAATCTGAAAAATTTATATTAAAGCGAATTTTTTTATCAGGGCTATAATAAAATAAGCTCAACTTATGCACCGTTCTTACTGGTAACGCCGGAGTTATTGCGAAGATAATATTGAGGCCACTTCGATTTCTGCAGAAAGCGTATGTCTACGCACAATGAGGGTACAAAAATTTAGGCTGCCCACGTAGTCTAATTTATGTATCGTTGCCTTCATATTTAAACTGCTATCATGGATTCGGCGGGTGAAATACCAGTTTTCTTGATGCGTGAAAAAAATCTTATCCCTAACTTGAATTTCGCAAATTTTTTTAGTAGGAGACCCCATTTGTGCATCGATCTGCTGTCGGCTTCAGCGTCCGCCGAGCGCCACGTTTCGTGCAGGCCATACTTCACTGAAACCTATCGGATAATAAAGCAAATAATAGAGATAATGCACTGCTTCTAAGTGGCACAAAGCACGGTCAAAAAAACAACATGCACCGCAGACAGAGTTAACACACGAATACATGGCCTTCCGGTGAAAGAGAGCGGACTGAGAACAGTCACTGCCAATACGATGAGCATCAATGAGGCTATTTGGAGATAAGTTGTTTATTTCAACCAGGACGTTTCATGTAAAATAACCGTCATTACGTTTACTCATGGGGAGTAGATTAGTTTGTGGCAGATGGTCTCACCCTTCACAAAGAGGCTAAAAAAACGGGGCAGTAGGGGGGCGCGGCGATAACTTTTATCACTGCCCGACATCACTCCATCTCTTTCAAGCCGCTGATGTCACTCCACCACACAAGTACATAAAGTCAGCACATAAGTCTTTCTGCATTTCAAATGTTTCAATACTGAAAACTACGTTCACATATCTTCTCAAATAAAAAAAAACTGCTTTCACGTTTTGATAACTGCTTCCCTCTCCTGCTTCTAGACTTTTTCATCTACCAGTGATGTGTGTCTGGGCGTTTACGAAAATAAAAACATTATATGACCAATGCGGTAGTTCAAACAGCTAGGCAATGAAATCAAAAAAGAAATTGTGATATGTCGGTTTCTGGCACCCGTGACTGAAGATGGCATGTCTTGGCTAAATTATGTTCTAATAAGTCCTCACGTGAATGAGTAAAACTTTTTATGAAGCATAGCACAAATTAAAGAAAACGAACACGGTGGGTGGCCTTTTCTCAGTCTAGAAAGCCACGAGCTTTAGCCGCTGCTCTGGCGCGTGTTAGCGCGTTACTTGACTGCTACTTGCCTGCTAAAGGCGGAAACTCGTTCAATAGAAACTACTATTTTTGCTTCTTTTTGTCAACACTGAGGGCTAATGAAAAGGGTTGCTTGATGGTACGACATGGGCCAGTTGCATGTAATTACATTTATTGCGCTGAATGCTTCAAAATGCAGGCAATGTACTTATTTTGGCATATTATTAGTATTAGGTAGCTTGTAAGAGCAAAAAAATTTGGTCTCACACGTGCGGCGAACAGTGATTTTGACGTCCCTAGAAAAAAAGAATGCAAAGAGAATGCCAAAATGGCTAACTTTTTTACTCTAGTTGGGACGCCTTGCGCGCCGGGAACATTGATCGCTATCCTACTCGGTGTCACGGTTTGTTACAAAACTTACGTTGTTTATTTCCTACCGGAAATTACAATACAAATGAGGTCAACGTCTATACGAATCCGGTCGGTGTCTATACAGGCTCGCAAAGAAGCAGTTGTTTTACGCAACTCCTTGTTTCGGCCCCAAAAGCACATTACTTATTGGTTTAAAGTCTAATGGCATAAAATGTATAATGCACAAATGAAACGCGAACACAAAAATATGAGCCAGAAATGACGCGATTCCTTGCCATGCAAGTAAAATCATGGCGAGACTTCATTACAGTAACAAAGATTGAAAATGTGTTTTTACAAACATACCCCTAGCGAGCCATTCTTTTGTCTTCACTATCTATATTCTTTGATTTGGCGTGTTCGGTTAATATTATCGTTTTCTCATTAATTTGTCCATGAGTGTACATGTATATACAGCCCACCATTCGGTGGCTGGGGGCGTGTCCATGCATACCCTTCGGAATTGCGGTCATAGGGCACGGGCCATGCTAGACCTGCGACAGGCGTTAGGCATTACCCTTTCTAAGAGCATGGGTGTGCAGATTCATAAGCGGACCGGATAACATATGTTTGCAAACAACTTCTGAACTACGGCTGCCGACGGAACACGAGTATTCTAGTACGGGATAACAGCCATTCATTATGTGTTCCCCGGCAAGCAGAAACAAAGCGGTTGCTTGGTGGCCAAGTACAAGCTTCTCATCTTTTGAAAACCCGCTTTCAAGGAACAAGCGAGTATTCGTCGGTGGGAAGCCTTCCGGCTGTCGTTTGATTGAACCTTGCTGGAGCAAGTGCTGTTCAGCGGCGGTGGTTGATCTGCCGGGTAACTTCTGAGTAACGTTCGCAGAGGGGAAACCGTGTTTACGGTAAACTATCGAAACCTGACCTACTTCAGAAGATTGGCTGCCGAAAATGTGCGGGGAGGACTGTGGGCGTATTCAAGCCGTTTATTTTATGTTAAACGCTGGCCAATTCGGTGCCGATGGCCGAACATTCCGTAGAACAGCCATAGGTTGGCTTGTCAAGAACCGGACTTGCTGTACTGCCTGGGTATTGCCATAGTTGTTTTCAAAGATCAGGGACAGTAAATATTTTTCTGCACTTTGAAGAACCTGCGAGAATAGCTGAGTAATATAGCACCACGGCATTAGTAATTTAAGTGACTGCGTGTTGAAAAATGTTTGAAAAGAAAGGCTAATCAATGAACAAGGATTGGCCAGCAATCCCCATTAAAGTATCACATAAGACATGGTTTCAAAACACAGGCGCAATTAAAAATTCTCTATTTTGAATCATGTGTCCAAAGTTATTTCCCGGCCTTTTCTATTTCGATCTTTGTTAACTAAAGAATATGTACAAGATGAACACTTAATATTTGGTTAAGTAATTTTTGTAAGTTTATTCTCTCTATTCTTGTGTGTTCAAAACTTCATTGGACCAAGTGTCTGCAGTTTCACTGTTTTAAAGATTAGATGTGTCAGCTCCACCCATTATCCATTCGTTGTGCATTAGTCTTCGCATGATTTCGTAGGACGTGCGAAAGTGTCCGTAGGTTTCTCGTGCCAGGAACGCCACAGAAGAAAGTTGGTGGGTTTGCAGGTGGCGGCCGAAGAGTGCGAGCGAAATAAATGAGACGCTAATGTACAGGACACTTTAGATACGCACAACTTTACATGCTGGCCTCGGCTGGCGGGGATGGTCGAGGAACCCAAATTCTAAGAAAGGAGTTCCGCGCGTCCCTCGGGCCACTGACGGTTGTCATTGCATGGCGTGGATGATTCATCATTCTTTATTCTTTTGGGGGGGAGAATGCTGATGCGATGGGAAAGTGGGAGGGGAGACGATCACGTTTACCAGAGAGGTGGGCCGGCGTTTGAAGGCGATAGCTGGCAGGTCCCCAGAGAGTAGTTAACGTCGACTGTATACGTTTTTCCCATGCAATATACGCAAACGAAGTTATAATAAATGCGTAGCGGCACAAGCAGTCATGATATTATCACAGGCATCGGCCTGATTCCCGGGAAACTCACACGCAGCATAACCGCATATTCATTAGGCCAATCGTTCCCTATCTGGGTATCTGCTCCGGTGTAAAGACGCAAATCGACGACCAACGGAATGAAGAAAAGGCAGACGAAGTCGGAGTTTCCGCAGGACTGGGTTTTGCGCCATCAACCTCGCTCTGTACCGGTGACTACGGTGTCTTTTGTAAATACACCCTCTTCCCGACAACCGACGTCATTGTTGTCACGTGACATCTTTGGTGAACGTTCTGGACTTCCTGTTTCCTGTAACTCTTGCCAGCGAGGCTTTATAGCAACACAAAACTTCGGATTGGGCGCAACGCTCGTGGCGACGCGATGCCTACCCGGAACCCGGATCTCCTTCAGTGCTCATCGTTGTGTTTCACCCTCGGGACGCGGGCGACTTCACTGGGACGGACGACACTCATGTAGAAGACTGGCTCCGCGTGTTCGAACGTGTTAGTGCTCACAATAGACGGGACGACACGCTCAAGCTCGCCAACGTTGCTTTTTGCCCCAAACTAACGGCTCAGAAATGGTTTGAAACGAATGAAGCCACACTAAGAAGTTTTGGTGTTTTCAAAGAAGAGCTTCGGAAGGTGTTAACAACTCCCGTTGGTGGCCATCTTGCGGCAAAGCAAGAACTCTCAACACATGCTCAAACACCTACTGAAAGTTACGTCACCTACATTCACGACGTTTTGGCCCCATGCTCGAAAGTGGACGCAGGTACGTCGGAAACAGACAAGGTTGGCCATATTCTCAAGGGCATCGCCAACGACGCCTGTCACCTGCTCATTTGTAAGGATTGCGCCACCATTGATTCCATCATCAAGGAGTATCGGTGATTTCAGCAGACCAAGGGACGCCGTAGAGCTCACCGATTTGCCCGGCTTCCACACACTGCTGCGACGTCTTCCTGCGGTGACCTGCATCTGCCCGCTGATGTTCCACGCAAGACGGACCCTGTAGCCGCGTCTGCGGATTTCACCAGAATCGTGCGTCGCGAAATAGAAGCTATGGTCCCCACCCCACACTGTCATATGCAGATGACCGCTGCCAACTCCCTACGAGCTCTGTTCGCCAGGCCGTCATTCATGATGAAATGGCAAGCATGGGCCTTCATCAAGTCTGCAGTATCCGACCTCGCCATCCTCCTTTTACCGAACAATTTCGGCCGATCCCGCACATAAGCCCCCGAGCGCCTGTTGGTAACCACCGCCGCAATCCTGCCGAATGGCGAACGCTTCACGACAGACTAATTTCCTTTAACCCCACCCGTACTGGCCACACCAGTGTACGAACCGCTGGATTTCGCCCCCTCCCGATGCGTCACCTCATTACGGCTCTCAGTCTGTCTCCTGGGGCTACACTACCTATGCGCAGTTCCGTACTTCCCCAAGCTCGGATATCCAACACTTGAATGCAACCCCTGTGCACACCCGGTTCAACCACTCACCCTCGCCCCAACTTCGCTAGTCCCGATCGCCGCAACCTCGCCGCTCTTCACTGATGCTCGACCACGCCGCCCGACACTCCTAGGAAAAGTAGGCAGTGGAGCTCCTAGATGTGGTGATGCATTTCCGACCTGGCCCGAAAATCCTCTATCTCCTCGTTCTGGAACGCACAGCTTATTATCCCTTCATGTCGAGAGTTTGCCGGTAACTGCTTTAGTCGATACAGGTGCGTAGTAGTCCGTCTTGAGCTCATTCCTTCGCCGCCGCCTATGGAAAGTCACCACGCCTGTCCCGACCCGTGTTCTGAGAGTTGCCGATGGTTGGATTACCTCCATAGGCGGAATGTGTACTGCGCGTGTTGAACTGGCCGGCCACGAAATTTTTGTTACGTTTGCAATCCTTGACACGTGCCGTCATGACGTTGTTATCGGCCTGGACTTTCTCGCGGACCACCCTGCCTTAATCGATTGCGGCACGGGTGTTCTTCGGCTCGTGCTACCGAGGCCCTTTGCTTGCGGTTTTTTTTTTGCAAATTCAGTCGCTTTGGCCAAAACATCTTCATCCACTCCGACATCACCAACACGTAAAGAAAAGCTGAGCGTTCAGAGACGTGCTGTCTACCATGGGTCTGTAGATACAGCAGGCAGACACGTCAACGCTCACGTCCCTCACGCCAAGGCAACAAAGTAAAAGACACATTATAGCACTTGTGGGATACCATGACGTCCTCAACCAAGAGTGAGCGTAGCGTAAGGCCAGGACGGTCTCCGGAGAACAGCTTCTCCCAGACGGAAGCAAAAAGTCACTGTGCATCCAACGCGACTTTCGAAAGGAACCCCGCAAGCAAGCAGGTCGCGGCGAGAATCCAAATGAACGATAATCCTGAAGAACAAAATGGTACTCCAGTCGCAGACAAGATTGCTTTAACGTTACTTTGAAGCAACGACAAAAAAAGCTGATGCGAAGGGCGGGATGGAACCATAAAACTGTCGCCGTGCGAGTTAAGTCTATTTGCTTTCCAAAATTCATGAAAGGCGGATCATTACCGGAAGTTCCTGAATCCCCGCCAGCTCCAAGTCTCTAAGTACAGCAACAGGTCGCAGCCATGACCGAATCTGAGTTTTTGCGTGTTGGTGAAGGTTGAAGACAGGAAAAACCCTTGATCTTCTCTTTTGGTGCATGCGAAAAAACATGGAGATGTGGTCGAGGAGCAGCAGAGCCATGATACGAGCTGACAGCCGCCATGCAATAAGCTCCCCACAAGAGGAACATACCAAAAACAAGACTGTTCAAGAAACTTGACTTAACTTCCTCCACCACGGATGTACTACCAACGACAAATTAGGTTGCCCCCGACAAGATCTTCCGTTTGATGGTTACATTCCTAAGCGACTCGAAACGTTTCTGGAGGCTCAAAGCAAGGTTCCAATGTAGTGCGATCTATTTCCACGACACTTGGACGCACTTAAAAATGCCCGGCGATACAAGCACACTTCGATACGAAAACACAGAATGCATTCAATGACAGTTCTTCAAGGATTCACTACAATGAATAAACAAAAAAGTGTTATGATTGCGGATTTATTGTTCCTGCACTGATTATTCTGTGAACGTTAGTAAAGGCACTGAGAAGTTGTGTTAAGGTGACGAAGTATTCAGGAACCTTTGGTACAACCCTGTCTTGTCAACGGAGCAGTTGCGTGTGCTTGCGCACCAAAAATACGCTGTTTCGTTGCTTGCAGCAGGGCAAATGCAGAAAAGAGAGACTTCAGAAGCGCAGATGGGAGTGCCAAGGCGGCGACATTGGTTCATCGAACAAGAAATTATCACGCCGATGTCGCTGTGGTGTAAGGAAAGAGCCGTGGCGGAACTTAAGAGCATGCTGATGCATTTCACGACTCCAAGCAAAAGGCAGCACGTTGGGTTTGGCACTGTCTGGCTTATAGCGCATTACGCGGCCGCACAGGTATTGGGACGTGAGGCAAGGCAGCAGCGTCATGAGGCGTAGGAACAGTAAAGCGACCCCCGCGCTTACAAGTGACGTGTACAGGACCAGCTTCTTCAATTGTCATCTAGTATTCATCGTGGAAAAACCGGAGAGTCGGTAGGAGTGGGGCATCAAAGCGAATAGGTATGAGCAACCCATGCGGCCGCTCCAAATACCAGACGGACTTCGAGGATCTCTGTGCGAGTATTCCTCCGAAGAGAACGTGTTAAAAGACCATAAATTAACGATGTGGAGACGCGTGGCCGGTCTGTAGAACCCTAGGCAGTAAAATAAAATGGGTTGGAATAGAACTCTGCAACCACAGCCGAAATTGCCGTGAAGAACGACATGGTCTCCGCATACTGCCTGACGATATCTGTAGTAATCACAATCCATCTATTTTCTCTGGTCGACGTAGTACTTGTACCATAGAAGTAAATAGTGATTTTTAGAGCGACGCTTTAGCATTTTTTGTTGGCGGAAGTAGCTTTTTTGGTTTAAGCAGTGGAGTGTTTTTGAGCACTCACGGCAGGCTTTGGCATAGCGGTGGATAGTCGACAGCAGTCGACAGTATTTTTGACAAACCTTCAGCTGTTTTCATCTGGCATATAGGTGTTCCGCTCAGGTTTTATTGTTGGAAGTGAAAAAAACATTTGGCCTCATCTCTGTAGCCGCTACTAATAAAATGCGTCCTTTGCGTTCCCTAAATTTCGCTGGTACAGCACGCCGATACGAAGGCCTTATGACTTAAGGTCAAGTATAAAGGCTCGTGAAATTTGAACGTCGAGGACCTCCAGTTGTTGCATAAGGGGAGTAGATCAGGGCCTTCTTATTGCAGTGGGCCATTATGGTGGCACTTACGGTTCCGAAGAAGCCATGGTATTCGTTGTATGGACCTGCTTAGTCGATTAGTGCTTCGGACAAGCAATCAGCAGTGCTGTGAGTGCGTCCCGATTTGTGGACGATGGCCATGTGGTATTGTTACAGATTTAATCTGGAAAGGAAACCGAAGCGTAGTTCAGGTTGGCCAGAAAGTACAGCGAGTGGTCGTCGCTAATAACTCTCGACTTCGTGCTGTACGGGTGTGGCTAGAGTTTGCTGGTGCTGTCCCAGATGATGGCAATACACCCATTTTTGGTAGTGTAGTAATGCACACAAGCTTTCGAAAGGGTTCGGCTTGCAGAAGCCAAACTCGTTCTGCTCACTTGTCCTACGTAATGAGGAGTGCTAAGTACGACGTTACTGGCTTCTATGAGGATATTTGTATTTGGCATTTTATCAAAAGGACCGAGAGCCGACGTCCATCGTAGCTGGTCTCACGGGTGTATAGAGGCCATTTCTTGTACTTTTGTCACGCGAAAGGATTGTATTCGTTTGGCAGCTTTGTTTGGGTCTGCAATGTCGGAAAATTTCCCCACGAAGCGCCTGAGCTATGCTGAGGTAACTACAACACCTGAGAAAGAGTTTGGTTTGGTTGCGTCCTTTGAAGTCATTATAGTAGGCAAATGCGGGTGGATGTGCTCGGCCTTCTGGGCAGACCGTGTTGCCGAGTGTCCTATGCGCAATTTACCGTTTACCGTGTTACCAGAAACAAGAGTTTCTCTTCCCGCCAAAAACGAAAGAACACGTATACGGAGCATGCGGATTCCGCATTCCGGGCTAGAACCTGCTGGTTTGCAAGTAGTGACATGTGGTGACTCGGCCTCAAAGCAAATGACACAAACAATTCTTGGCCAGAACTGTTCGCTTACGCTTGAAATAGCTTGAATCTTGTAGATTTCAGATTACACTCTCACAATACAATAATATTCTCCCGAAGTATTCGTACGAAACTGCCGAAGAGCTTTAAAATACGGAAACATGATATCGCTGGCGCCATCCAGTGGAAAGAATTATCACCAAGGATGTTTTAACACGGCCTCCGCGATCGGCTACCGGCGGCGCGCCGTTGCTCCGGCCGTCCCATTCGGTGCATCCCCCAGCAAAATCCTGTAATTTGGCTAACTCCGCAACGCGCCGCGAGGTGGCGGTGTTAGCCGATGGTTCGGCAGCTTGCACAGACTCCCCTGGCCGGCTTTGTGGGGCCTGAGTTGCTGCGTGTTTTCACGGCCGGAGTTCGCGTAACTGTGTTGCAGCTTTATTTTTGTTGAGCTTACGAACCGAACTACCGGGTCATGAAGTCCGCTTGCCTCAGAAGCTTCGAGGAACAGCACTGAAAAGTTAACCGCGCTGTGATTGCTGCGCTTGATCGGGGCAGGACATTTCCGTGCGGACATTCAGGCTACAGACTTATCGGCTATGCGGACATGCGGCTACAGACTTATCGGGTGCTTGCTTGTTGGAACAGCAGTTATATTTTTATTTCCGCATAGGGTGGGTTATGGACAACAATCGAGCGCAGTGGTTGCATTTTTATATTGGCACCGTGTTTCAGTTTGCCAGTTATTTTTAGAAGTTGAACATTTGTATATTTTTGGTTGATACCTCGTCCAAGATACACCTGTTATGCAGCCTTTTAATTGATTATATTCTTACACACATGCCTCTTTTTAATTTACAAGATTTCAATTTATATTCGCTTTTTGCGGCGTGCAACTCAGCTAACAATTAGCCGCCGTTTACGATGGTGTTATTCCTTCTTTATGCAGTTTTCTCTGAACGAAAGACACACTGTCACTATCTAAAGAAATCAGCATTACAAGCATTCGGTTGCTCCCCAAAACGCAGAAAATCTTACGAGGAGTTTTGTGCAGGTTGTGCGCGGTCACACTAAAATGATTTTGCAAACACTATTGTCGCCACCTTTTTTTTTTTCAAACGAACAAGTCTCGCATATTTTTGTGTGGAAGAACGGGCCTCTGAAAACAGCTGCAGTGTGTACATGTACAAAGCAAACATGAACCCTGTTATCATTGCTTTACATATGGATGGGCTTCGAAATCAGTAATTGAAAATTGAAATGTCTTTAGTCTTTGGTCCCAAATATGGAAGATTGGGCTTGCCTGTGGTCACCGAAATACGTTTAAGAATACAATGAAATCGGGGCGCATCTGACCTCAAGTTGTTTTATTTGTTGCGACTGAAATTGAAACTGTAACTTGCCTAACGCACATGTCTAGCACAGATTGCAATGGCTTTGAGGCTATCGCTCAACGTAATGCTCTCTAAACGTGTTAATCCTAATAATATGACGGGTGCTTCCACCCAACAGGCATTAATTCGAAGGCCAGATAAGAGCGCAGTCATCCGTCGTGCGTATGACGCGATCGCGCCCCGCGCTCTACTGAACTGCATTGACCATGCAGATTATATGAAGTACGTAAGCCTGGACAAGAAATACCTGAAAAATTATCACCTTTTCGCGAACCGAACGTTATATAAGCACCAGAAATTTTCCATCGGTAGTAGGGAATATTGTCCGTGTGTCGAAGGCGTCATGCGGCACATGTTAAAGAAGTCGCATAGCTGCAATCGTAGGTAAAATAAATTCATTATTATCAGGTTCTATCGCTTTGCATCCATAACATCAGCTATGCTTTCTTTTTATTGCGATACGAAGCACGAAAGTTGATGAAACGCCATTTCGAGAAGCGTTGCAGCATACCCGGCTTTCGTTTCAACCATCGGCTCCGCCCGCCGCGGTGCGGCGGAAAACGGCGAAACGGCCTCTTCGGAATTACGCTCTCTCCGGGCGATTGGGACGGCCGGAGCAATGGCGCGCCGCCGGCAGCCGATCGCGGAGGCCATGGTTTTAACCAGGATTTACGCTTTCATTACATAGAAAACGGGTACAATAATTTGAAGTAATTGCGCAGTAACTTACATTACCTTGCCCAACAAAATTAAAAAGGCGAGAGAGAGCTATTCGAGCTCATAAACGCATCTGAACCGTTTGAGGGCGGCGAGGCTCAGCACAAATAGGGGGGAGATTTTGCTCGACCATCTGAAAAAATACTGTTTTTTTCCGCACTGCTGATCCTCATTCAGGAACAATGACGTAATATAAACATCAAGTAACATTACTTTCATAGGCTGTCGCAAGCATTAAGCGCCGATCGTTGTGCATTTGCTGTAATCACGTGAGAGGGTGAACGCCGCCGCTGCAGGTATGTGGCGACTGTAAATGGATATCACATGGAGCAACGAGGACAAAAGCCGAAAATGACGTAACTCAATGGGTACAAAAAAAAGTTGCCAGGGCTACAGCGACAAGCGAAAAAATTATTTCACTGCCGCCAAAGCCTTCTTTGTCGCTTGTCACTGTAGCTGGCTTGAGTGCTTCTCTTAACTGGCAAAAAGCGAGATGGCGATGGCCGTCGCTCTGAGCAACCCCGGTGGCCTGTGTAAAGAAGCGTTGCTCTCTGCTGCCAACCACACAACCGGCTTGCTGTACCCATTCAGTTACGTTTTTTGCGTCACTCGTATTCATCGCTGCATGTCGTTACCCCTTTAAACCTGTGCCGGTAAGGTACAGTTGACGGTAACTCTCGTGCAGGCACAGTCGACTCCCGCAGTGACGCTTAGGCAGTACAGCATGCTAAAACTCCGTAAGGATTCAGAAGATAGCGAAAAATTGAGAGTAGTTCCGTGTGTCGCGCACTTGCTGAAGTAACCATGGTTACTACGATGCCTCCAACAAATACGGACTGGAGGTTTCACGTTTCACTATATTCACCTTTGTTCAGGTTTCACTATATTCTGTGCTATTTTAAAAAAAGAAACGCATATAGTAGCATGTTAAGGTTCTCGATGAGCTAATGGACCAATTTAGAGCAGCTTGTAGTTTGACTTCATTGTGGCTTTGATTTGTTTGGGGTGAAATAATTAAGATCAACCTTCGACCGTCCTAGCAGTTTTTCAGCTTGTGGCTTATACAATGGATGCAGGGTATGACGGCTTTGTTTTTTCTTCTTGGCGCAGCCTTCTATTCCTGCGGTGGGTTTCACACATCGTTCAAAAGTTGAAGGTTACAGTGCGGTGGAGTGAATCAAGAAACCCGGACTTACGTTGGTGGCGTGAAAGAAAAACTGAAATTGATTTTTGGCACCAAAATACCTAAACATAAATGCCCTAAACAATAAACATTGTGAACTCCTCCCAAACCAAGCATATGGAGCACACAAATAACACTTTCTGCGTTTTTATACTACCTTGGTAGATTCACGGCTCGCTTATGACAGTGTTGTCTCACGGTGCATTTTTGGGCGATCCCTGCTCATAGCCTACGCAAATGTACTCACGGGCCATGTGGTTTAATGATTGGCTGCACGAGTAACCATCCCTTTAAAGCTTTCATTCATGACATTTTTACAAGAAAAGTATTTTAAAGCGTCCATCTATTTCTTTGCCTTTCTCACTTAGGGTGAAAGAGGAAGCTTGTGAACCTTCTGTATAAGTATTAGACACGGATGACATATAGCGGATTTCATAGCCCTATGGCTTCTTCACCCCGTATCTACTGATCTTTTGCATAACTCCTGACAGTCTACAAGTAACCGCAATTTTACAGCATTTCTTGTATTTGCAGGACAACTACAAGGCTGCACATTTTTCCAATAAAGCTTCAAAACTTTTAATCGTGGTGTCTGGTGCTGTGCATGAACCCTGATTCAATGTATATAAAACCATGAACGTAAATACCAGAATTTTCACGGTGGACGCTAACGCCTTGTTTGTTGTACGACACATTGTTAAGCATCGTATTCCAGAGTTCACCACTTTCACAGATTCACTGAGCGGCGTGCATTCATTTTCATTCCAAAGCCTAATCTCAGTATTATCCTGTAAAATCAAAAACTATGCCACCAAAAAACAATCAAAATGGTTCGACAGTGGCTCGCCGGTACACCCACGTCTCTTCTTACTGATGTGGTACGCTTTAAAAACGTCGCGGATCGTCTGCTAACTTTGCTTTAATTGGGGTTTAGTGCAGTCTCAGTCTTTCGTTAACAGGTAAGCCTGTTTGATTGATGTGCGAGGCGCCACACGACAAAGGTATTTGGCGAGACTTGTTTGTGACGCAAGAACAGGGTGTCGAACCGAACGCGGAACCAAACCGAAAATCATAACTGAACCGGAATTTCTCTCCCTAACAGAAACTGAAGCGGAACCGTATTTTTTACGCCATTTTGGAACTGAACCCGAACCTGAACCAATCGAAGGAACCGTTCCGAACCGGTTCCGGGGCCTCAAAAATAAGATTTCTAGTTTTCCATTTCGGTACCCCACCTTGCGTCTGAAGATATTTTGCCACTCGCCAGACAGCACCATAAAATATTTTTTATAGTCTGCAGTTCCCAAAGGCCCAGCATGTTCTCTTCGAACTATGGCCCTCAATTTAATGTAAAATTGTCCGTATATAATATCAGCTTGCGTTAGGTACTGCCCATCTATCCCAATTATCTTTTACATTTAGCATAACTTAAGTTAGAACGCATATTCTGAGGCAACATATCATGGAATATTCTTCATGGTTTCTATGTGCGTGGTGTTTAAAATGGTTTAAAGTTTTCAATGTGCTGTTAATTAGCATGCATCCCTGCCCGCTTGTGAAGGCCTTCAGGGACACCATCAATGATAAATCTATATCTTCCACATCTTTTAGGTTGGATGGGCAGTTATATACAAACAGCACTGAGACACAAACACTCGCAGTTCTCAAATTTAACGTCACTTTTTTTGTATACAGTGCCGTTGTGTCCGTTGGTTACTGCTCTAAGAGAACATGAAATATGAAAAAATGGGGGATCGTAATTTCCACGTTTAAAGTATATTTGATAGCGTTTTCATTTTTTTTAATCTGCTCAAGCTTAAACTTAAGAGGCGGATGGGTTAAAGTCAATTAATGCGGGTTAGCGGGTAGACTGGGGTGGATAAGTTAGGTGAGTGAATGAGCTTATGTAAATTAGTTGGACTGGTGTGCTGATTAATTTGGATTACAGGAATTAGCCGGTCATTCAAGGCGGATTAGATGGTCGGACCCCACATGATTTTGTCTGGGGTCCTTGGCATTCGCAAATTTTGCAGCGTTCTTGTTCTGGACAAATCAGGAAATTTTGTCACGCACAAAGTAGCCACAAAGTTATGTGACGACCACCTGAATTCAATAAAAGGTCTTTCTTTATGCTCGTATTGCGCTGTTATGTTGTTTCTATATTAAATTGACATCTAGCACTAAAGTTAATAACTAGTTGCCTAATGCACATTTTATATTCATAAAAGGGTTTTCAAAACGTCTATATATATTAGGGGAGACGGTTGGAAAGAAACTAAACTGAAAGAAAAAAAGGGAGGAATGATCAACTGGTTTGATCGAAGAGCGTTCTTCAATACCTTCTCTTCTTTCTTTGTGCTACCGTTCTGGGGCCTCCTACAGGTGTAGCAACTCAACCCCCGAACACAGCCCCCTTCAAGCTGAAGAAGCGGTGCCAAAACTCTCATAACAGACTCTTAGCAGGCGTGGCCTAACTTTGCCAACGACCGATTGCATGTTACAACACTTCCAATGATCAACCGGACACCACCAACGAGACAGTCATGATGGTATGGGCACCAGCTCATACTGGCATACCCAGCAAACAAGATCACCAACCTCGTGGCTCGAGATTTGAGCCGTTTAGCCAGCGCTGATGAAGCCGGGCCCGACTGCATGCATCCAGCAGTCACAGACCAGGAAGTTACTCAGCACTATAGCCTTTTCCGTAGAACGTATTCCTCCCCGCACAAACAGCTACCGATTAACCAGGAAAGATTACTCCGCGCCTTGCGGGCATACACCTTCCCACCCGTCACCGTATTCCACCCTTTGACGGGACACAAGTTTCTCAATTTCGTCGCTTCTGTGGAGAGCACGGGACCCTCATACACATAGTAGGCGGCTGCGACAAGTGTACCGTATAGATCCGCCCAACCTTCACCACGTTTCCATAGAGATTTGGGAGACAGCCATGGCCAGCTCCGGCGTAAAAGATCAGTTGTTCTTGATGGAAACGGCTGTGGTTTCGGCCCCCTCGAATGAAGACGCCTCTCTGTACCTTTGTCTCAATTTCATTAAACTTCATTTTCTCTCTCTCTCTCTCTCTCTCTACAAGTGATCATTACTGCTGCTTGTGACTTCACTTGGCTATCATATTTCCTAGAGCCCAATCGCTGTCAGCGGTCGCCGAAGAGCCATTAGCAAGTTCCTATCTCTAGTGGTTCCCTATCCGATGCCGTCCTATACACGCCGTCAAATTAGCCTTTATTGCCGTTCTTTCTTTCTAACAGCTCTGTTAGAAGATAAAAGATGAGGAGAAGGAAATTGCTCGCAATGCTACCTGCCACGCTTAGCAGTGGGAAATTAACGCTGACGCCGGACTGCTTTCCACTTCTAGCACTGCTAATGATTTCGTGTTAAAGGTACAGCGCCGTTGAAACTTGGGGTAGATGAAAAGCGTAGCAGACCAACCGATTTATTTACAATAAAAATTTTTTCTTCCAATGTCCCAAAACAGGGGTGCGTACGAGCGTGCGTAACATTTGATGGATCGAAAAAAAGATGGCGTGCTCGTCGGCCCGCCAAAAAGACCGCCCACTTGCCACTAAACTACCTGCCCGCCTGCGTGCCTGCCTACTTGCCTGCCAGGCAGAGCATTCTGGTGAGGATGCAAGATATGGGGACGAGGAGCGACGCAAAATGCTCCACTACGGCGACACTCAAAAGTACCGAAAAACAATTGTGGACGACGGGTCGTCTGCTTAGTAGGTCGATGTAAAAGGCAGCCTGCAGTGAGGCTGCCTATTGCTAGAAGATTGTGGTTAGGATGCACCGATGGGGAGGAGCGGAAGGCACCGGGGCGCTGCCAGCTGGCCAAGAGGGTACATGTTCGCCTTCGAGAAGACTGTGGCGAGGACGCATTATTTGGAGCCGATGTGCGGCAGGTCACCGGTTGGCGAAGAGCGCGGATCACAGGGCGGCACCGCGGTGGCTCTGAAAAGCCATGCGTTAGAGCGCAGCCCTTAAGCGCCCGCCTAGGTGGTTTCGCGTAGTTTCTCAGCGTCGGCCTGGTGGTAACCGAGAGAACGAAGACGCCACCGAAGATAGAGTGAGCAGGAAAGAAGACGACGAAAGTATGGCGAAAGTGGGAGGGGAGGGCGAAATTTCCAGGCCGCGCGAGACATGCTCCACGGCAGCGACGGCTTACAAGATAACGACAGAGTATACGGCATTCCGTCGTGCACTTGTTGAGGACATGGTCACTTCCTAAAACACAGCAGCTATGCGCCCCCGCCGTCAAGATTACAGTTCGAGCTGTGCTCAAATTTCGCATTAGCGACTACCGTAATCGACAACCATATATTTTTGTTTCCTCAAGAAAACAGCTTTGGTCAATAAAATTGCTGTGGTATGAGCCAAGAATAAAATAAAATAAATCATGAAAAGAAACGAACTTAAATAATTAAAGCGAAACGTGCGGCCATAGGCAGCAAATAGGCAGCCTTAAGTGTCCCAACAAACCTTTCGTTTTGCTGCAGTCATTGTTGTAATCGTTTACCTACCTGTCACGATTTGACCGGCATTCGCGAACGTGGGAGGTTCTTAGTACCCTTCACCCAAGTGAGTACCCGCAGCGTGTTGGTGGTGACGGTGACTGACCGCGAGCGGCTGCGCTCGTCGGTGTTTATTCGCCAGCCATGCACAATGTTTCCCACCGAGCCTGGCAGGGCCACCGAACTTAGCGGCCAACGAAAATTGGGGAGGGGGGGTGGGGGGTGCACCACATACTCTTCACACCACCATAGAAAACGTTTTGCAGTAGCTTGTACAGTTAAACGAGCTATTGAACACTTTAGATAAACGCCGCGGTGGCTCAGTGGCTAAGGCGTAGTGGTGCTGAGCCTAAGGACGCATGGTTTATTCCCGGCCGCGGCGGCCGCTTTTCTGATGGACGCGAAGAGAGAAAACGTCCGTGTGTACGAGATTTCGGTGTGCGTAACACCTCCAGGTGGTCAAAATAATCAGGAGCCTTCCACTATGGCGTGCCTTATTTCCTGCGTTGCGTCGGCCCATTAAACTCTACAATAAATAAATAAATAAATAAATAAATAAATAAATAAATAAATAAATAAATAATAAATGAATGAATGAATGAATAAATAAATAAATAAATAAATAAATAAATGAATGTAGGGTTTAACGCGCCGACGCAACGCAGGCGATGAGGCGCGCCGTAGTGGAGGGCTCCGGATTAATTTTGACCACCTGGGGATCTTTAACGTGCGCCGAAATCTCGTACACACGGGCGTTTTTGCTTTTCGCCTCCATCAGAAAAGCGGCCGCCGCGGCCGGGAATCGAACCCGCGACCTCGTGCTCAGCAGCGCAACGCCTTAGCCACTGAGCCACCGCGGCGGGTAATGAATGAATGAATGAATGAATGAATGAATGAATGAATAAAAATCAACCAATCAATCAACACTTTCTATAAACGGCTTCCCCCTTCTCCGCATCCGGAAACACTGCGAAAACTTTAGCATGGAGCAACAGTGCGTGATTTGCTCGTGGCTCAGCGGATGCAGCTTCCGTTTCTGCTTCGCTTTTGTGGCTTTCTTTTTAAAGTGGCCATCAAATGCGTTCTATTCTGCACAGCCGGCAAATAGCCGTACACCGCTGTAATGACGTCATTAAGTGGTCGAAGAACGCCAAGACATGGAAAGAGAAAAAAATATTTAAAGCAAATTTTTTTGGCTGAGGCACTTTGCGAACCCCTAATCTAAGTACAGGATGTGTTGGTTGACTATTTTCTGCAAGCACTCAATATTTAGAAAAATGTTGAAAAAAAGTGTTTCAGGGTCGCTTTAGTTTGGCCACGACAAAATATTTGCACAAAGAAAAATTCTGTAGCACTTTGATTTTATGCCGCCTTGATAAGGGAACAAAAAACGAGCGCAAAACAATTACAGAAAAAAACGCCCGCTTTTATCCTTCGAACCAGTTTAAACCCATTTGAACGTAATGGTGCTTTGGAACCGAACCGAACCGAACCCGAAACAATTACGGTTCGACACCCTGCCGGTAAGAAACAATGGCGATCAACTAACATTGGCCATCAGTTACAGATATTCTATTCTTGTGACGACAGACGAGGCACTTTTCCTGTCAAATTAAGTGCCTTCGCGGTATACAAATGAGCGATAAAACGAGCGCGGTCACCTTTGATTTAGCGAAGACAGCTGTGCGCGGCCAGACGATGACCACAAAACACAAACACAAATTGGAATGCATAGTTTGCAGCAGTAGTTTCCAGGACATTTGTCGTTTTCCATGAGCTCGTCGGTCACATTCGAGGTCGCGTCGAGCAATCCGCAAATGGTTTCGAGCTTCAGTGAGCATGTTAAAACGCCGATTACAAAACTTGACTCCAATCCACGCTTTGAAGGTAGTTCAAAAGGAAGGCATTAAAGGACACCCACAACAATTGCCCTACGACGTTAGCTGAATTCCCACACGCGGCTTTTGAAAGAGTGAAGCCACATATTCTGCCTGCCGTTACCTGGAATTCGTTGGGGTGGCATCTTGAATGGAGAAGCGTCGGCCACGCCGGGCTAGACCGGCGGACACCGCTGCTATAGCACGGCCGTGCGTCGGAAGAAAGAAATCGGAGAGGAGCGTATTTCGAAGGGGGACACAGAGGAACCTGCCCATGCTCGTGGTTGCACTACCTCGCGACACAAGCGTAGGCACCGAAACAATTTAACATGTGAGCTCAGTGATGCCCATGTAATCTAGTTAGTTTAGTAAGTTTGACAATGGCGAGAAAGCTCAGGGAGCTTTTCGAAGTGCTATTTATCAGAACCAGTTCCTTCTTTTGCCTTATGTAGTACATCTTAAAACACAACCGAATTGGTATTTGTAATGATTTGGCCGGATCACTTTACGGAAATTGAATGCCCCTTGTGTAGACGAGGAGGAGACGTTATATGTACAGACGTCACAGGACAGTGATTTGCTACGCTCTAAACGTTAGACGAGAAAAAAACTAACGGAAATAACCCAAGTGGCCCGCTCCACTCCCTACAACTACAAGGTCCGCGAGCGTCCCCGCATAAACGTCCCGAGAACAGAACTCGCTCCCGGTCAGTCGTATGACGACGGGGGTGCCGACGTCGCCCTCGTAGCAGTGCTTGCGTAGTCGCTGTTTACTTCACAGGTTGCGACGCTGGAGCTTGTCTCAGGCAGGTCAGTCGAATGTCTTGGTCCCGCCTCGCGCCGGGTCATACGCCGTAGGGCACGCCGGAGCCCGGAAGACGGTAGCGCAGGCCTTGCCCCTGCTGTTGACGACGGCCAGAGCCTTGGCGGCGACGCCCGCAACCATGGCGGAGGCTGGCGATGCCCTTGCCTCGCTCTTAGACGTTAACCGGACGTCTTACGGTGGTTTACACAGTGCAGTGCCCAGTTCCATCCACCTTGTCTCTTTCTGGCTCATTCTCGCTCGCTCTGTCTCTGCCCGTGCCTCGTGCCACACCACCTCGTCCTCGACATCAGCCGCAACCGCTTGGTCTCCGGAGCTTCTTATCGTTGAATGTGGTACATTCTCCTTTACGGGTAGGTGCCATCAGATTACCCCCCTCTTAAGAACGTTGTTTGAGGGAACAACCATTCTATACTCCAAAGCAGAGTCTCAATAGTTCGACACGCCCCACCCACACACAGACAAAACACGCACAGTCCTCAAGAAGAAATTGGTTTCACGCAAACATTGAAGTCGCTAAGGCAGGTCAAAAGTAGTTAGTAAGATGGGACTCAAGTAATCAGCTTCTATATTGTAACTGCCTTTCATATAATCGAGAAAAGGAATATTCTTGCAAAGCTAAGCTCCAGTGCAATGTTTACATGCTTGGCTGATTGCAATTATTGCAAGGGTTGGTGATCACATTGTATCTCGAATGGTTTGCCGTATAGGTAAGTGTGGAATTTGTGTACAGCCTAAATGAGAGCCAAACACTCCCGTTTAATGGTGGAATAGCTTGTCTCTCGTGGCAACAGGTTACGGCTAGCATAGGCCACAGGATGTAAAACGTTGTCGCTACCACATTGCAGAAGAACGGCGCCAAGACTGGTGTTTCAAGCGGCTGTCCTTAAAACGAACGATTGATGCAGGTCGGGTTCTTGGAGAATCGGAGCCGATGAAAGCTTCCCCTTGAGTGTGTTAAACGCAGCCTCCTGAGAGGCGCCCCAAGCAGCAGTGTTTTGTTGTTTATTATTTGTCAGGTCGGTTAGGGGTTTGGTGAGGGTAGCCCATACCGAATTAACTTCCGATAATAACCTGTCAAGCCGGGAAAGGACCGAACAACGTTTTTGGTCATCGGTCATTTGGACTCTTAATTTTGTCCGAAGTCTTCAGCAGTTGTCTGATTTTAGTGTCCCCGACGCGATGTCCAAGGAATGCTATATCGCTTTCTCCAATTTCGCACTTGCTGGGCTTAATAGTGAGGTTGTCTTGCTGAATCCGTCGGAAAACTTGACGTAGGGTGTTGAGATGTTCCGGCCATGTGTCCGTGGCTATAATCACGTCGAGAAGTAATGATGAACGTTAGGCAAACCTCCAAGTACAGCTCGCATGAAGAGTGCAAAGACGGCAGGGGCGGTCATAGTACCAAAGGCATGTAGCGGAAATGGTAAAGGCCTGAAAGGCTCAAAAACGCTGTCTTCTTCTGGCTGTTTGGATCCATCGGGACTGGCCAGTAGCCCTTTGTGAAGTGGAACTCTGAGAAGTATTTAATCTTTTCTGCTAGGGCCACTACTACGTCGATACGGGGAATCAGTTTGCAGTCTGAAAGTAGAAGCTTGTTTAACTGCCGAAAATCTGTGCAAAGCCTGATGGTATCGTCGGGTTTCTTAACCACCACAATCGGGGCGTGGTATAACGACTTGGATTTCTCTATAATACCCATGCTTAACATCTCGTGTATTTCTTTCTCGATTGTTTCAAGGAGGCGAGAGGAATCGTGTATTGTGGTACATGTACCAGCCAGTCTGAAAAGTTAACGGTATCGAACAGTTAACTAGATCAGTCGTACCGGGCAAATCCGAAAATATTTCCCCGAACTGCTGCAATAAGTTGCGGACCTGTGTAAGCTGCTCAGCGTCAAGATTGGCCGATAACATGATGTCTGCGGCCGACTGAGTTGGAACAAGAGCGAGCATGGGTAAAACCTCAATGGATTTGTTATCCACTTAATCATCCGACGGAGAAGCTGCGCAGTCTACCGCGGCGACCACAGATGCTTGGAATGGAGTCGGTGGGTCTCGTTCATCGTAAAGTTTTAATATGTCAATGTGGAAAACTTTGCACTTTCCCCCAAGGTGATTGACGTCATCAACGTGGTTTATATTCTCTGCGACCTCCAAGGGCCTTGCCTCTGCATTAACAGTTTGTTAGAATCGGTGGAAGCAAAATGAGGACTTTACCTCCTAAAGACAGCTTTCTGGGGTGACTCTTCCGGTCGTAGTACCTCTTCTGCTTCGAGTGGCTTTTCACAAGCTCTGCATGTTCCAGTTAACACGTCGCCTCGAGTCGCTCTCGAAGATCGAGAAAGTAGCCGTATGTAGACCTAACCTCACAATCGATGCGGTCATTAGCGCACAGCTTTCTGAGCACTGTCAAGGTTCCTCGGATGTGCAAGCTGTAAATCAAGTTAAAATGGCAAAAAGCCTAGATTTGCTTGGGGAACTTCCCTGTAGGCAAAGAGAAGCGGTGCAAGGTATCGGTCCTAGGATTTCGGCTTCTCCTGACGCATATTTAACATACATTTGAGGATTCCACTAAACTTCTCTACGAGTGGATTGGCCATAGCGTGGTACGGTGTAGTTCGGAGAAGTTGAACCGATAACAGTCGGCTACCTCCTTCATCAGCTGTGAGGTAAAACTCGCCCCATTTTCCATGACCATTTCTTTAGGAATTTCGATTCTCGAGAAGATTTCCAAAAGACCTTCACCGACATGCGCCAAGTCAACTGTGGTTAGGGCAACCTCGTCTGGATAACGCGTCGCAAAATCGACCAGGCTGAGAACATATCGGTTGCTTCGGTCGAATTTCAGTGGGAACGTGCCAATTCAATTCACGGCTACACGCTCGAAAGCTGTCCGCATAACAGGGGCATGTTCTAGCGGAGCCCCGTTGTGTTGTTCTCTGGCAGATGTCGCATGATCTGACGAAGCGTTTAAAATCTCCGAGCAGATCTGGCCAGTTAGAACTCGCCTAGGATGCGATGAGCGTCCGTCGTGCACCCTGTTGACCCCCCATAATTCTGTTATGAGCGACTTGCATAATCGGTTCTCTAAGCCTATCGGGAATGACCATTTGTCTGAAAGTTCTTCCCGCTGCTATATGAGAAGGGTGGTATAGAAGGCCGTCAACCTCAACGAAAGAGTAGCTATGACCTTTACCATATATGAGAATTTTTTCCCAATCTTGCGGAAACAGCGCTTTAGAGTGGGGTCATTTTTTTGCTCATGAATGAGCTCCTCCTCGTTTATATCTGTGCATGGAATCGCAGGCACTTGCACCGGCCTGCACTTTGACGAAGTCGCCCTAACGGCGGTCGACAGTAAAACATTCCTGTTCGGAGGTGTAGGCTCCACGCCCGTTTCTGTTGCCTGAGGTGGTGCCACCCGGCGTTTCCAATCAGGATCAGGGTTGTCCGCTGCTCTGACACTAGGTAGATTTCCCAGCACAAGGTCGTAGATCGGCCGGTCCATACCGCATGCAATGATATCTCCTATGAAGTAGGGAGTGTCGGCCTGGATCTTTGACTCGGCTAGTTTTTTACTAGAGCCGCCTAGAAGCACGACACAAGTTGTTCTTTGCAGTTAAACACCCGTTTTCAACCAAATCACACAGATCAATGGCGGTATTTCTCCCGGTATATCGAAGCACTTCAGCAGGTTTCCACCGCAGCAGTTTTCAATTTTAGTTGAACCCTTTTAGTGAGCCCCCCAGTGTCCGCCCTGTAGGTGAGTACCCGTAAGATGCAGCTGCCATACACTTTGTTCTTCAGGGACAATGATAGGCTGCTATTCATTATCGGAGAATGTCTGCCGTATGCACTCCACCCCATTCTTATTCTTCTAATTACCTCTGACTCACGGTTCGGATCCGGGGTCATAACTTGGCCTAAGTAGATAAATTCGCTGATCACTTCCACTTCCTCGCCACCTATCTCAAACCGCTAGCTGTCCCGAGGGTATTGATCGTCACTGGGGTTTTCTGCATATTAATTTTCAGGCCCGCGGTTCTACTCTGTTTGCCCAGTGCGGAAAGCATGCTTTGCAATTCGTCCCCCGAGTTACATAGCAAGGCACTGTCATCAGCGAATCGGAGGTTACTGAGGTATTCTCCATTAACCCTTACTCCCACCTGTTCCCAATACAACGGTCTGAATATTTCTTGTAAACTGCTGTGAAATAAATTGGAAAGACTGTGTCTCCTTGTCTGACGCTCTTCTTTATAGGTATTTTACTGCTCTCCTTGTGAAGGCGATGGTAGCTGTGGACCCATCGTCGATATCCTCTAGTATTCTTGCATAATGCTCATCTACCCCCGAGTTCCGTAATGCCTGAAGGACTGCTGAGGTTTCGGCCGAGTCAGATGCTTTTTCATTATCTATGAATGTTATATATAGGGGTTCAGTATACTCAACGCAGTTCCCTGCCACCTGATTGATCGTGTGAATATGGTCCATTGTTGAATAGCCTTTACAGAACCCTGCTTGTTCTTTAGGTCGACTGAAATCTAAGGTTGCAAAAATTCTGTTAGCGATTACCCGGGTAAGTATCTTGTTTACGACTGACAGTAAGCTGATCGGCCTGTTTTTTCAAGTCCTTCATGTCACCTTTCTAACGGATTAGGATGATGTTCGCGTTCTTCCAAGATTCCGGTACCCTTGCGGTCATTAGGCATTGCGTATACATGTTTGCCCGTTTTTCAAGTACAATTTCTCCGCGATCCCTCAAGAGATCGGCTGTTATCTGAACATCAACAGGTGCTTTAACCCCTCTCATTTCTTTAAAAGCCTTCCTTACTTCTTCGGTCGTTACTGGTTGGATGTCTATCTCCTGCGAACTACTTTCTCGTTCGGCATTATCCTTGATGTCCTGGCTACTTTATAGACCCCTATAGATCTTCTCGGCTACTGTGACTATTTTATCCTTATTTTTGATGATATTGCCTTGGTTGTCTTTAAGTGCATACATCTGATTTTTCCCCATGCCAAGACATTTCTTCGCTGCTTTCAGGCTACCTCCATTCTTTACAGCGTATTCGATCATCTCCATATTTTGCCTCCGTATGTCAGCGGTCTTACCCTTATTGATTAACTTCGGAAGCTCCGCTAATTTTATTCTGTCAGCTTGGGTGGAGATTGCCATGGTTTGCGGTTTCCTAAGTAGATCTTTCGTCTCCCTGAAAAGTTTGCAGCGGCCTGTCTAGCCGTTGTGCCCCTGACGTCTACAGCACACTCCGTGATAATGAGTGAACGGTTGTCGCTGGCTTCCTCTGTAGTAAACTCTGCTTCCTCGTTAAGAGCTGAATTTTGGTTCTGCAGCGCGATTCTTAATTCGGCTACTTTACGTCTTACGGTTAGCTCATTATTCGTCATCTTTCGCATTAGCTTGTTAAGGTCCCTCTCTAAATCTAGCCTAATTCGGGATCTTACCTTACGGTGTTTTTAGTGGCGGAGAAAGTACTTAGTAAAATTCATCAACTGAAGATAGAAAGCACCATTTTGCCGCTCAACGCCTACGGAATACCACCCGACAACTGCTGCAAAGGGGTTATTCGCAGCATCTATATTGGCGTCACAACGAAGCAAATAATGGCGGTCCTTTCTGCTCCCGTGCAGAAGACTTGCCGTGTCAGGAACTGTGATAATAACGTTTGCCGAAAAGAAAAACCAGTTCTTCGTGTACATTGGAGTAGAAATAAGGTGATACCTCTACAAGTGGACCCACGCCTTATGTCACTTGTGCCATGCTACAGGTCACAGAGTCGACGTCTGCCCTCAGCCTACCATGCTTACAGGCGCCTACTGCAAGCGTTGCGGCCAGCAGACTAAACAAGGCGCTCAACACGACTGCAAGCCTAAGTGTGCACTCTGCACCGGGGACCACGTCACGGCAAGCAAGGAATGCCCGCAACGGTTTCTTCCGCCAGTCAACCGGACGAAAAAGAAGTGCTGATCCGGCCAGGATAACCGGGAGTCAAGATCCCACGTCAGATCGAAGGGGCCCTTTAGAGACGGTAGGAAAACACGTTCAACGTCCAGGTCCCACAGAAGAATACCCAGCGCCAAGCGAAGAACAGCGGATGATGCGATAGGAGTACAGGTGAGCTGGGCTCAGACGCTCTCTCCACATGCTCAGACCCCTCTCCCTCCTTCCCCTTATCCCCCCAAACGTGACGAGCTGGCGGAACGTAAACGAGTAAACGCATATCTTCTGGCCGAAGTTGAACAACAAAGTCAGGAAAACAGACAACTTCATAGTCAGCATCTCGCTCTCAAGGCAGAAATTAGGCAAGGGGCAAACACAACGCTAGAGAAACGCACAAAACCCGATCTCCCCGCACCAACACCACCGCAAACACCAAATTCAGAACCAACTTACCAATCTGCCACCCCGATAGAAGTACCACTGGCTCAAGAGAATATCCAAATCGCCGAAACCGTAAAGCAAATGATGGTAATATTAAAGGAAATCATGCAACGATTGAAAAATGAGAAGTTCAGGGACAGAAAACTGCTGCTCATCACTCTCGCCGAGACCTCAAGCCCTACAGCAGGCCATCAGACCTGGCAGAGGACGCCACTTCCCAAGATGGCAACTCCCAACAATAGGCGCATTCCTACGCAGGGGTCAAAACTCAACATATTGCAGTGGAACTGTAGGGGCTATAAGAATAACGCGAGCTCATTTGCTCAGTACGTTGCCTCGGCTCAGGAGTCACGAGATGCAATTACTCTTTAGGAAAGGAACTCTCGGGCAAAACTCCCCGGCTTTATCTCATAATAATACGGACCCCCAACTTCTCTCGCCACGCTAATAAGCAAACAAATCACAGCTATACAGCGTCCGGTCCAGCAGTCGGACAAAATTGGAATACTACCGGAAATCGTCCGCGGGAAAGTTAAAGTGGCACAGAGCCTTTACCTTCTAAACATATATTGCCATCCAAGAGGCCGTCCAACGTCTATTTCGTCGTCAAGCAAGCAAAACGCCCTGCACTGTCTAATCTGCCCATTATCGTGGGATATTTTAATGCAGCACACCTTTTATGGGGATGCAGCAACACCAACAAGAGAAAAACTGCTTTGCATTTCATCCTCGAAGAGGAAAACTTCATCCAGCAGTCGGACCCGCATAGTCCTGCGTGCATGGGTAACAGCGCATCCAAAGACACGTACCCTGATATCTGCATCATTACGAGGAGCGTCACGGCTGTGTGGTCTCACACCGAGGAAAACCTGGGAAGTGACCATTCGATCCTAGCCGCGACAATACCTAGAGTAGAATACGCTATTCCTCTGGACAGGGCGGGCCTCATGGACTGTCCTAAATTTTGTGAGCGAAAGAAGGAAGTCCGACCCGACAGTGCAACCACCAAACTTCTGACCCTACAGGAATGGACCATCCAGCTCCGGAAGGATATGAATTTTTTCACACCAAAAAATAGGACAAAAACTACAACGCCCTGGGCAGACCCTCCTCTCCTCAATTTATGGGAGTGAGAAGCTTCATCAAAAGCTGGAAACAACAGCGCCATAATCATTACTCGAAAATGAGGATAGCCCTCCTAATAGAAGCAGCAGCTCACTATGCGGCTCACTTCTGAAAAGAAAGCTGGATGTCCCTTCGCGACAGTCTCCGGGGCCAACTCAGTAGGTCAAATACCTGGAGGCTGCTTAGAAATCTTATGGACCCTTCCAAAATCAAGGTCGAGTTAAACCTAACGATGCATCAAATAATTCAGCCGCACCAGGAGATTCCAGTGCCCTCATGAAGTCCCTCCTGAACAATTACCTCCCGCGCATCCGAAAACGCCACGACCGCAGTACTCGGGACAGCCAAAGTTCAAACTGGATGAAGATATCTACATCTATGAAGTAAAAGCGGTACTGCAGACCATCAGACGCAACACAACCCCAGGGGTGGATTGCATAACACACAAGTTCTAGCCAACATTGGTGGTGATTCTATTATTAAACTCACCGCCCACCTGAACACGGCCAACTTCTGGAAGAATGAAGACGGCAGAGGTGTGCCTTATTCCAAAGCCTGGAAGACCACAGAGCACCGAGAACCTGCACCCGATATCACTAACCTCGTGTTTGGGAAAGCTTCAAGAGCACGTCATCCACAAAAGGCTACAGCAGCACCTCGAACAAAATAACATGTTCCCACATACCCTGTGGGGATTTCGCAATCACCTCTCCACGCAGGACATCATTCTTCAACTGGCTGAAATGCTCGAGGGGTAACCCGAATGCCTTGTTAGCCTGTGATTTAAAAGTTGCGTTTTACAATGTCAGTCATACGGCCATACTTAAACAACTGAATGGCCTTAACTGCGGGGAACGCACGTACAAATACATTCGAGACTTCCTCCACGGCCGAAAAGCTAACCTGAAGGTAAGAGATTTAAGGTCCAATACAGTTTCTCTCGGGAAAGAGGGCACGCCCCAGGATGTAGTCCTTTCGCCCTTGCTGTTTAATATAGCCCTCATAGGCCTCCCTTCGCTCCTGGATGCCATACCAGGATAGGTCATGGATTATGTGCGGATGACATCAGCATATGGCCCACTCATGGGGCGCTGGGGGAAATGGAGACCCATCTACAACAGGCAGTCGGCCTCTTCTGTGAATACGCACGAAAATGTGGCCTATCGTGACGCTGCCAAAATCTGAGCTCGTTATCGTGTCACCACGTACAAAACTCCCTTCCGGGTCGCCAACCATCTCCTAGAAGTGGCTAGCCACCCTATTGTTCCAACTCAGCAGATAAGAATCTTAGACATGCTTCTACAAGCGGATCGCTCTAATACCAAACTGCTGGACAGACTTAAGCACACCATGGAGCAAGTCTCGCACGTGATGAGCAGGGTCAGCACAAAAACGAGAGTTATGCGAGAGGCGGATGTGCTAAGGGTAGTCGAAGACTTTGCCATCTCTAGGGTTACTTGCGCCATTCCCTATGCTGTACTCTCGAAGGCTAAAAAGGACAAGGTAGAAACTAACATACGCAAGGCAAAGAAGGAGGCGTTGGGACTACTGTGTCAGCACGTCGACACAGAAACTACTATACTTGGGAGTTTATACCTTGGATGAAGTCCTCGAAGCTCATCATATCAAACAAATATTACTTCTGAGCTGCACCTCCGCCGGCAAACCAAGTCTGAACCAGGTCTGCCTACGCTCACCGCTTCAACATCCCAAGGCCGATGAGACTCGGCTTCCGAATGAGATTCGCCAATTTATTGATGCGTCCCTACTGCCCGGGAACATGCATGCAACACACAACCATGATCGCAGATACGCCAGAGCAAAAGCAATCTTCAAGCGGTACGGCCAAATGTCCACCCCAGTATACCCACAAACGCAGCCTGCTATCCCGGGAGAAGAGCTATGACCGCTGTCGTGACTACAGCTCAAGTCCGCCTCACTAGTACATGAACTCCTACCACCAATGCACTACATGCACAAGAAGTGCCCTTAGCCCTAGCAATTGCTGAAACCCCAACAGAGATCTTTTTTACGGACTGCCAACAAGAACGCAGAACTTTCTCGAGGGGCTTCGTCTCACCATGCGCCACACAAATTCTACTGCAGCATCCTCCCCAACACCAAGTAAGGATTATTTCGGCTCCCGCCCATGCCGACGTGCCCGAAAACGAAGCTACCCACAAGCATGCCGAGATTTGACCCACCGGGCTAGTCAGGAGTTCGGCGAGCAGTGGCGTGTCTGTCCCCTCTTGTCCTACACAGAAATCAAGCAGCACTACCACCTGCAGTGAACGCTGTACCCTTCTACACACAAAATCCTCACAAAAGAGCAAGAACACCACGTGTTCGCGGCATCCAGACCAACAACTTTTCCCACCCAATTTGAGCCCACATTATTTCCCTCCTTCGCCCCCCCCCCCCCCCTCTATTCTTCGGAATGCCACTTCTGTGAGGCTCCGGGGATGCTTTTACTATGTTGTGTGGGGCTGGGATAAGAACCCCAACCTACCCCTCCTGCCCTTCCCCTCCCGTGAGCGCTGTGAGAGAGCACTGTCTAGCTCGGACCCTGACGACCAGCTTTGGCTGGTGAATAGGGCTCAAGAAGCCGGACGGTCTCAAGGTGTCCTGGATTAAGGACTCTTCTCCAAGGCGAACTCCTGCATAGGGACGTTTATTCCTGCTCCTTCTCCTGACCTCCGCGAACATCCTTTTTCAATTTTGTTTGTCCTGGTTCATATTTGTGTGTTCACTGTAATCAGCCATGACTGTACACACGCTTTCACAAATCATTTGTGCCTTGTTCACGGCAACCAAAAAACTTGCAAGCTTGTGCGGGAAAGTTAATTAAAACAACAGTGCAGATAAGATGTGCAAAAAATGGATGCCCGGAAATGTGTTGAGGGCTATTTCCAGTTGTTTGCAGTGTCACACTTGCCAGAAAAAAAAGTAAATAAGACAGACGAAACTTTGCAATAATGACCATCTGCGCGAGAACGCAAATGCGCTAAGCGGGGCTGTTGGCGGTCACCTTGCAGCGAATGGCCGATGTTGCGGCTTCACTGCGTTATTAGAAAAATGTTGCATCTTCGTTTCATATCCGGACAAAAAGGCACGCGGCGTTTTCCAGGCGTTGTGCACGGTACACTATATAGAAGATTGTGTCAGTGCGCCTAGTGTCTCGCTGCTTGAAAAAGCTAGTGTAATCTGTAAACTTGTCATGTGTGTCCACGGCGTCACCATTCTTGTGAGTTTTGAGTGATAAATTACTCGGTTTTCTAATTCCTCTTCCTCATGCCTACGTCTTTTTTCCGTGTTGTGTTGGTGTTCGACGAGCGACTATAAAGCTGACTCCCGGATGCAATAAATTCATGTGGTTTATAGCAAGCGCAATGGTTTATCTCGTCACAGTTTCATCCAGTGTGTCGTGGTGCCTCTTGTATACAATGATTTGTAATATAGATCCTCATTATCTGAGGCTTTCGATACAAAACCGCGCAAACACTTCATGTAACTTTCGATAGAACATATTTCACAGCCCCTGCAGCTCTTCCCAGCTGAACACGCCATGAATTTCCCTAGGCACACTTTGTCTTGTCTTACCGATAATATATTTATTCACACCATTTTTATCACACAATCCCAGCCTGTCCTAGTACACCAGCCGTCTTGGAGTCCTAATTTGATTTAAATATTTGTGTTTCTGAGTGCTTATGGTATTTAGTTTTGCATCTTGCTAATTTAGGCACGTTTTGGCCCACCTAGCCCTAGTTGCCATCACGCCACTAAACATCAACCAGCACCACCATCATCATCATTCGGTTCACATACCCATGCTTTGCCTCACGTGCTTCACTTGACTCGACTTTAGCCTTACTATGCCAGATTACTTAGTTTTGTTCTTTGGGCAATTGTTGCATTTTAGAATCCGTTCGGCACACTATTAAGGGCACTGTGCAAATCATGTGTTTCAATTTGTTTATGTGAACTGTCAACTGATACCATTGTGTCATTTGAAAGAAGTTCAAAAGCTGGGTATGAAATTTGCATAAAGCCAAGCCCACTTACCTCATCCGCGCTATCCCAATCATATATAAGTTTTTTTCACTCTCCCGTTACGCACACTGGGAAACGATAACCAGCATTTGGTTGCCGTGTGATCAGATATGCCCTCGGTAACTTCCCAAGAAAGGCCATCAGTTAAAATGGTATTACTCACAAATGTTAGATCCAGAATATTCTGCGAAACCCGCCGCGGTGGCTCTGTGGCTAAGGCATCGCGCAGCTGAGCACAAGGTCGCGGTTTAGATTTCCGGCCGTGGCGGCCGCTTTTCTGATGGAAGCGAAAAGCAAAAACGCCCGTGTGTACAATATTTTGGCACACTTTAAAGATCCCCAGGCGGTCAAAACTAATCCGGAGCCCTCCACTACCCCGCCCCTCAGCGCCCGCGTTGCGTCGGTGCGTTAAAACCCAACAATCAATCAATCAATCAATCAATCAATCGAATATTCTGCGATGAAGCAGTGACACGTGTGGGTTGAAAATTATCTGGTTTAGTCCGAAGTTATAGGTTAAATCAAGCAGTGCTTCAGCACTGGCCTTTTCAGCGGGTCCACCAAGGTAAATATAACTGGTAGCGAAGGTTCCGTAGAAGCCCATGCGTTCAGAAAATGGCGGCTCTTAAGCTGCTCATGGGGCTTAGCGCCATCTGTGTGAGGAGGGAACACTTCCGGTGGAACAAAAAATAAACAGGATGTGACGCAAGATCCGGTCAGAAAGTGACGTCATTTTGGTGGCATTAGCGGGAAAATTTTACTTCAAAATAGCCTTAGCAAGACTCTGATCGCTGAGGGCTCATGCCATTGCCATCTGATGCAAGTTGGCGAGCCCTTGGCATGTGTGCTTCAAGTCAACGCCAGCTTATACTCGTGACTAGAGAAACGCACTTTAGCATACTGTCGTATGATTCGCCTCGGTGTTTATAAAAGCATCTTGCATCTTCTCTGAACCTTTATTCTGTATTCATGCCTTCCACTGCTGTATAAAAGCAATCAGTTGTTTATTTTGATTGCAGCGGGTGGCAAACGTTCACCCCCCCCCTTCCCCCGACCGGAATTTTTTTTCTGCCTTGGGATACAGAGCCCAAAATGACACTTGACCACTCTCCCCGGCCCCCCTTTTATATAAAAAACGTGCCCACTCCTTACCTCGATACCAATTTCTGCCAACGCCACTGCTAAGTTTAATTGCGTCGCACATACGCAGGTAGGCGTGCGTGCCTTACGTATAGATCAAGGTTATATAATGCTTGCTCAGTTTGTGTACTTTTGTTCTAAGAGAAGAAATAACGCATAGTCTTGCTATAATCAAGACATTTGGATTTTATTCCAGGATGAACATAAAACAAATTTACCACACTGCACAAAATGAGCACGTATACAATAAGTACAAAATGTTCGTGGGCACTACATGCATTATGATTTTCCTTACGCGCCGAAAAA
This sequence comes from Haemaphysalis longicornis, assembly GCF_048455015.1. Taxonomy (NCBI): domain Eukaryota; kingdom Metazoa; phylum Arthropoda; class Arachnida; order Ixodida; family Ixodidae; genus Haemaphysalis; species Haemaphysalis longicornis. Next base: position 12,109,818 of record NW_027526225.1, on the reverse strand, counting down.
TTGACTTTACCAGTAACACATAGCATTATGAGCCATGAAAGCGTCAACAGCACAACTTCTTCGAAACAATAGAAAAGAACTAGGCACTGCATCTTGACGTAGAAAACCGGGTCGCAGGAATGCCGATTCACGAAAGTGCAGCGAGCACACTGCAGCTGTCCCGGCATCTTATCAAGTAGACAAGGGTTTCTACAGAAGTTCACTCAGCATTCACGCCTGCAATTTCCTGGTTGCATTATTAAGCAAGTGTCGCAACAGATAAGTAAAAAGAGGAAAAATGGATCAATGCAAACGAAAGCGACGGCAGTATGTAAAAGCACATAGCAGGAAAGATCTGGCAGCAGCGCAGCACGGAGCAGCACAACACAGTACTGCGATAAAAATAATGCTTGCGCATACAAGTGCGGGAAGCAACGAGCACTACAAGCGTTGTAATGCAATAGAGAAGACACTGAGATAGACAATTAAAGCGACTCATTTAAATTCGAGTGGTACTACGCCGAGAAGTCCTAGAGTAATTGACACAACTTGCTCTGAGCCAGCCTGAGGTGAAATCAAGAGATAACTGTGACATAATGCTTTAGACCTATTTTTTTTTCGAAGCACCACCACGTCCCCTTACACAACACCCGTGTACATATTAACAGTACAACAGTTTCGCGTTACCTGTGGAAATGAGAGGAAAATGGTGCAGTAAAACGCCAGGCGCACGGGAGTTGCTGTTGCAACCTTTACAGCACATCGTTTCCGTAGGTACCGAGGAAAGCGCTCCGCTCCAACCGTTGGCAGCATCGTCCCGTAGTTCACCGTGCCTGCCGGGCAGGGTACTACACGTGTTCACCGACGATACAACGCACCTCGCAACTCCACGCACAGCAAAAATTAAGTGCACACCAAATTAACAAGGAAAACCGAATGCAAATGCGCACCACCAAAACACGCGAGGGGCGTTTCCTAGCAGACGAACTTTAGGAGCGCCTTTCCGATCACTACAGGGACTGCATCACAAAGCAATGACATGTGCCATTCTTCAGAGGGCGCTACAAAAAAGGTTTTTCAGAATGAACGGCATTTTCATAAATTATTTATACACTGTGCCTAAATAAATGTGATTCAGAAATAAATATAGTTCGTAAAATATAATTGTTGTTTTATTGTTGAACAAAACTTGTTTTTTTGTTACTAGTGTTTGTTCCCTCCTCACCTAGTCGCGCTTCAATCGCCACTCCCATAAGCCCCCATGCTGATGTCGCTGGCAATACATTCTGAACCGCTTTTTGCCCGAACCTTCGCTACCATTTATATTTACCTTGGGTCCACTTTGAAGGTATTCCCATTCAAGGCCGGGGAGGGTATATTCACCGGTCAGAATAATTTTTTTTTGAGTCATGACGGTGCCGTTGCACATATGTATGCAGGGCATGCATCGCTTGAGAGCCTGCTCCTGGCGGACGATACATTGTTCCCACGTAAGTGGAAGACGTGCCTACCGTAACGTTACACCACAAGACTTCTATGCCATCAACGTCAGGCATTGGTGTAACGGGTATACTATCCCTGACTAAGTTTCAATGCCTCCCCCACGGGTGCACCTGTCCTTTTGAACAACAGCATAGGCCGGCGGGAAGGTATGGCTGCTCCAGACAGCATAAAAAAGCCACGTTTCACTAACGGTAACAATGTCGGGGGAATATTCCAGTAAAAACGCTTCTACTTCAACTGTCTTATTCAACACTCTTCTCGCGTTTACATTAATCACAGAGGTGCGTTTTGGTACTTCACGGCGATTTACTCTGTTCCTTGGCTTGAGCGGTTTTTGAGTACTTCTACTTTGACGCCCCTTTCTTCGTCCAACATGTCAGTGTATCATTTAATTTAATCTTGTCATATACCAGTGAGACTTTTTCACGGTTTTCCCGGTTAACTCGGCAACTCTCCCAAAGCTGCTTTCTGATGTTACGTACTCTGACAGAAGCATTTTCGCTGAAATATATCTTGGTCCCTTTGAGTTTGGGGCAGTTATTAGGTATTTTTATTTTGTCCCTCAAAATTGAGTAGCTGGAAGATACTAGGCCGCATTTTGTCCTCCCTTTTCGCTTCTAGGCGGTGTACTTTTTGATCCCAGAGATGGTTACTCATGTTTGTACTGGATAAGCTTGCTTACCACCCCAGTCTCAAGGCCTTCAGTTGCTTCATGTTCTGTTTCTGGAATGCCGTAGATGATAAGATTGGAGTGCCGACTACCATTTTTTATGTAATCAAACTGTTGTTCGATCCCAGACAGGGTAGCTTCGATTCCAGCCACTCTCTCTTCAACTTCAGTTATTCCACTTTTTAGGTGTGTCAGCACATCCAGCTTCTTGTGAATTGCGGCTAGTCAATCATGCGCTGTTTTGTTGCCTTCCTTGATACTAGTTACGTCCGCGGCGATTTTTTGAATTTCTGCGGGAAGCTGCTCCAGAGTCGGACCGGGGTTGCTTTCAATATCACCAGCTAACAGAATAGCCATTTCATTGAAATAATGCCGTAACCAACAAGCTCGCACATCGGCCGTGGGCACGGCAACAACAACAGAAACACGTTTTGGCTTTTGTAACATTTACGGAAGCGTTTTTTCACCTCAACGAAATATACGAAGTGGTTCGTCAATGGCATGTCCGTTGCGGTGTCACCGTGCCGAGTGCCCGTGCTCAGAGGGATGCTTGCTATATAGCCATCAGATGCCGATGAGGCTCCGGTTGTCGAGATAAACCCGAGAAACATGTAGTGCGGCTCGTTCAGCTTGAGAGAGAGAGAGAGAGAAATGACCTTTATTGATTCGTCGTGCGAGAAAGGTGCGGGTCAGGCCAGGCAGGACTTCGCCGCACCTCGTCTAACTACCTGCGCTAGGTAGCGGGCGGAGCCCGAGGCGTCGTGCCCGGCCTTGAAGGGGGTGGCACTGTAGCGCAGATAGGCTTCCGACGCGTCACATTGGTCGGTGTGAGCAACACGTGACGATGCTGCCTCGTGTAGGATCCATGCGCTGTCGGAACCACCTTGGGCAAACCGAAAAAACACGAAGTTCTGAACAAAAAATACGAACTGGTTCGTCAATGCCATGTCCGTTGCGGTGTCACCGTGCCATTGTATAGCTTATTTGAGCAAAGCTTGCATTGAAAGTGGTATCATTATATTCTCACGAGGCACCCTTCCTAATGAAGCAAACTTGTGTTTTGTCTGCATGGCCCCTTTGAACCTCTTTTTTAGGAGAATAAAGTCTATAAAGGGCAGGGAAGTTTACCGCATGATTACACGTCACAAGTACCAAGAAAGAACCTGTCCGAAGAATGCATGCTACCGCCAGAGTATCTTTGTTGGTAAGCGTCCGGCGGCTGCCAGAAGCTTCTGCCGAATCAGAATGGCGATATTTAAAACATTTATATCTCATGTGCCTGACACAGTCCAGTATTTTAATAGAATTTTGGATGCTGAAGTTCAAGGCACATACTGGGTAAATAGGCTGCAAAGAAAGCCTTGCCACTATTTTTAGATAAAGGTGCGGTCGCGAAGCCACCGCATTGGGTTTCCACGGCAACATAAAGGAGGTAAGCTACGCTGCTATGATTTGCGACAAATTTCGATCATAAAGTGTAGCAGGTTAAACGCAGGAGTAGTTTCAGCCCTTAGCACGACTGCTTAGTGAGCAATTGAAGGGATACGAAAAACAAACACGCTTGTTCTATTTAAAAAAAACAGCGCCAAAAAATGATACGAGAGGGAGTAAACACAAACACTGCGCTGAACTGCCGACGGAGGTTTATTTATAAAAACAATAAATATATACTAGAATCAAAAACAAGCAGGAGAGAAGGAAACTTATAACAAAAACACACAAAAATGCAAGTTGATTGTGGAAATGAAAGCAGCCACGTGTAATGCGGAAACAGCAAAAAATGCAGCAAGAAATACGCCAATCGCTTCAGGGAGTGTATAGAAGGTGTGGTGTACAAGATTGAGCTCTCATGTGGCCAAAGCTATGTCGGGCAAACTGGCCGCTGCATTAATGACCGGCTCAGTGAGCACGCAAACACGGTACGGATAGGCACTGGCAGCAATCTAGCTGCACACTGTGCAAAGTGCCAGAAATGCAAGATATCCCCACCAGCAGTTGACCGCACCGTCATCCTGAAGCGGTATCGCGAGCAGCGCACGAGGGAGATTCACGAGGCTTTCGTCATCCACACAACGGGAGATAGTTGTGTGAGCACACCCTCTATCGAGTTGTACGACAGGGAGATAAGATACCGAGGATCATGATCGACGCATTGCACGTGGCCGCTTTCATTTCCACAATCAACTTCCATTTTTTGTGTGTTTGGGTTATGGATTTCCTTCTCTCCTCCTTGTTTCTGATTGTAGTGTATATTCATTGTTTTTTAAATAAACCTCAGTTGGCAGTTCAGCGGAGTGTTTGTCTTTACTCCCTGTCCTATCATTTTTTGGCGCTGTTTTTTCTAAGTGGCATCATGCAACAACTAGCCCATCTCAGTTGGCTTGTTCTATATGCGGACGTAATTGATCAACTGTTTTTTCTGATCGAAATACTGCTCTGCTCCTCATATTTTGCTCGACTAACAGTATTGCACCCGCCCCGGTTCTGCCCGCGAATATTCGGACCTAACACAGGTGCTGCTACGCGAAATCATCATCTTCATCAAAATTGAAATATTTACTGACCCGGAATCTACGCTAGAGGTATTGTTGTGGTGGCACCTTGCCATCAGTGCTAGGGGGTGATTTATTCCCAATCCGCGCAAGCTTGTCACAAAATAAAATTTGCGTGTCGCAATGTAGGCTCGGGGGGAAAGTGGACCATTTGCTATAACGTCATGTTATCTTTCATGCTATGCTTGAGCAAGTTCCTTATTACTTTACGGCTAATAAATTGTATTAATAATTGTAGCGACGAGACTCGCGCGTAGTGTTTTTCGGGTAGCTTTTTTTGCCAAACTCGCAAGTTTAGTGTGAAAACATACGCACACTTGCCGCACAATTGTTGTCCCTTTGGCGGCGATTGTTTAGGCGTTTGTTCTCAACAGCAACAGTATCGCTTCCTTTTGAAGTGCGTCTTTTCTATGTTGACCGTGAAGTTGGTTAAGCATGTCGAATCTTTTCTAACGACGTGGCTGCTATTGTTACATTTTGAGCAATTTACGTAAACCTCCCCAATAAATGACCTGGATACTAGAAAACCTCTTTTCAACCTTCTAATGTCCAAAAAAACAATATTTCTTAAGAACATTCACTACCAACAGCTGTATTGTTTTACACGTCAGCATCCGCTTTTTGGATAATTGATTCTAACTCAAGGTGGATAGGTTCGTGCCTCAATGTTGTAAGAACGTCTGGTAGAGAAAAGAGGAAAGAGGGGAAACAGTATGTGGTTGGTGTATATTATGCTGACCTTTACCGGCTTGTCGCACGTTACAACTGGGGTGTGGTTTGAAGAGAAGAGTAAGTTGCATACAGCTTTTTAGCAATGCAAGGAATCTATATGGCCATGTAGGCGCGCTAATTTCAGCGCACAGCCACAAAACGGCTTCACTAGCCCGGAAAAAAGTAAGAAGCGGCCATGGGGAAGTTTCGCGGCAAATGGCAATTCTCATCATTGCTAACCCACTTGTAATACAACTATGTGTAGGATATTGAAATAACCAAAAATGGCGCAATGAAAAGCTGTCTTCTTGTGGCAAAACAAATACCTGTACCGGATTTCAGCAATGAAATTACTGTACCTCCACAGGGACACGAAATAGACAACAGAGCCCTTTCGTTGCCTAAATTTCAGGTTTAGCTTACTCCTTACCTAACACTCAGGTTTACCTAACACAAGCAGAAACTTTTGTTTTTCAGCTGCACACATGCTGCTGTCTCAGACGAGCACGTGGAATTGTCTGCATATCGTATTGTTTTCAATCTAAGTTAAAATGGGCGCATGTCACCAGAATGATTACATGCATGGCGCGGAAGGCACCTGAGGATGAGAGAAATCAGTTTCGTGCTTTGGTCGGGCCTATTTGGTACAACAGAACGGGCATACCATTTCATTGCAAACATAGAGCAGATGCAAGTACGGGTCACAATGGTTGAACAGGTATTTCATGAGAAAACTAGAGAGCTCGATTGCAAGGCTATACAAGTACGCAGCCCCAAGCCCGAAAACCAAGCCAATCTTCTCTTGCCCGAGTTAGCCTACCCACATATCCACTGTTGCGCTGTGGCAACAGTGACCCGTACCTTGTTTAGTGGAGCCCGCGTTCTCAATGGGTTACAGATGTGGCTCTGCCCCGATCTACAAAACGCCCATCACCCCAATGTTGCTGCGTGTTCTGGGCCATAGGTAACGACACCTAGAAAGAGATAACAGTGAACATTACCTTGACGAATACACAGAAATTAGCCAACAACCGAACAAGCGTTTACCTCGCTATCAGCTTAGGATGCCAAGGTTCCTGGGATAAGAGCCTTGTTTGCCTATGCCGTTGCGTGGCTTCGTTCTTACCATGTGTACGACTACGGGGTTGGCCTACGTTGCAAGGATAGCGCTTCAGCGGGTGATGTAAATTAACAATTGATGTCGCTAAGGCGGCCAACAACCTTGCATCGTCCTATGCTGTGACATACGAGCTTCTCTGAACGAGCACGTTGGGCACTGGTGTCCGGACGGAGACCGCACCTCCAGGCTCGTTGAACGCCTTACTCATGTGAGTGTTATAGTGACTGGAATCAGTGCGTTGCTGATGCTGAATCTGCTGTCACGACAGCTGCTGTGCTTTTACCACCCTTTGGAAGGAGTCGTACATATCAGTGTGGCTACGCCTCAATCATTGTGTTGTAAACGCGGCAATTCACCCATTACCAGTTGGGAAGGAGTAATTCAGAAGACTCCTGACTTGTCGTGCTGTAGGAGAATGTTGTGTCTGGAAAAATTTCAACCATCGCTATACGCTGAACGGCGACGTACCTTGCAAGAATGTCGACGAACGTTAGGTTAACGCGCTGTGTAATGGAGATGGTGCGAGTATTTCGCCCGTAAGTGATGCCACTAAGTGTTATGGCGGTTTGTTCATCTTTCCTTCATTGTGGTCTCCTGATAGGCAGCAAACAATGTGTTGGACGAGAACTTTGCTACCACAGCCGAAGTTGCCCCGAAGAACGACGTTGTCTCCGCATAATGCTTGACGTTGCGCGTCACCATCAAAATCTATGTCCACTTTGTAACTGTACCTAAGGAGTCAATAGTGAGTTTTTGAAACAACGCTTTTAGTGCTTATGCGTTTTAGGTGGTGGAGTGTTTTTTGAGCAATCACGGCAGGCCTTAGCATTCCCGTGGATACTTTACAACAGTCGACAGAATTTTCGACCAACCCTGGCCATTTCGGGGCTGACATACAGGTGTCCTTGCGAGGTTTCATTGTTTCAAGTGAAGAAAACGTTTAACTCCCTCACCTTAGGCACTACCAATAAAACACGTCCTTTTTTCTCGCTAACGTTTGTTTCTACAGTACGCCAATACGAAGGCGTAATAACTTAAGGTCAAGTATGAAGGCTCGTAAAATTCGAACGAGGACCTCCAGTTGTTGCATAAGGGGAGTAGTTCATGGCTTTCTTATTGCAGTAAGGCCATTATGGTGTCACTTACGGCTCCGAAGAAGCCATAGTATTCATTGTGTGGACCTGCTTAGTCGATTAGGGCTTCGGACAATCAATCAGCAGCGCTCTGCTTGTGTCCCGATTTGTGGACGGTGGCCATGTGGTATTGTTACAGCTTTATGTTTAATCTGGAAAGGATACCGACGCGAGGTTCAGGTTGGCGAGAAAGTACAGCGAGTGGTGGTCGCTAATAACTCTCGACGGCGCGCTGTACGGGTGTGGCTACATTTTGCTTCTGCTGCCCCAGACGATGGCAATACACCCATTTTGGTAGTGTAGTAATGCGCACCAGCTTTTGAAAGGGTTCGTCTGGCAGAGGCAAAACTCGTTCTGCTCCCTTCTCCTACCTAATGAGGAGTGCTAAGAAGGAGGTTAATGGCTTCTATGAGGATATTTGTATTTCGCATTTTATTGAAATGAGCGAGAACCGACGTCCATCGTAACTGGTCTCACCCGGCTATAGAGGCAATTTCTAGTACTTTTGCCACGCGAAAGGATTGTATTCGTTTGTCAGCGCTGTTTGGGTACTCAATGCAAGAACAAAATCTCCACAAATTCTCCAAAAAGCGCCTCAACTAAGGTGAGGCAACTAGAATTCCTGACAAGGGGTTTCATTTGATTGCGTCCTATCAATCACGATGGTAGGAAAACGGCTGGATGCGCCGGACCTTCTTAGCAAACCGTGTTTCCGAGTGCACCGTGCGCAATTTACCGTTTATTGTATCACGGAAAACTACAGTTTTTTTTCCCTCTAAAAACGAAATAACATGTTTGTGGTGTTTGCGCATTCCGTATTACTTGTTACTGCCCCCTGTAATGCAAGTAGTGACATCTGGCGATTTGGTCTCAAAGCAAATGACACAAAAGTTGGTTGCCTAGAACTGTTCGTTTACCATTGAAAGAGTCATAATCTTTGAAGTTTTAGATTGGACTCTCACAATACAATAATATTCTTTTAAAAGAAGTCGTAGGCTACTAACGTAGAGATTCAAACTCCGAAAACATGTCGATGCCGGCACTACGTTGTCACAATTACCACCAAATATGCTTCATCCGGATTTCACGCCTCCGTTTTTATTTCGGCAAAAAATGAGTACAATATGTTGTAATAATTAAGAAGTAACCTATATAACCTTGCCTAACACAATTAGAACGGCATTAGAGAGCTATTATTGTTCACAAACGCGTTTGAACCGTTTGAGGGGGACGACGATCAGCACGAATAGGGTGGGAGATTTTGCTCCCCCACCTGAAAAAAATAAATGTCATTTCTCGTACTCCTGAGCTTGCTTTTTCAAAATAATGTAATAAAAACATAAAATAACAATACTTTTATCGCGGGGAACAAGCACGAAACGCCGATCCTACTGCATTTGCAGTATCAAGATGGGAGGGTGCACTTCACGGGCGCAAGGAGCTATGTTTTGACAATAAAGGGATGACCACAGGCAGCGACGGTGACAAGTGACGCAAATGACGTATCTCAATAAATACAATAAACAGGTAGTCTGGGCTACAGCGAAAAACGAAAAAATTTAATACTCTCCCGCCAAAGCCTTCGTTGTTGCTCGCCACTTTAGCTCGCTTGAGGGCTGCTCTTGGCCGGAAAAAAGCGAGACGGCTGTTGAGAAAGATAACTGATTAAGGCAAGTTTGTATTGCATTGCAAGACTGTTGCAAAAAAAGTTCCTTCGTTTTTGCAGCCGCCCCTTTCCATAGGGGCGATTTCCCGTGCAAGCCGGGTGAACACCCCAAGCGTTGTAGTCCCCCACTAGGGCCGAGCGCCAGGCCGTCGAGTCGCTTGTGCCTATGGCGCAACGCGGCATGATGGCCGGGTGCCCGCCAGATGGACAAGGGTAAGGTGCCCCTTGATAGGGTAAAGGCAGCTTTCAAGACGTGAAATCCCCTTTCAAAAGTCCGCACTCGACCAGGAAGCCTGTACCTAATAAACAAACCGGTGGGTGTCCGGCGGTACCAGGATTCGAACCCAGTACCTCCCGCATACGAGGCGAGTGCTGTACCTTTTAGCCATCGCTGCGGTGCTAAAAGTTACCACCCCTTCCACGGGGGCATTTACCGACGAAGTCGGGTAACTTCCCAAGCACGGGAACAACCCTGCACCAGCTTTGCTATAGCTTGTACCAGCTGTTCTTTTATTTTTGTAGGGAATATTATTTTTTTTTCTTTTTTTTCCATTTTTTTCCTGTTCAGGGGGTGCTTGTACCAATTTTCTATACTGGTTGGTGCCCAGCGGTATTGAAGTACCTACCACTTTCTTGCAACCCAGTGATAGGGTCCGACGTGGTATTACGGTTTCCAGGAACCCCGCAAGGTAGGCGCCTGTTTCTACTTTCAAACTGGTGGGTGGCCAGCAACTGAAGTCGGGGAGGAGCAGCCTCCCACGTATGCCGCAGTGGTAGAGCGTGTCCAAGCCCCTTATCCCCAGCCAAGGCAGTACAAGGGGGCTCTTGTACCCTTTTGACTGGTGGGTGCCTAGCGGCTCCTGACCCCGCCCGAAGGGGTTCGAGGGACCTCCCACATAGCCTTCCACGGCTGCTTGTGGTCTAGCTCCAAGCGTTTTTTCCACCGTAGAAACAAGCTACGGTACGGGGACGCTTGCACCCTTCAAAGAAACCGGTGGGTATCCGGAGGCCCAGGATTCTAGCCTGGTACCTCCTGCTTACGAGACGAGTGTTTTACCACTCGACCATCGCCGACTCTCGTTCATGTTTTGCGCTTCGAACAGTCTTGCAATGGAATATCAACTTGCCCAGAAGTCCGCCTTAATCAGTTACATTTCCAGAACAACGGGCCCTTTTCCGTGTTTAACTTTATCTTCTTCAGTTCTCGTTACTCTAATCGCCTTTGCCACATGCCGAGAACGCATGTTCGCGTACTGTGCGCGTGTGAATCAGGCTCCCCCTGAAATACTCTCGTTATTCGGAGGGTTCGCACCCTCAGGAGGCCGCATCAGACGAGTCTGCATGTTTCTCAGTTCCGAGTGGCATTGGCAAGCGAGGTTCTACAGGGACAGCCTCCACAAGAAAGTGCACCACGAGAGCCGCTCGAGCTACGAAAACCAGGAGACATGGCGGAAACTTTGTGACGAGTACAACAATGCGACGCACAACCTATGGACGGCCACGTTCGCCCAGCTTCGTGCTTCCCGGCCAAAGAGAACGAACGCGGACAGCAACCACGTTCACATGGAGGACAATGTGCTTACTTCCCGGTGAAGTGCAACGCACCTTGGGCCTTGGCCAAAAGTTCGCCCTGGAACCCAGGGTGACAATGGTGGAGCGTCTAACACTTGCAGACAAGTGTCCAGGTTGGCCCCTCCTGAAGAAGGAACCCAGTGTGGGTCGTCCGGTGTGGACGCCATATCGCGCTTGAAGCAGCCCCGCCGCATCGTTCCTATCAGACGTGTAAGTGGTTTCTTGAAAGAAAATTACTTATGTGTGTTGCCGGCGCACAAAGAGGGAGGGTTTATGGTTCTCTTAGTTGACGCATATCGACAGAAAGCTGGTGCGGCGATTGCCTAGACGTTTAACCAATGTACAGATGTACAACTTGGAAAGGTGAAGGCCAGGGCTGTGAAGCTTTGCGCGCGGCTAAGTTTAGAAAATATGGAAAAGAGGCTCGATAAAGCGAAGAATGTAGGTTGAGGATGTTTTTTTCAGCTAAAACGCATAAATCCGAGCAACCCCTGCGGGTTATCGTTTCGGAGCGAGGTACATGGCAAAAAACTGTTGCCGTATTCCTGAAACAGGAACTGGGCCGGTTAGGTATTAATGATTCATTTTTAATAATGAGCTCTCAGGATGTGATTGTCTATCTGAAAGAGCAGGGTGGACGCTCTGTAACCAGCCTCAGCATTGATGTCAAGGATTTAAATTACTCTCTTCCCCATGACGAACTCCTGAAATGCGTTGAAGACAGCATTGACGTCTTCGGAGCAGTGGCGTTTGAAAACAATGCAGGTGTGACCGTAGAAGGGTTCTTGGAGCTGCTTTCGTTTTACCATAAGTCGACCTATGCAGAATGGGACTGTAACATCTTCCTTCAAAAGCAAGGTGTGTGCATTGGGTCATTACCCAATGCACTGCCCCCATTTTCAGCGACCTATATTTGGCGGCGAAGAACCGAAATGTCACCTCGCTGCTAGAAGGGTCAAAGGTCACTCACGTCTTTCGTTACGTGGACGAATTTTTTTTTCTAATTGACGCGAACGGTGATCTTGACAAAGCAGTGTCAACAACGTTACAAGTGTTCACGAATTCCTTAAAGCCGCTTGTAATCACCCACGAGATTCCTGAACGTGAGAGCATTAGGTTTTTGCATCTCCGGCTTCGGTTTTTTGACAAACATGTGTGCTGGGAATACGAGCCACGATCAATGAAGCCGCTGCTTCCCCACTCTTCGGGCCACTAAAAACTCGTAAAACGTGGCACCGCTAACATTTGCCTGAAAAACGCGCTTAACAAATCATGCTTTCACAAGTGCGAGCACAGCATGCTGGCGCAAGTGAATCGTCTAGGCAAGGCGGGATACCCACTGGCGCTTTGCAAGGAAACTTCCCCAGGACAGAAGCGGAAAAGTACCTGCAAGGTGAAACACAAGAACAAGTTCGTTGCGTGTACTGAAAATGTGGTGTGTGTAATTCCCCTCTCCTGTGGTCGCAAATACGTGTGCCAGACATCCCGGTGTTTAAATGATCGACTCCGGGATCACAAATGGAATGTAGAGCGTGGAAACACGGGGCACCTTAGTGCGCTCTGCCGACCAGCCTCAGCATTGATGTCAAGGATTTAAATTACTCTCTTCCCCATGACGAACTCTTGAAATGCGTTGAAGACAGCATTGACGTCTTCGGAGCAGTGGCGTTTGAAAACAATGCAGGTGTGACCATAGAAGGGTTCTTGGAGCTGCTTTCGTTTTACCATAAGTCGACCTATGCAGAATGGGACGGTAACATCTTCCTTCAAAAGCAAGGTGTGTGCATTGGGTCATTACCCAATGCACCGCCCCCATTATCAGCGACCTATATTTGGCGGCGAAGAACCGAAATGTCACCTCGCTGCTAGAAGGGTCAAAGGTCACTCACGTCTTTCGTTACGTGGACGAATTTTTTGTTCTCATTGACGCGAACGGTGATCTTGACAAAGCAGTGTCAACAACGTTACAAGTGTTCACGGATTCCTTAAAGCCGCTTGTAATCACCCACGAGATTCCTGAACGTGAGAGCATTAGGTTTTTGCATCTCCGGCTTCGGTTTTTTGACAAACATGTGTGCTGGGAATACGAGCCACGATCAATGAAGCCGCTGCTTCCCCACTCTTCGGGTCACTCAAACCTCGTAAAACGTGGCACCGCTAACATTTGCCTGAAAAACGCGCTTAACAAATCATGCTTTCACAAGTGCGAGCACAGCATGCTGGCGCAAGTGAATCGTCTAGGCAAGGCGGGATACCCACTGGCGCTTGTTACCTCTGTGGCAAATGAGCTCCTGGGAGACGTCAAACGTTCGCTCAGAAATGAACCGCTCAAGGTTGACGTGAGGGACCAGGCCAAGGAGAAAACCGCAGTTATCCCGTACGTACACCACCTTTCCCATAAGCTCAAGCAGATGGGTGCCCGCAGCAATGTGAAGGTAGTTTTTTCCGCTCCTGAAAAGCTTCCAAGCTTTGCAAGGAAACTTCCCCAGGACAGAAGCGGAAAAGTACCTGCAAGGTGAAACACATGAACAAGTTCGTTGCGTGTACTGAAAATGTGGTGTGTGTAATTCCCCTCTCCTGTGGTCGCAAATACGTGTGCCAGACATCCCGGTGTTTAAATGATCGACTCCGGGAGCACAAATGGAATGTAGAGCGTGGAAACACGGGGCACCTTAGTGCGCTCTGCCGACATTGTAAAAAATGTAAAGAATGTAAACCTGCCTTCAATCAGACTATAACAATAGCACGCCTCTCGTCGTCCCTCGTTTATGTTTGTCGCTTCGAACAGTCTTGTCGAGAAAGAAGAGGCCGCTAGTAACGGCTTCCGATTAGTAGAGAATAAAGAAGATGAGGTAGGTATGGCGATATTAGAGAACAGTCGGCCCTTGTCTGCGTCTCGCGGTATTTCACATCTTGGTGCCAAAATCCCCGCTTCATTCTGACCACTTCGATCTTTAGATTGACCTAGAAGCGATGCCACAGCGATACGGGTTGAAGCGACCAAGCTGAAGCGGACGATCCGCCGCGGCCAAACAACGAGGCTGGTGAACGAGGTTAAGCCCGCCATCCAGTCTAGCATATCTGATGTGGTGAGCCTTTCGACCACTTTCGACGCAGATCTCACTGCTAGACTCCATAGATGCCGACCTTCAGCACTTAGTGAATATAGAAGAGCAAATTCGTGATACAATGTCGATTCTCCGGACTACGATAGAGCATACAAGAACTGTTGTCGTACAAACAGGTTCCTGAAATAGCGCAATGTCACCTGCGCAATTGCAATCTAGGCACATAGGACATACGCTTCTGCCACTTCAAATAGCACCATTTAGTGGTTACATTATGAAGTGATTGCTCTATTCGTAGCAATTTGAGGCCATCATTGACCGCAACAACACCTTGACACAAATCGAGAAGTTTTACTCTTTGCGTACCCTTCTCACACGTAATGCAGCAGCCTCTGTAGAAAATTTGCTGACGACCGAGGCGTGTTATTCGACTCCGAAAGATGTCTTGAAGCAAAGATTCGGCGACACCGAAAGAATTGAGCAGCAATATCTATACCAGCTACCACCCCTGCAAGGTGGTTTTCTCTCGTCCAACACTGTGGCTTTAAGGAGGTTTTATGAGGAATTGATGAGCCACATCGCAGGTCTCACAGCATGTAATGTGCGTACTATGTCGTATGCTTCTATGCTCATTCTTATTCTTCTGATGACCTTCTTCAAGATATAATATTGGACTATCACCGAAAGAAGGCTCACGAAAGACTCCCTTAGCCTCTTCAAGAATGGCCTGAGCCGAGGAGCGCTTGTAGAACCTTCTTAGTTTTCTGTGCATCGAGATTCAGGGCCGCGAGAAATGCGACGCAATTCCTGATAGTTCCATGCGGCGACATGACCCACAACCCGGGCCAAATTGTATTCCGAATAAACACCAAATTCCAACCATGTCCGTTTTCTACTATTCAGAGAACGACAAAGTCTCGTGCTGCTTCTGCAGCGATATCGATCACCGAGCTGAGGACGGCACGTTTCCTGTCTCAGAAAACGATAAGGACGTCCTTGAAGCATCGTCCTTCACCGTGAAGGACGATGCTTTCGTTGCTCGACGCGAGGACATAGAGCTTCGTACTGTCCCCGGAGAACGGTTGGTCGTCAGTGCAACGGACATCACACCTCGTCACTCTTCTTCCCGGTGTCTCCTAAACAGCCAACTTCTGAGGAACACATTTCTCGGGCTGTAGGAGCGTACTACGCTGCAGACACATGGACAAAGTCCACCGCTGACGAGACCATCCTGCTGCAGACATTTCGTGTCTGGGCTGCATCAAAGGAAATAAGGTGCTTCACACGAGGACTAATTGATACGGGAAGTCAGCGAAGTTTTACACGAGAAGACGTGTCGAAGAAGTTTATGTTACCAGTCGTACGAGAAGTCGCATTGCCCATAAAAACTTTTGGAAAGACAAGTGAAGCTAAAAAGCAGAAATACAGAACCGTCAGCATCATGCTCCAGAGCCAGTGCAACGAAAAGGAATGCACCTTGGATGCTGTGGGGGTACCAGAGATATGCAGGATATTCTCAAAGATATTACTAATGTACCCACGTGCGCAGGTTAATGAACTCGGGAAGAGAGATCGTGTATCTGAACATGTTCGGGAAGGCCAGTGAGACACCTGGAATCAGTGCATTGATAGGAGCTGAACAAATGTGGCTGGTCATGACGGCAGAAGTCTGCAAAAGCACCACCTGGAGCCTGGCGCCCATCAAAACTGTATTTGGATGGACCTTTCAAGGAACCACGATGAAATCAAATAACGTAAGACCTAAATGTATGGTCTGTGTTTTGCCCTCTTTCATGGACCCTCAAAAAGATTTAGACACTAAATCGAAGCTATGCAAGTACTCTAAAATGGAAAGCACGGCAATAGAACAAACTAATGATGCTGAAAACATTGGTCGCACAGTGTTTCATGATTTCGAAAATAACTTACCCAGGCACGGCTAACAGTAGCACGTTAGCTTTTCACAAAAAAATGTGCGCTGGCTTGTCCACGGAAAGGAAACCCGCATGAATCTCCCTGTCAACCTGAACGACTACATCTAAAGATTGCTAACGAGGTGAAGTTGTCTCAGCACGAAGCCTTCGTGCGGAATGTTTCCCGAGGCCGTCAAGTCACTTTTCTTCTGCACGCATCAGCTCAGCAGCGGCCGGTTCTGTCAGCACGAAGCGATCTGAAGGTATTGTTGCTCGGAAAGTTCACAAGCAAGAAATAATTTATGGTCATGGGAGAAGAGACAGGAAATGCATGCGTCAAACTATGTGCAACCAGAGACAACCATTGACGAAGATGAGAACTCTATGCACTGACCAGAGACGCTATTACGGACTGTAGTGGTTAGCGCAACAAACGTAGTCTAACAGAAAAGTAAGTGGAAGAAATTTACGTGGATGACAAGACCGAACGGTCAACAATTTCTTGCTCAGAGCATTTAAAGTTCCCGTGGGAGGACGTTGAGAAAGAAGAGGCCGCTTAGTAACGGCTTCAGATTAATAGAGAATAGAGGAAAAAGTATGCGTGGCGGTATTAAAGAATACCCAGCCCTTGTCTCCTCCCGTTTTCACAACGGCGACGGCCCGTCGCTATCAGTGATCCCGGCGGCCTGTGTAACAAAATTTTGCTCTTTGCTGCCTCCCACACAACCTGCTTGGTGTACGCTTTGAGTTGTGTTTTTCGCATCTCTACGTCACTGTCATGGCATGTGGTTAACATTTTAAACCTGTGACGGTGAGTAACCGTTCACGGTAACTTTCGCGCAGGCAACGTCGACTCCCGCAGTAGCGACATAGTCAATATAGCCTGCTAAAAGCCCCTAAGTATTGAGAATATAGCTGAGAAAAGAACGTCGTCTCATGTTTGACGCAGTTCCTTAAGTGACCATGGTAAGAACGACGCCTCAAACAAATGTGGACTGGAGCGCCGCCGTCCAACATCGCATACATACAGGCAAATTGAGGCGGGCAATTATGAAGTGGTTGCTTCGATTTCGAATGCCACGTCGTCGCAATTCACTCAGGCAACAAATAGTGAGGTCTTGTCAGAGTAATATTTTGTTAGCGTGCGCAAATATGCCTGCTATTCCTTGGAATTGCCTCTGCCAAAATTAGACAGTACAGTTCTGACACCAACAAAAAAGACTGAAATCTATCTCATGGGCCCTTTAAGCACCTAATGTGAAAGTTGTGCGGTAGAGCCAGTAGCTACGCCACCTTGCTTCACGTTTTCGCTATGTTCTAAGTTATGTTTAAAAAAGCAACGCGTAATAGTAGCATGATGATGTGCTCGATGACCTAATTGACCGATTTAAAGGAACTTGTAGTTTGACCTCATTGTCCGTTTAATTGGCTTGGGGAAAAATAAAATAAGGTATACCCCAGATCATCCTAGCACTTTTTTCGGCTTGCGGCTTACACCATGGATGTAAGGTATGACGGCTGTGTTTTTTTCTTGTTGGCGTGGGCTTCTGTCTCTGTGGTAGGTTTCACATACGTTTCAAACGTTCTAGTTTACAATGCAGTAGAGGGAATCAGGAAACCTAGTATTACGTAGGTGGATTGAACGAAAAACTGAAATTGATCCTTGCCCCCTAAAGTTTGAAACATAAATGCCAAAAACCAAAAAAAAAATGGCTACGTGTCTGCTCCTTTCGCCGGAAATGTCGACAAAACACGATGGCTTTTGTTGACATTTCACAAGTAAATGCCTCCCTTAGCTTTCCCGCTCAACTATCTTGTTGTCCCTATGCGTCAGGCTCGTCCCAAGTTAAACACGCCTAATGTTTGCTCAAGCCAATTTGAATTTACGCGTTCCACTGTTCCAGGCCGGGTGCCTCGGTGCCAGCGCTTTCGTAAGGTGGAGACGCGTGTGAATCGAGGTGACCTACTTCAATGTTTATAGAACGGCGTTTTCCTAGTCCACGTGCCTTCCAAGCAGAACGTGGAACAAATCCAGTAAAACCTTTCGTAAGTGTTTCCGCTTGAATTTTTAAGATGCCGCAAGAAGCTATAGTGCCGCCGGGAAGCAGTAGGTGACCGTCTGAATTTTTTTTTCTGCGGTAGATGTAGTATTTCGTTTCGCAAAAACCAAGCATCCGATAATTTTTTTTTCAAATAAAGGAACACTGAAAATACCACTTACGTATCGACGTCCGGTCTTATATTTGCGTAATGTCTTGTTCTTTTTAAAGAATGTTGACAAGTATGAACTCCTCGCACGGGGCACCTTGAGCAATCTTGGTGACGCTATTGGCGACACCGCGGATCTCGAGCCACCCAAAATAAGCTCTGACCTACCGTGGTGATGTGTTTAGAGGTGAAGGGTAAGAAACCACAAACACTGGCCGCCGGAGCCCAGGTCAAGCTCCGACAGATGGGCTGCCTGTCTGTTTACCAGGCAGTGAGTTATGGAACCTCTTCAGCTATCAGGGTAAGGCTGACGAAGAAAGAACCCCCATTCCCTGCTTTTTCCTATGTCATATGAATAATTTAACCCCCCCCCCTCATCCCCAAAAGTGATCGCTCTCTGAAAAGGAGCCGCACCGAAGTCACCTTTCCTTTCTTGCCGGAGTTGACATTTCCAAAACCTGACCATTTCTCCCGCTTTATAATAATGAAATCCCTTGAGCAGTCAAAGCACGTCACTGCACAGTCTGTTTTCTCATCTCCAAGTTCATTGAGGGCATTGTCAGAAAATCCTACAAAGCCAAGAAAGTTGAAACAGGGGAAATCCTTATCGAAGTTAGCAGGAAGCAATCCATCAACCTCCTCACACAAACCAGCATGGTAGATACAGACATAAAGATCCCGCCCTACCCCACGCTGAACAGCTCCCAGGGCGTGATCTCCGATGGTAACCTGATGAACGAACACAGAGAAATTTGCTCCAGAGACTTCGACTCCAGGGCATGACGGTAGTGCGAATAGTAACCACGCGTCGAAATGACGCCGAAATCCGTACAGATCTTGACATTTGACTGCTCAACGCTTCCTGAGTCGGTAAATGCAAGCTTCAGCTTGCATTTCCAGTCCGAATTTACTTGTCCACCGAACTTACCACACCGAAGATGTCCACTCCGAACTTACTTACCAAACCCGCACCGCTGCTTCAAATGCTAAAAGTTCGGGCGTGGTACAAACTCTTGCTGCGGCAAAAAGACCTCTGCTAAATGCTCCGCACAGTACCACACGAAGGATAATTGCAACTCCACCACGTTCACTTGTGATAACTGCGGCGGACCAGACGCGGTGTACTCCCGCACATGCTAGAAATTCCAACAAGAAAAGAAAATAGTCAATGTGGACACAATGTGGATGGACACAGGGGGCCCCGCATCGGCTCCCACCACCACCGCACCGCCCGTGCCACTTCTGACGCCCCCGACGCCCACGGTGGTGGCGGCTTAAACGAAGGGCCTCCGAACGGGGGCCAAGTCCGGAGGGCCTAGTACGTCGGGCACACCCAGGACATCTGACTACGAATAAGACGTCGAGCTCTTCCTGCCTGAAAAGCACCGCAAGGAGTGGATCCGACGTACAAGCCAACAGAAAGGCCCAAAAAGCCCCCTCCAAGAGTACATGCCCCGAAAACCACATGAACACACATACACACAGACTCCAGTACCTCCTAAATCTCTACAATTGAAAGAGAAAGTATTGTTCAATGGAACTGTAGAGGCGCCCTTAAAAATATTGATGATGTCTATGTGATATTGCATTCGAATCAACCATGTGTGATGTTTCTTCAAAAAGCACATTTAAACTCTAGACACACAATTGTTTTCAACTGTTACATGGTATTTAAAAACGACAGGTATGGTGGTGGTACGTATTCAGGTGGTGTTGCCATCCTTGCCCGAAAATGTTTAGCCTGTCCCCCTATCTATCTGAACACTGTCCTTGAGGCTGTCGCAATTCGCACAATTATAATCAAAAGGTTGATAACGCCAGCTCCCTATACATTCGTCCTGATCACGGGCTATCGAGCTCCGAGTTTGGGGCTCTGATAGACCAGTTACCAGAACCATTTCTTTTATTAGGAGACGTCAATGCTCATAACACCTTTGGGGTTCTTTCCGCACGGATGTTCGAGGACGCCTTATTGAGAAGTTTCTATCACTATAGGGAGTATGCCTTTTTAACAAAAAAACAGCCTACATACCATAATCTAGGACACAAAATATATTCATACCTTGACTCGGCACTCGTGTCTTCAGTTCTTTTTCCATCACACGAGTGGGACGTGGGCACACACCCATATGGGGTGACCAGTTCCCAACCACATTACCATATATAGGCAAAGGCCCCAACAGTTCCACATCCCATAGCAAGTTTAACGAAGCAAAAGCTAACTGGAGTACTTTGCCATATACATTTAAACTACAGCACACAGTCATAGCACACTTACACGTAGAGGAAGACGCCCACGGAGTTTATTTCTGGAGATAAAAAGAACCTTTTAGACGATTTTCGATTTTTTTCAGGGAGCACCGGAAAAGTTCCAGACATAGACTGCGATATCGGTGCTCGATTTTAGTGCTCGGCTATTATAGGTGCGCAAACATATGACCCTTCTCACTTCGTTATTACAAATGCACAGTAAGGTTACTGCGCTTCAGATGGGCAAATGGAAAGTTACTCACATGCTGGAACGTCATTAAATGCCTTGCATTAGAAACCGCGTCCACAGGAACAATACATAGGCATTTAATGAATGCTCATCTATTATTACTGTATATTTAAAACACCTTACGGACCTCTCTGCAGGAAATTTGGTAAGGGGGTTACAAAAAGTGCGGATCATACAGCACAATTTGGCGAGTAATAAAGCACAGCATAACAAGTAATGACTACGAGATTCGAAAGTTTTAGGTACGCAGACGTAACAAGAGAAAAAATAAAAGACAACAGCGTATTTACACAAACAATCTACGCAGAAGTATTACAAAGTACGCCGAACACGATCAGGGTAGTAGATAAAGGAAACAACCAAAAATAACCAAGTATATGGACGCGACGCACGAATCAGTTGCGGTGGTTAGAAATATGCATAAGGGAAAAGCACAGGAAATAACACGGAGCTTAATCACGGGCATAAAAACATTTACACTATACAAAATATAGTCGGACACAAAGTCCTACACTATAAAGTAAAAGAAACAACCAGAAATATATAAAAAGTAATTTGAAAACAACAAAAAACGTTCTGTGGTACACCAATGACATATTGTGTGGTTTTTAAAGCAGAAAAATGATGCGTACATAACAAAGGTACAGGATATGGCACAAAAGAACAAAAACGTAGAATTAATGAAAAAATGTGAAAAAAATTATGGCGAAAAATGGCCGAATGGACATTCGTATACACGTAGAGTGCTTTGTTTAAACTCAGCAAGAGTTGCATCTCGATTTTGGAGTCAGACAGACACACCCGTTTTTTCGTCAACACTTTGTTGGCAATGTTGTAGAGCAACTGGCGACAACGAGCTCGCGCTTTCTCTGAGGGGTTGAAACTCGTAATCCCGAACAATTCCCGGTGACCCGGTGACCCTGTGATCCCGGTAATTCTTCGGATTACGTCACCGCGAAAGCAACTCCCTCGACAACAACGCACCCGCGGCCCGCGCGCACTAATACGATAATTACCCCTGACAATATACGACGGTTTAACAAGGTACCTGCAGCACCGCTCGGACCTAGAAGCCTTTCCTCTGCAGGGAACAATTCTATCGGCCAGACGTGCATCCTGGCCTCCCCAGACAAACGCGAGAAAGGCGAAAAGAATTTTCCCGGCTACGGCATTCACCCGTCGAACGCAACATAAGCTCAACCAGAATTAAGGCAAGCACAAGCTGTGGTCAGCTGCGTGGTTATTCTTCCGCCTTTGACCTTCTAGAAAGCAGGTTTCGCAGAAGGGTGAGGAAATTCGCCAGTTTATATGAAGATAAAGACAGTAGCGACTTGTGGACTTTTGTACTCGAGCTTTGGCATCAAAAACAGCACATTCCTAGCGATGTAACGTTTTCAGGAGTAACGCCGTTCCTGCCGTTCCTTCAAAAACCTAACAAGTTACCGTTACAGTTCCACGGACCCTTAATGGAACGGTATTGTTCCTCCGTTCCTCCAAAAAGGAACTCGTTCACGGAACGCCGTTCCTTGGAACGCAGTTGCGTACAACACTGCCATTAATCAACTTAATTAGCATCCCAGACACCAGGCCACAAAAGCCAAAGCCTCACAGCAAAGGAGCTGAATTTTTTTTAGCAAACGATTGCCCCTTTGTGCCCTCCGTACCCTTCGAGCTGCATTAATTGATTGTACGTTGTATTCGCTGACGCTATCACATGCGATGAGGCATGCTATAGTAGACGGTTCCAAAATAATTTTTGACCACCTGGGAATCTTTATTGTGTGCCCAAATAGTGCCTGCATGATCTCGAACATGCAGGCACTTACACTTTTCGCCTGTATCAAAAAAGTGGCTATCGCACACTTTGAGCTTTACCGCAAAGTTAGTTGGCACGCATACTTTGTGCAGTCTTTCATGATTGAGTTGTCATTGCTCTTTTTTGGGGTCTAACGACGGCACTAAGCGAAAACAAATTGGCTTTAGTCCACACTGTGAAGGTGGTTGGGAAGCAAAGCTGTAAACGACCCGCACAACAATTTCCCATGCGACGTCACTTGAATTCACAAACGTGGCTCTACAAAGACTGACACCACAGATTCTGCCAGCCGTTATCTGGAATTCACGGTGGTGGCATCCCGAATGCAGCAGTGTCGCCCACGGCCGGGCTATAGCAGAAGACGCCACCGCCGCTGTATCCCAGCCGTGCGTCGGCTAAAGGAAAACAGTGAGGAGCGTCTTTCTAAGGGTGAGACTTTGGAACCTACCATCCTGATGAGGCAGCTCGGTGCTACACCACCGCGCAACACAAGCCCAGACACCGAATCCATTCGGCATGTGAGCTTAGTGATTGCCATTTATACTGATTTAAACTAGTTACTTTAGTAAGGTTGAGAATTGCGAGAAAGCTCAGGGAACTTTTATAATCGCTATTTATCAGAACCCCTTGCTCCTTTTGCCTTTTGTAATACCTCCTAAAATACAACCGAACAGGTATTCAGCAATTTAGAAAATGGAGTCCCATTCGTGGCAAGCACTTCGCAAAAGATAGCGTTTCTCTAGTTACCAGATGTCTGTATGTGCTCTCTACATTTTTCCCCGCCCTCTAAACCAATCCTTAACGTATCTTTGCCGTACGGTCATTTAATTCCGTCATGTCCTGGTTACCCAGGAGGTGCTGTTGAGCAAGTTAAACAAGTTGTGCGAAGAAAGCACCCAATGAACGCGAAGCTGCACAAGAACAGGACAAAAACAAACATCGCTAAAGCAGACGACAAAGCCGACGCAATGATCCTGCCAAAGCGCCCACTGGGGCGAGCTGCTTGGCCGTTCGGGGAACGCTGGGTATTAGCGCCCTTCGCCCCGTCATTTCCGCAGTTACCCGTGAATGAAAAGGGCCCTCCTACTGCTCAGCCACGTTGGGAGTTTCTTGTCGCGCACGCCACGAAGAAAGCGCTGGCCGGTAGAGGTAGAAAGCTTTCTTTAAAACTTGTCCGCATTTCAAAACATACCCACACATAACACTTGCGCGAGTTCTCAAGCATAACCAGGCATAATGTTAGTCGACCCGAAAATAAGCTAAGTGGGGTGGCCAGCTTCGCTCTTTGCCCATCTGCGCGCCAGTAGGGTAAAAGTGCTCCAAATTCTTTTTCTGTCTAGTATGGTGGGTAAGGTAACTGGCTCCAATGCAGGCTGGCCTAGTTGCTGCAAGTTTGAAGCATGTACAGGTATCATATTACTGGCTTCATGCCATTTGATGCGACAGAGTCTACATTTTGAAGACCATTTGATGAACGAATCTGAGCTTCTGCAGAGAAATTGCGTACAAAGAGCCATTTTTTTCCTGCTTTGGTGCAGTAGTTTCTAGAAAGCTGAAAAAATTGTGCCGTCGTTCATCACGTGGATAGAAAACTATGTTCAAAACAGTTTCCACGTGCAAAAAAAAAACAACTCAACAACTCAACACAATAAAATAAAAGATATCATTTAATTTAGGCAGAAATGTCCACATTGAAGTTGTTTAGACCGAGTATGAATGCAAGGCAGGTGGGAAGGTGGTTCCGGATGGAGCTAGTTGTAGGGATAAATGAGTTGAAGTGGCAGACAGTCCGGCTGATGGTTGTTTTCTGTTAAAAATATGTAGGCGTAAGAAATGGAGGCTCTGTTATGATTGGATTGCCATGATGTATTTTTTGGAAAAGGCACACGAATAAATTCACAAAGTTCAGGTTTGATTTTATGAAAGTGACGCTAACCATGCGAAGATCGATAATATGAAGTGTGGGGAGCAAATCTGAATGGCTTCGATATTAATAAGTAGCGAGTTGACAATAGATTGAAAAAGCTCAGGCGCGAAGTATTGTCCTTTGCTCTGTGTTATCATGTAGCCTACCAAAACTCCAATATTCTAGCTGTGCAGTGGTTCTCAGCCATGACATTCCCGGTGACCCCTTCTTGGCTTCCGAAACAGAGAGGGGACCCCTCTATTCAGCATATTTTTATTGGTGTCATTATGTCAAACATTTTAACGTGTATCTATAAGTCTTTGAACACCTATATGCTGCCTTTTGTTGGCCTTTTTTTCTCTCCTTATAGCTGGCGTGTTGTGCGGAAAGCAGGTGTCAAAATATGCGCTACGGAAAAACTAAACGTACGTGTAATGCAGCGAGGCCAGTTTTTTGCATAACAAGACACTTCTAGCAAAATTGAGAAAACATTGGCAGGGGAAAAGTTTTAAAGGAGGCTTCGCGAACCCCTGAAGTGTTCTCGCTGACCGCCTGGGGTCGGCGGACCCCCATTTCAGAACCACTGGTACAGCAGGTTGCAGAGCATGACAACAATTATTTGATCCATTCCTTGGAATTATGTGACCGGAGTAATATTTGGTTGTATGATTTAGCTTGCTAATAATGTAGGGTACAACCTCAACAACAGATATAGTACTTATACCTGATTCAAATAGCTCAAGTTGATTAGTAGGGAGTTTAATAATTATTTGCTTTGTTTTTTAATTGCGATCGCAAATTGGTCCAAATGTGGTTGTGCCCGACGCAAAATGAACGTTGCTGATGCGGAGCAGATCTTATGGACAATTCTGGCTGAATGTGGCAACCCTACAGAAGTGGCTGTACAGGATGTGACGGGGCAGACCTTCTAAAACATGGCACGGGCGATCGAGCAGACAGCATCTTTGGTCAATGTGGAGCTTAAAAAAGTATGTGAACATTTATATTGCTCGCGTGCGTTTAAAAAAATAGGTCAAGAATATATTGTCCTTCCATGTAATAATTAGAGCATACAAGGTGTTACCAACTGGCTGACACAACTGTTTCATTTGGTATTTTTACTGGGAAATAGGTATTAATTACACAAACAACACGTTCCTAGCTCTTCAACCTGAGATCAGGCTGAGGAGTAGTTTCCAATTAAAAATGGGAGGGTTCTTAAGACATTTATGATTGTGGGAAACAACACGGTGTAAAAGAACAGGACAATAAAAATGGGCACAACGGTAGTGCTGACTCGAACTGGTGTTTATTAGGCAACAGAAAGATTGTGCATAGTCATGTAAATACGAACATGCGAAAAGACTGATGCGGATTTGCATAGGATAATCTGCTATAAAGACAGGAAGATGAAATAAAAGGCGTGTGGAGAGGGGCTGACAAGTCACGTCGCATGTGGCCTACTATCTTGGCTTTTTTTGTGGGACGTAATTTAGGTCTGGCTTATGCAGTCATCTTTAGAAACAATAATTTCGTGGCTGTTCGAGGGCGCTGTCATATTTCTGTGATGAGCGCACTGACATGCAAGCGCTTTGTGGGGGACCACGGGCACGTCAGCTGATGCCCCCGCAGCGTGCCACCGCTCGTATTGAACTGCATATTAGATGCAGAGCATCTGATTCACTCGCCTTGTCCCTCCGGCGTCGTCGTCGTTGTCGTCGGAGTTGTCCACCCCTCTGCCATTCTCCTCGCCGCGCCAGCTGCGCTCTCCGCCGCTCACCCCCTCTCCTCTCCGATAGCGAACACCCTCTCGCGAGGGGCATTGGATTGGATTCGATTGAATTGGATTGGATTGGCTTGGCTTGGTCTGGCTTGGATTGGATTGGATTTGGATTGGATTGGATTAAAGTGGACTGTGTTGGATTGTGTTGCGCCATAGCCGCGGCACGTTGCGTCATTGCCGCGGCAGACGCGCTGGAGCCGGCGCATGTGCAGTACCCTCTCTTCAGCGGTTTCCTCTCCTTCGGGTGCGCTGCGCATATAACCGGTGTGCTGTTCTCCGGCGGAGCAACATCCACGCTTGGCTCAAAAACCTAGAGTACACGCCGCTTTACAAGTACGCCAACACCGTCATCGACTGGGACCGCCTTACGCAGTCCCCTCAACGTTATGCGCGCTATAAAACGCGTTCCCTTCGCCGCTCCGCCTATGCGTCGCATCTACACAGGGGTTCCCGCGAGGGGAGGTGGGAGTTTTCTTGCATCTCATGTGGCTTCAAAATTTGTAAGCCCCTACCCATTTGATGTATCATCATGCCACAGTTTGCTTGTTCACCAGAGAGCACATGCAAGGAAAACGAGAACTTATTCTTATGTCAGGCTTTACCATGGCGCACAGATTGTGAATGCAGCGTGTGGCACGTTGTTTTCGCGAAAATCACAATATGTGTGGTTCTATTTTGTAGTGCCAGACTTTTTGATGTCCAGTGTTGTACCCGGGGAATTACAGCCGCTTGCTTTCTTTTTAAATCCACCTCTAAGTCACCACGGCCTGCGTGAAATTCACCATGTATAGAAGCTACCCGTTCGAGCATGACTGCGCTGCTGTTGACTGAACTAACAACCAAATCAACTGCAAAGTCTTCACGCAAGAACTAACCCAAAAAATAGGCGTATAGATATGGTACCATGGTGCAAACACACACGAGCATAAGGAAGAAAAGACACACAGCGCTCGTGTGTTTTTCCTTTCTTCTGACTGTTTGTTTGCGCTGTTGTATAAAATGAACTTTCAGCAACTCCCCCAAATTTTTACGCCCGAAAGGGTGCTTCAGCTTGTCGCAGCAGGAGCACCCTAAAAACTGAAAATTTTTCAACCTTTAGGGTGCTTGGATTCTGTCGCCGCAGGAGCACCCTTTGTGAAGCACCCCAGGAGACAGGTGCCTTATAACACCCTTTTCGACCTAAAAGTATCCTAGGGTGCTACCTAGCACCCCAATCTGTACGAGCATCTTCTGCAAAAGCACCCACCTAAAGGGGTACAAAAAGGGTGCGTCATCCTCGGTTCACAAATGGTGCAGCAGGTGTGAGACCACATATTGCACAATATGACACACGATTATGGTATGAAACATTCGTGCTTTCCAAGCTCGGTTCTGTGAGACATTCTATTGAAGCTCAACCTCAGCTGATAATTTCCTTGAACTTGTGTCACCGATTATTAAAACATATATTTAGAGAGTCAGGAGCCACATCTCAGTACAGAGTTATAACTTTAGAGGTAGTTGATTATCCAAAAGTTCGTAAAAAACCAATTATATGTTCACTTTGCCGAACTGCAGTACACATCGTTCGAGCTTCACTGCACAGCATAATCATACTATGCAGTGAAAGTAATTAGGTGTGCAACACTTCAACCACACAAAACTTCCTTGAACCTTAAAACCCTTGGCTTCTCAGTATTGCATCAAACTTCCAATCACGGTAGCTACCTGGAATGTTTAGTGCCTTATTCTTGAACTGAGCAGGAAGGTTCAATATGAAGGAAGACCAAATGCAAAATGTATTGTTTCCTCCGTACTGCGGCTCATAATATAGTTCCCTCCTTACTGCGGCTTATAATCTACTTATAAAAGTTGGGTACCCAAGCCATTTATTTTCGTTTGCATTATTCTTTTTGCTTGACGAAAAAATATTCATATGGTACAGCACGTGCAAGGTTTGGTGGTATATGGAGTTTTATAACCATACATTTAGACTAAATGACCCCACATAGCAATAACAAGAACTGCAAACATCACAGAACAATGCATACAAGTTCCCTGGTGAAGCCAATGGTTGAAATGTAACGTCATGGTTCATAAAACATTATTTTATCATGAGGCTAGCTTGTACATGGTGCCTTGCATTATGTCCCTGCCGGCAGATGTGGGGTAATTTGTCACTGTTGCAAATGAAAAGCCAACAGCCGGGGCCCATTAGTATTGGCTAGTATTACGAGGTGCCTCACGGCAAGCATTCTACGTCGATAGACTTTTGTAGAGTTGACTAGAACTGAAATCAGCAAAAGATTCTCTACAAAACATTCAGTCTATACGCAGCTTTAGGGTTTGCTAATTTCCATATTTGGGTTTCTTCTGCCTTTCTTAACAACATTTTTTTTTATAAGAAGGTGCATACCCAAAAGCAAAAAGCTTTTCTGTAAACCTTTGGTAGCTATATAATTGTTACAGAATATTTTATTCTAAATATAGCAGCTTAAACTGAGAATATTTGCATTTAAAAACATTAAAATAACTTTAAATTGATCATAAATTTTTAGCTGTTTTTACGCAAAACTGTACATGGGATATGAAGTGCACCACAGGGAGGGCTCTGGATTAGCTTTAGCAAATTTGGGACATTTAAGGTGCACTGAAATCTCTACACATGCGCCTTTTCACTTTCTGTATCCACCAGGAAAATGGCTGCTAATTTAGACAGCGATTCTTAATAGTAGTTGGCGTGCATTTTAAAATAATCTCAAACATTATAGCCACAAAATTAATTTTTACAAGTTGTAGACATTGCGTGTTACACCAGACATTGGGCTACACTGTCAAGAGCTTTGACATCTACAATTACCTCTACAAAGCAAGCTTATGCTGGTAGAATGTTTCATACCATAATTAATGTGTGTTCAGAGCTCACGTGTGAAGTATGGATACTGCTGCTTCAGCAAGAACCGAGGATGAGCACCCTTCCTGGTTCCGAAAAAAAATAACAGAGGAAATTCCTTAACCAGGATTCTGAAACAGGGTTGAAAGAAACAAGAATGAACAAGAAATTCTTTCAAAACATGTAAAGCAATGCAAACAAATATTTATTTCCACTTTATTTCTACAAAAGACCACCTCATGAAGACTGGTGATGGGGTATTGGCTCAAAAATAGAGCAGAGAGCACTTATAGAAATGCTACAGGGAGCCTTCGCAGCCAAAAATTGTTTGAGCACCTGAACTAATCACTGTTCAACAAACTCATAAAAAATGTTTGAATGCATAAAAAACCAGTGGTAAACACAGGAAACAGTTAAAACAGAATGACGGCACAAGTTTGTCCTGTCGTTCTCTTAAAAAAAGTATAAAGTAGGTGACAAAGTTATAACGACAGCAAATTGGTTGGGTTTTAATTTTAAATGATAATATAAAAAATAATGGCATGAATGAAAGTGAGCAGCACGCAAAGTACCATGTTGCTAGCCCGACATTCTACTTTGAACCAAAATGTCCGCTTTCAACACTACATAGGCTAAACATGCAATGAGGCATTCCTTTAGGCACACAAAATATACCATAATTGTTAAAAAAGCTACGAATTAGTTGAAAAAATCCTGACCACAACAAATTGGAATTGGTGACTAGATACAGTTTCAGAAATACACAGCGACATCATATAAAAATATATGGTTCCCATACAAAGATTGATCATAACAAAAATTCAGATTGATTGATTGATTGTAGGGTTTTAAGTTTTAACGCGCCGACGCAACGCAGGCGATGAGGCGCGCCGTAGTGGAGGGCTCCGGATTAATTTTGACCACCTGGGGATCTTTATCGTGCGCCGAAATCTCGTACACACGGGCGTTTTTGCTTTTCGCCTCCATCAGAAAAGCGGCCGCCACGGCCGGGAATAACAAAAATTCAGGACTACATTTATCAGACTGGCATCAATGTGCAAAGCAGCTTAATGAAGGAAGACGGTCTTCACTAAAAACATGGTAATATTAAGAGCTCATGTGCTTCCCTGCAAGTTGGGTGTGTAAACCCACTGACACCTTAACTAACCCGCCTGAATCATCACTTTATAAACATTGAGGAATATTACGAATTGGTTTATTGTAGCGAGTTGTCTAGTTTATTTCCCTATTTTTCTTGGCATTTCGTGTCTAATTCTAAATTTGGTGACTAGATAGCTTTTACTATGGTCATGCACTGGTGACAACGAATATTTGATTTTACTTTAAAAAATTTTCAGTTTTGTTTTATTGCTCACCAGCCAACGATCTGAAATATCACAGGTGCTTAAAACGTATGTTGGCATT
Source organism: Haemaphysalis longicornis (assembly GCF_048455015.1). Taxonomy (NCBI): domain Eukaryota; kingdom Metazoa; phylum Arthropoda; class Arachnida; order Ixodida; family Ixodidae; genus Haemaphysalis; species Haemaphysalis longicornis. Next base: position 12,079,421 of record NW_027526225.1, on the reverse strand, counting down.
TCCTTCCTGCACTGTAGTACAACTAATCTTGACTTTTACCATAATTTGTTTACAAATCGTAATATTTGAAAAGTATTCAGCCGAATGAAAATGTCATTTCAGAAGCATGCACAATCAACAAGGCCTCAATGACTCTCACGACGCGGTTCACTTGTTTCTGTCACAAGTAACACGAGTGCAGACACATTCCACCGAAGACGAAGGTAACATGCCCTCTCGGGTGATGAATATTTAAAAAGCCTTACGAGTAAATTAGCTGCTGAGCACATGAAATTGTGGCATTAAAACAAAAGAACCCTCGGCGGCATCTTTCACTTGGAGGAGCGCTTGACCACAAACTTTGAGAAGCACGAAAATGTTCCATGAGCCGCTCCAGCCAGCTGCAACGATGCAGGACACAAGTTGGTAGGCGGACCGTTGGCATCCTGCGATTGTGAAGATATTTCTGTTTAGTAGATGCTCTTCTTTTTGTACCACTGTTTATTTCACCTTTAACAAGCAGCTGAACTCCTTAACTTTTGCATAATAAAATGCTGCAATGTGGAACAGTTAGCAGGGTTACCTCAATTTTGCTTTTCTACGAATTAACACAATGTAAGTAATCTGCACACAACTACAATCAAAGTACAATTTTCACCTACTTCACTGCTAACATCAGCGTTTGACTGCTCAAGCACAAATACAGGTTAGACATGTTAGCAATCGGCTAAACTTATCCCCACAAACTGAACAATCAGGCATCAGAAATCGGCAAGGCAGGAGGTGTCACCTTTAAATGGCCCTTTTTTCGTTCAAAACATAAACAACACCTGGAAGCTTGAAGCATGAGAGGGGGTCTTTCACGCTGACAATGTCAGAACATAGCTTGCTAGTGGGCACGTGAATGATGTGCACAATGTGTTTCTTGAAAATGCGTGCAAAAGCTTGATTGATGTGTAGGACGAGAATTGCAGCACGTTTTGACACAGGCCTTGTAGACGCTTCTGCCTGCTAATGTCAATGCGGATTCCTGCTAGTCGCCCTCTTCGCTTCTTTCTGAATATAATGCTTTAGGCAACCACAAGGACTGCATCAAAACGTGCAGCAATTACCTACATACCACACATCGGTGAAACTCTCGCACACATTTTCAAGAAACGCAGTGCATACATCGTGCATGTGCCCACTAGCAAGCTATGTTCTGACATTGTCAACGTGAAAGACCCCCTCTCACGCTCCAAGCTTCCGGGTATTGTTTATTAGATTCCATGCGCTGAATGCAAATCAGTGTACATTGGCGAAACGGGCAATCTGCACAGAAGATTAATGAAGCACTGGAACGAAGTGAACAAGGGCCATGCAAAAACAAGTCCACTGGCAGAGCACCGTGAGAGGACGGGACACGTGGTCGACTAGAACAAGACAAAATTACTGACAACTGAGTGCAATCTATCTTCTCGATTACTGCTCGAGTCCCTCATCGTTCAGACGACGCCCAACATTATCAACATAATGGATGGCAATCTGCACCATATCTATGCAAACTCATTGCGCCGCGTAATGCTCAATATATAGCTTCGTTTTCCACGACACATGCTCACCGTGAACAAGCAAAAAACCGTTAAATAGCTTTCTTGACTTGGTCAGTGACCTACGTTTCATCACTGCAATAATGCTTTTACCTGCCTACACGGCATTCCGTCAAACACTGGAATACACCACATGAGCCATTGCCGTTCTTAACCTGCACCAGAGTATATAACCTTTCACTACTGCTATGAGATAGACCCATAAACGCACTTCAATATGGCCTTTATATGTAGCTCTTGGAAACATTATGTATAATTTTACCTTTAAGTTGCACCTGCTACAGCAGCTGGTAATATACCAAAAACATGAAAAAAAACGGTGGTTTAACACGCCAAAGCTACACTTGGGATATGGGGAGCACTGTAGGGGAAGGCTTCGCATTATTTTGACAACCTGGGTATTTTTGTGCTCATCGAAATCTCAAAACACGGGCGTCTTTACGTGTTGCCTCCATATGAAAAGCGGCCACACCAAGCGGTATCTAACCGACATTCGCCTCCTCAGCACACCACCCTAGCCGCGGCAGTGGGTTAAACATATGAAATAAAGCGAGTTTTGGAGTGCAAATGAAAATATTAATCACACGTCTTATTTTCCCAATCGATGTGCCTTTTGAAATCCACCATGCAATCCCCCCTCCCCTACCGGCCTTCCAAAACACCTTTGTCTCAAGAGGTAATCAGGCTGTTGTTAATGAAGTAAGTATTTACAATCCGAGACTTGCCACCGTTAAAGGCATGCACTTTGTTTTAGATATAAGCGGCATTAGCCATTTGCAGCACCAGGAGTTAATTGTGTTAAGATCAGATTGAAAGCATTGACGGTAGTAGTTGAAAGAAATTGTTTGATAAATTACAACATCATCGGCAAATAGACCTACATGGGAGGATATGCAACATGGAAGATAGACCAAGCAACCTGCCTGGGGGGACAACAAAGTGGCACGAGCAAAAGAAGTATATAGTTATTAGAAGTAAACTGCATTTGAGAAGAATGAAAATCTTTTGCTCAAGTGAGGACATTAGGGTGAAGTTTGAGAAGTAGTCTGTGGTGTGCAATGCGATTGAATGCTTTAGAAAAATCGAGAAAAACTACCGCAGTTTGTAAGCCTGCGTCAATGGATCAATGTAGATCGTGAACAAATCCTGAAAGTTGTGTTTCTCAAGTAACCCTTGTGAAAACCGTGGTGATACTCGAAAGTGATATTGTGATTTTATAAATAATTAGCGACCTGAGAGTGGATGAAATGTTTCCCAACCTTGCATATGGTGCTTGTTAGGGAAATTTAATGGTGAAGTACCGTCTCCTGATGTAAAGACTGGTGCTACCTCGACTATCTTCCAACCATTGAGATTAGTGCCTGTCATGAGAGACTGCGAAAAAAGCGCTGTCAGAATTCTACAGACTGCGGGATGTACTTTTCGGTATAGTATGATTAATACCAGTATGATGTGAAGTAGAGCAGTTTGTATTGCAAGTTTAAAACCATATCGAAAGATTCTAAATGTTTGCTTGGCTTGATTACATACGAATACTTGCTTCAAAGTCAGTTCAATTTCTCTTCTTGCCCTTTAGTCGTCAGCCCCAGATTCTTTTCAATATCTCTGCTAAGCAATGACACGCTCCATACGCACAGCACTGCTTCATGAAAATGTTTCAAATAATCAGAGGTCACAGCACTGCTAACAAGTATACATCATGGCAGGTTCCACAACATTCAATAACTAACCTGAAAGTACATAATCGGTGGGTGCACCGATATGGCAGCAGTGCCTGGAACGATGTGTCGAGCAAATGCGCTGACTTCTGAACGGGTGGTCCAAGCGGCCAGATGATGGATGAATGACCATTCCCGGCGGCAAAGCGTACGAAGCACCAACGAAAGGCGAGGCAGTACTTGTGTACAGCAGGTGCAGTGTCGGTTGGCCAAGGGAGGCCCTGCCAAAGCCTTTGAAACTGGACTGGAAGGCAGCTGACCCAGGACAGCCAGCAGCAGCACCTGCAGGTGCATAATCTGTGAGTGTGCTGACACTTGTTGAAATACAAGAAGAGCACACACAAAGCACGAATGCTTACATCAAGTAGATTTTTAATCGTTTAAAGACAGTAACCTCCAAGGCACTAATAAGAACATTCCCGGAACACCCCAAGTGAAATTTAGGTCACATTAAGAATGTATTTATTAGACACGCAGGTACTGTGAGTGGGGTATGCATGATATATGCAAAGCTAGCTACCGAGCTAATTTGCATGGAACGCATGCTAGCAGCTCATCTGTATCCCTTGCTTTCAATCGGAACTGGTGTGTGATAGTTGAGGCTCCTCCATTTCAATGTCTGACTTGTATCTGCACGTTCAATTCTCCAATATAAATCGAGTTGAGTGAGTGCCTACAGCTTTCTTGTTAGTCTCTGTATGGCCTGCGGTTTTGCGAAAATGAGAACTTGCGAATTGGCTCAATTTTCTGCACTAATTTAAACAATACATATGCCTCTGATATCAAGCCCCAGACTTCCCGAGAGCTACTCTGACGGAATCGGCAGGCGCCTCGTAGGCGTTGTGAAATCTCCCCCACTACCCCGAGACTATGCTAACTCCCTGCGAGGCCACATGCGCGCATTTCACCTTCAATTTGCACGTATGTGAATTCTATACCTCTATGAACTCTCAGACGGGCGTCGTCATATTCGTGCCGGACTCGTGAAGCTCGGCAACGTAAATTACCGCACTCGCTCGCTGGCGCGCGGCCCGAACTCTCTCACCGTTTCCTGCCCTGGCATACTATTTTCTACCCCTTGCACTTTGTAAATTCTCATCTGTTTAACGCGGCCCGAACTCTCTCACCGTTTCCGGCCCTTGCATACTATTTTCTTCACCTTGCACTTTGTAAATTCTCATGTTTAACTACACCTCGTGCGCCCTTATCTCTTGCCTGCTTTTCTTACAGCACAACTCCGTCAGCACCCGGTCGACGCGTACGCTGTTGGGGCGCGTTGGCGAGCGAGTACGGCAATTTCACGACGCTGTTGTCGCGCTTCACGAGAACAGCACACATATCGCGGCCCGAAGACCGCGAGGCGTACGGTCGCCGGTCTCGCGAGCGCAATAGCTGCGAAGCGCACTGCACGGAATTCGTGTGTGTGTGGGGGGGGGGGGGGGGGCGCGGGGAGAGATTTCACACCTACGAGACGTCAGCCATGGAATCAAGTGTACGCGTTTTCACATGCACTTCCAGGGAACCTCCTGTTCATGTTATTTCTTGGTATACCGCGGGTATTCACGAGGGAGGACTAATCACAGCGTTGTGCCACTCACGCGAAATTGCGACTGCGATCTGCAACCGCAAAGGCACTGTTTGAGAGACACATAAACAAACGCCCCGGTATTAAAGAGCCTTGCGTGATGTGAAATTATTAGCAGCCGTGTACCATAGCGCGAGCATAGTAGCCAAGGTCTAGCTTCAGCGTAAATTGATGCTGACTTCTGCGGAAACGGTGGACTGAGTGCCAAACAAGTATACTAACTCACGTAGGCTCTCAGAGCAAACGAGATGGGGGTCTAGCGAATTACTGACCCATAAACACCAGAACTCGTTCCAACCAAATACAGAATAATAAAAAATGCGTACTTACCCGAGCAAAAACGATGTTTCCAACGTACAATTCTCCTTCACTGTCGTGTTCATCTCGCGGACACACGAACACGCTTTGTTCTGATGCAATGTCATCCACTTTTGACGCGCAGTATTTTATCCGGCGATGATCGTTCTTCCGGGGTCCCCATGTTCAACACACGCGTAGGTTGGAAGGGTAGACATCACCCATAAAGCTTCTATAAGTATGATTTAAGCTTGAAATAGATAAAACAGATTAAATCACGCCACCAACCACTCGGCACAAAACGCCATGAAAAAACACAAAAAGTGAGAGATAGTTGCCAGACTTCAAATGCAGCACCTCTATGTTTGACGAAAATTGTGTTAGTACTGTAATGTTGGTATTTACCTTTCTGCTTTCAAAGTCTGAAATGTGTTTATAAACACAAAAAGTGAATACACATAAAGTAATTGACTTATATACTGATATTGTAAAGAGGTTTGACGTTTGTTTTGGTTTTGTTTTCACGGCGGGCTTCTCAAGAGAGAACGTGCGAGAAAACGAGCTACTTTGGGTTTAGGAAGAGGGCGGTAAATGTCGGCGTGATAGAAAGCAAGGAACAGACGCTTACCCTGGTCGTAAAAAAATGAGCTAATGAAACCCTCACGTAAAAAAAAAAACACGTTCAACGAGGAATCGAACCATTGACCTACGGACGCGTTAACAATCGGCTATGTCGGCTTTTTTTTTCTTTATTTCCAGACAAACTCCGCTGTTACAAACCTAATACACAACAACAAAACAAACCCATTACACTAAGACAAAATCACTGTTCCACTCTAGGGTACAGTGCTGACTACTAAAATATTTTCATTTTTGTTAACTCCTCCATTTGTGACAACCAGTCGGGAACACATTGGCGTGCCTTTTGAACTTCAAGAAAAGAGAATATGGCCTCTCGGAAATACTCATTTACTGGCCGCGCATCAATGTCCGAGTGGCGGACTGCCATTCGGCATCTCCATATTGTCACGAAGCCAAGGACGACGCAGTTGTCTTGCAGGAGAAACAAGTTTATTGGAGCGAACTTGTGCTCCCCTAACAACTTAAAAGAATACAGAGGCGGCGAAGCAGCGGTCAACAAAGTGACTTGCGTCAGCGAGCGTCGCAGAATCGAATGCCCCGGCGTCCGCACTGCAGGCTTTTTATCTTTTGGCGCGCGTGGTTCTCGAAACGTCGATTCGCATCGAGAACATAGTAGACCCAAAAAGATTATTCTGGGCTGTTCACGTTAGATCGGAATGCTCTCCCTATCACAACAGATAACACATGCGGCACAGAAAGAAAGAATTGAACACGCGCTTTCCTTGGCGCAGAGATAACACAGACCGGCACAGCCGGGCGGTAAAAGCAAAACACAAATAAACAAACCCAATGTATGGTTCGCGGCATTACCCCCCCTCTAAGAGTGCATCGACCCGATGCTAACATAAGCGACAGTCCGAACAAATGAAAAAAAAAGTTCGTCATCGTTCGTAGAAAGGTTTTAAGCGAACCACGTGGATGACTCCAGGCCGCGTGCGTCGTCGTGATGTGCCGGAGTCAACATCGGGGATCACTTCGTAGGTAAGTTGGCCAACACGCCGTAGAATCTGGTAGGGTCCGAAATACCGTCGCAGGAGCTTCTCACTGAGTCCGCGTCGTCGGATGGGAGTCCAAACCCACACACGATCCCCTGGTTGGTACTCGGCGTCTCGGCGTCGGAGGTTGTAGCGGCCGGCATCCACCAGCTGCTGGTCCCTTATACGAACTCGAGCGAGCTGGCGGGCCTCCTCCGCACGTTGAAGATATCCGTGGACGTCGGCGTTGAGGTCGTCGTCTTCTACGTGCGGAAGCATGGCGTCGAGCATCGTAGTCGGCCTTCTACCGTAGACAAGCTCGAACGGCGTCAGCTGCGTCGTCTCCTGGATAGCCGTGTTGTACGCAAACGTGACATACGGGAGAACTTCGTCCCAAGTCTTATGTTCAACGTCAACGTACATTGACAGCATATCTGCGATTGTCTTGTTCAGACGTTCTGTTAGTCCGTTCGTTTGGGGGTGGTACGCGGTCGTTCTTCGGTGATCCGTGTTGCTGTAGCGTAATACTCCTTGCATCAGCTCTGCAGTAAATGCCGTTCCGCGGTCTGTGATTAGGACTTCCGGGGCTCCATGTCGTAGCACAACTTGGCTTATAAAGAACTTCGCCACTTCTTGTGCAGTCCCCCTCGGAAGAGCGGCGGTCTCTGCGTAGCGCGTCATGTAGTCTGTCGCTACGACAATCCACTTGTTGTGTGATCGTGACGTAGGGAACGGGCCTAAAAGGTCCATTCCAATCTGTTGAAATGGTCTCGATGGGACGGCGATCGGTTGCAGAAGTCCGGCGGGTCTTGTCGGCGGCGTTTTTCGTCGCTGGCAGTCACGGCAGCTCCGGACGTAGTGGGTGACGTCAGAGGTAAGGCCGGGCCAGTAGTACCTCGCCTTGATTTTTCCAATAGTGCGGGCTGTGCCCAGATGTCCGGAAGACGGGTCGTCGTGGCACGCTTCCAAAATTTCGTCACGAAGGTCCGCGGGGATGACGAGGAGGTAATTCGCTCTTGTTCCGGGGCAGAAATTCTTCTTCACAAGGACGGAGTTTCTCAGGCTGAATGCTGGTAAGCTGCGTTTGAAGGTCCTAGGAACGGCAACGTTGCATCCCTCGAGGTACTCGATTATGACGCGTAAGTCGGGGTCGGCACGCTGCTGGGCGGCTAGGTCGCTCTCCGTCACGATTCCGAAGAACGCGCTGTCTTCATCAGAGTCTTGTGGTGGGTCGACGGGGGCGCGGGACAGGCAGTCGGCGTCGGAGTGTTTCCTGCCGGATTTATAAACGACGGTAACGTCGAACTCCTGCAGGCTCAAGCTCCACCGCCCAAGACGGCCAGAGGGGTCCTTCAAATTGGCGAGCCAACACAGCGCATGGTGGTCTGTTACAACCTTGAATGGCCTTCCATACACGTATGGGCGAAATTTTGAAATCGCCCATATAATAGCCAGGCACTCTTTCTCAGAGGCAGAATAGTTTTTCTCCTCCTTCGACAGACCACGGCTGGCATAGGCGATTACCCTTTCGCAGCCGCTTTGCTTTTGGACAAGGACGGCACCCAAGCCGATATCACTGGCGTCCGTGTGCATTTCCGTTTCGGCATTTTCGTCGAAATGAGCGAGCACGGGCGGGCTTTGAAGGAGTATTTGCAGCTCGCAGAATGCTTTTTCTTGGTCGTTTTCCCATCTGAAAGGGGTGCTATCTTTCGTCAAGCGCGTGAGTGGCTCTGCAATGCGTGCGAAGTTTGCCACGAAGCGCCGGTAGTATGCGCACAGCCCGAGAAATCTTCGCACGCCCTTCTTGTCTTTCGGCCTTGGGAAGTTCGCAATCGCTGAAGTTTTGGCCGGGTCAGGTAGGACTCCCGCGGCGTTGACGACGTGGCCCAAGAACTTGAGTTCCCCGTATGCGAAACGGCACTTTTCAGGCTTCAGCGTCAACCCCGACGTACGAATGGCCTCGAGTACAGACTCCAACCTTGCAAGGTGTTCGTCGAAAGTCCGGGCGAATACCACTACGTCGTCGAGGTATACGAGGCAGGTGTGCCACTTAAGGCCAGCTAGCACAGTGTCCATGACTCTTTGAAACGTCGCTGGTGCTGTGCACAGCCCAAACGGCATCACCTTGAACTCGTATAGGCCGTCTGGGGTTATAAATGCAGTCTTCTCTCGGTCTCTCTCGTCCACTTCAATTTGCCAGTAGCCGGTCTTCAGGTCCATCGATGAGAAGTACTTCGCGTGGCAGAGGTGGTCGAGGGCGTCGTCGATTCGGGGGAGGTGGTACACGTCCTTTTTCATGATTTTGTTGAGTCGCCGGTAGTCAACACAAAACCTTAATGTGCCGTCTTTTTTCTTTACGAGTACGACGGGCGCAGCCCAGGGGCTTTTCGATGGCTGTATAATGTCGTCGCTGAGCATGTCATCGACTTGTGTCCGGATGGCTTCCCGTTCGTGTGAAGAGACGCGGTACGGTGACTGTCGGGTAGGTCGGGCTCCGTCTTCGATTATTATTCGGTGCTTCGCGAGAGGGGTCTGACGTAGTTTTGCGCTCGACGAAAAACATTCGCTATAGCGACGCAGCAAAGCCAATAATTTTTTCCGTTGTTCTTGCGGTAGCGCCGGATTCACGTCGAATGGCTGCGGGAGCTTGAAGGTTTCTACGGGTGTGCGTTCAAAGTCGGCGACCGCGATCACATCACTTGCTTCTTGCGTTTCTTCGAGGAACGCAATTGCAGCTCCCTTGTTTAAATGCTGGTACTCTTCGGTGAAATTAGTGACCAAAACGTGAGATTGGCGTTGCTTAAATTGCGCAATGCCTCTTGCGACGGAGACGCCGCGGTCGAGAAGCAACCTTCGATCACTCTCTACGATAGCGTCGATGTCAGAAGCAGCATCCTCACAGTAGACGGCGATCATCAAGCTTGCGCGGGGTGGCAGGGTGATGTGATCGTCGGCGATCCTGACAGCAGCACGGTGATCGGGGTTCGGTTGCGGCGTCGTGGAGTGATCGGAGGAAAATGTTATCGACTTGGTCTGCAGATCAATTATTGCGCCGTTGTCCGTCAAAAAGTCAATTCCGAGAATCACATCGCGGGAGCAGTTAGGCAGAACGACGAACGCCGCAGGGTACGTTGTGCCGTCTATGGTGACGCGCGATGTGCACATTCCACTTGGCGTCACGAGGTGGCCTCCTGCTGTGCGTATGTGCGGACCGTCCCATCTGGTCATAACTTTCTTCAGTTTAGACGCAAATGGTCCGCTCATTACCGAATAGTCGGCTCCCGTGTCTACGAGGGCGACTACGTCAAAGCCGTCGATGGACACCTTGACGTCGGATGCCGCCTTCCTCGAGTTCCGGGTGCGTCGGGGCGTCGCATCTCGGCTTGTGCGTGTTGACGGTCGGGCACTGTGCGTCGTCGTTGTCATCGTCTTCTCAGCGGACGTCTCGTCGTGTACGGGAGTCTCGTCAGGTCTGGGTCGGGTCGTCGGGATGAGGGCATGTTGTGAGTCACTGTCTTCCGCGAGTCGTTGCGTCGTTGGAGGGTTTTCATTTTTCCGCGATCGTGCAACTTTACCTCCAGAAGTTGCTGCTTTTAGTTTCCCCCGCGTGGGCTGGGGGACCTTCCACGTGAGAACTCAGCATTGCTACGGCGGTTCGGCGACTGGTATGGGTAGGGTGACGGCGAACGGTTGAAACGGGCTGGTCGACGGCTGGTGTTGGACAGGTACTCTTCGATCTCCGATGGGTGCTGACCAGTTCGGGGGCGGGGTGCGTCGACGGAGAACCCTCGCAAACCGAGCCTCCTGTAGGGGCAGCGACGGTAGACGTGGTCGGCCTCTCCGCAGTGGTAGCACAGCGGACGATTGTCGGACGTTCGCCACACGTCGGTCTTCCTTGGGGCAGGGGGTTGCGCCGCAGGTGGTCGGGCCGGCGAGAGGGGACGACGGTACGGAGCCTCGGGACGATAGGGTGCAGGTGGGCGAGGGCGATGTACAGCAGCCGCGTAGGTCATGGCTTGCGGCTCGCGAGGTGCTACTGGCGTCGTTGAAGTTCCCAGCGCTTGCTGCACTTCTTCTCTAATGACGTCGGTAAGAGAAGCGACTTGTGGTTGCGGCGTCGTCGGGAGCAGTTTCCGCAGCTCCTCCCTCACTATTTCGCGGATAGCCTCGCGTAGGCTATCAGCCGGAACCCGCATGTTGTCGATGTAGTTCGCACTGGCCGCGCCAACAAAGTTCCGGTCATACTGCTTAGCACGCATTTCGAGAGCCTTCTCAATCGTGCTGGCTTCGGTCACGAATTCAGCGATGGTTTTGGGCGGGTTTCGGACAAGTCCAGCAAACAGCTCCTCCTTCACACCGCGCATCAAGAAGCGTAACTTCTTTTCTTCCGTCATTTCAGGGTCCGCGCGGCGAAATAATTGCTTCATCTCCTCAACGAAGATCACGACCCCTTCGTTGGGGTGTTGTGTCCGAGTTTCAAGCAAAAGCGCAGCTCGCTCTTTTCTCACAACAGTAGTGAATGTCTTCAGGAACTCCCTTTTGAAGTGAGTCCAGTCGGTCAAAGAACTCTCATGGTTCTCGAACCAAGTTCGAGCAGCATCTTCTAAGTAAAAGAAGACATGCCGGAAAGTTTCTTCGTCGTCCCACCTGTTGAAGATGCGGACGCGCTCCAGCTTCTCCAACCATTCTTCGGGGTCTTCAGCGGGGGCTCCCCGGAACGATGGCGGTTCCCGGGGCTGCTGCAGGACGATTGGCGATGTTGTTTCTTGCACCATGGTGTTGGTTGCAGCGTTCTTTTTCTTGGGCCCTTCTGGCATCAAACCGAACTCGGGTGGTAAATTTTGCAGGCGGGGGCTGGCTCTTGTTGGACTGGCTTGGCGGCTTCTCGAGGTTGTAGTGGGCATGAAGGGTGCGTACCCAGCACCTCCACCAGATGTCACGAAGCCAAGGACGACGCAGTTGTCTTGCAGGAGAAACGAGTTTATTGGAGCGAACTTGTGCTCCCCTAACAACTTAAAAGAATACAGAGGCGGCGAAGCAGCGGTCAACAAAGTGACTTGCGTCAGCGAGCGTCGCAGAATCGAATGCCCCGGCGTCCGCACTGCAGGCTTTTTATCTTTTGGCGCGCGTGGTTCTCGAAACGTCGATTCGCATCGAGAACATAGTAGACCCAAAAAGATTATTCTGGGCTGTTCACGTTAGATCGGAATGCTCTCCCTATCACAACAGATAACACATGCGGCACAGAAAGAAAGAATTGAACACGCGCTTTCCTTGGCGCAGAGATAACACAGACCGGCACAGCCGGGCGGTAAAAGCAAAACACAAATAAACAAACCCAATGTATGGTTCGCGGCAATATACTCTGCAGACCTAGTAACATTACTAGATCTAGAGGGACGCCATCATCATGAGGTTCAACGGACAAATACCGAATACCATGGGCATCGATTGGCAGATCTTTTTTCAGCGTACGTTGCAGCACATCCCAGAAGAAGACCCCGTCCCAACAGTCGATGAAAACATGTTCAATGGTTTCCGGTTTTTTGCATAACCAACACTGTTCACCCCACGGCATAAAAAGGCCTTTTTCTTGCATCCATGTTTTCACAAGGAGTGTCCCGGTGTGTAGTTGAAAGAAAAATGTTTTACATCCCGGTGCAACTGGCATTCTTTTAACCCGTTTTAACACATCTCGACCCGTGCCAGCCGAGTGAGCAATTCTGTACATAGGAACGGGAAAAACAGTGTCGCAGAGATCGTTATACAGTCTCTTTCTGGTCACTGCGCTCAAATACTGTAACGAAAACCGTGCGCATAGAAAACGTAACGAGTTCACAACTTCTTTTAGATAGCCACGGATACCACCTGGCATACACAATGCCGTAACGGACAACTCAGGCAAAACCCTACCTAATCTCACTTGGCAAACGGTGCGCAAAAAGGGATCCTTTACATCCCTCCAAAACAGAAAGCGGTTTGCCAACTGACGTAAAAAGAGATGCGTTAAACCTAACCCCCCTTCCCGTACACGTCGAAAGAGATTTGTACGACTCGTCCTCTCCCAGGTTGATCCCCAAACAAAAACTGCGAAAACACGATGTAACTTTTGGACGTTTGCCCTTGAACAGTGGAGTACCTGTAACACATACCAAAGTTTGCTCGCCATAAAAAGGTAGCAAATCGTTGTGCAAGCGAAAATGGATAAATTCGTGCCCTTCCACTTCTCTGCCTTTTCCTTCAGCTCTATGGCTTGTCTCCTCCAGTAAGGGTCACTGTCAGAATAATACTCTAGGGGAACACCAAGGTACTTCACCGGTGTCGTCACCCACTTTACATTTTGAAATACCACCGGCGTTGAACTCCACTCTCCGTGCCAGATGCCCAGGCACTTGTCCCAGTTTACAGCACATCCCCTAACATAACAAAACCATTTAACTGTATTAATGACCCTAGCAATGCTTTGTTGATCTACGCAAAATACAGCGATATCTTCCGCGTATGCTAAAACTTTAATTTCAGCTGCATGAAGTTGAAATCCCTTGACAGTGTCGTTTTTTATTATGCTTAAACATAATGATTCAATATATATGCAAAAGAGGAGGGGGGAAAGAGCACACCCCTGCCTCACGGACCTCTGCACTTCTATACGCCTTCCAACCGCTTTGTTAACGATACGTCTAGTTGTACAGTTGTTATAAGCCATGCGCACACCCTCTAGAATAACTGATCCGATGTTACTATGTTCCAAAACCGCCATAAGTCCATCGTGGGGCATACGATCAAACGCCTTTTCTAGGTCTACCTGTAGCATTGCGACGCCTGTATGCGTCACGTCGCAAATCTCAAGCACACTCCGTGCCTTGTGTATATTCGTAAAAATTGACCTGCCTTCAATACCACATGTTTGATGCGGCCCCACTAAGATGCTAATTACGGTCTGCAACCTTCTAGCCAATATTTTCATTAGTATTTTATAATCAACGTTTGTTAAGCTTATGGGCCGGTACGATGTGACTTGGCGGAGTTTGACCATATCCTCTGTTTTGGGAATTAAGATCGTGTGGGAAGCCGAAAACGATGGTGGAAGCGTTTCTAACATATACGCTTCTTCAAACACAGCAGTTAACACAGGGGATATGTTATGTTTAAAGCCCTTATAAAAAGCAGCACTCAGGCCATCTGGGCCTGGTGACTTTCCCAGGTTTAAGTTGTCAATAGCTTCCTTAACCTCTTCGACGGTGATAGGGGATTCCATAAATGACTTTGCTTCATCGTCAATTTTTGACAGGAGTGACACAAATTCACTTTCAAACGTTGCCAGTTGAATAGGGCTTCGAGAAAACAAGGTCCTATAGTGTTCAAAAAAGCACGTTCAATATCTACTTCTTCACTGCTAATTGTGCCATTATATTCAATCTCCGTTATTTCGTTACGGCGAGCGTATCTTTTTTCCGTCCCCAGCGCTCTCTTGGTGGGCATTTCGCCCGCTATAAATTTTTCCGCTCTCGCTCTGACAAGCGCTGCGTGATACCGCCCCGCATCTATCTGCTCAAGTTTAGCTTTTGTGGCCCGTATCTCTTCTTTAAACGTCCCCGGTGCTCGCCTTTCTTCAGCAACCATCGTCTGCAACATAGCGCGTAACAGGCTTTCTTGCTTTTGTTTCTTCCTTTTTAATGGCGCTTGCCCTTTCGATTGCTCCCATTTTTATTTCTTGTTTGAAGTGTTCCCATTGAACGCCGTATTTTCGACTGCTGCACTTTTCTATTTTTTACAAAGAGTTTCTTACTCGTTCCATAAAAATATCATCTTCTAAGAGTTTGTCATTTAATTTCCATAAATCCCATGTAAATTTCTTGGTGTTTTCCTTTTTACTACCAAGGCAAAAGCAAACTAAGCAGTGGTCGGAGAACGAAACAGGGGATACGCTATATTCACAACACGAAGGCAGCAATTCGGCTGAAATGTATGCCCTATCCAAGCGGGCATGGCTAGCCCCTTGAAAATGTGTAAACTGGACATCTATTCCGCTGCCAAAACAATCTCCCACGTCTTCCAGACCGAAATCATTCACAATTTCGCATAATAATACAGTGCTTACATTACGATAAGGCGTATTGCTGGTTTTGTCCCATTCCGAGCAAACACAATTAAAGTCACCCAGTAACACTGTATATCGTTCGCTGCTGCAGTATTTTCCTATTTCTTCAAAAAAATCGCGCCTTTCTTGCGCTCTAGTTGGTGCATATACACAAATCACTCGCCACTTTTCTGATGATAATGAGAAATCACAAAATACAAAGCGCCCATTTTGGCATGCTGTTACGTTTTCAATCACCACCTCTAACGACTTGCGTATCAGAAGAACACAGCCTGCCGACAGTCCAACAGCGTGGCTAACACATACATAGTAGCGCGTTGTAAAAGGCCGCACCATAACGTCGGTCTGGTCCCCACTTTCGACTTTCGTTTCCTGAATGGCGATGACGTCAAGATCTTTCTCCGTTACAATGCGGTACAGGTGATTTTGTCTCCTCTTAGCTGAGAGTCCTCGTACATTGAGGGTAGCTAATCGAAATGGCTTATGTAAGGACAACATTTAGGGGAACCAGACCGAGCGCATGGCGCTTACCTTAATCTCACGCCGTATGATGTGCGTTGGCCTACACGTGTTCACATAATCTTAGTGCCGCCTTTTCCAGGTGACAACCCTCTTGGCTTGGCTGCTGCTCGATGATTCTTTTTTCCCCGTGCGGCCTGCCACGGCGCCTCTGGCTTTCGCTGGTTGGGTTCCTCCCCAGCCTCTGGGCCATCTTCATGACGGCGCTTGTTTGGCTGCACCTCGAAGTCCATTATTGCGCTCTCAGCTCCGGTAGTTTCAACGCTGTCCCCTTCTTGAGCGGCGGCGTCCGCCTCCCGAGAAGAGTCAGCTGCTGGCCCGATGTTCCCCTGCGTCTTCACTGTCTTGCTCGCGTCCATTTCCGTTGTGGCCTTGTCCGTTGCCTTCTCAAGGCTGTCTCCTTCTGAATCGCCGGCGTCCGCCTCCAGAGAAGAGTCGGCTGCTGGTCCGATGCTTCCCTGCGTCGTCACTGTCTTGCTCGGTTCCTTTCCGGAAGTGGCCTTGCCCGTTGCCTTCTCGAGGTTAGCGTTCGGGGGTTCAGGCGTTGCGGGCGCCGCTGCACCTTCGGCTTCTTCTTCGTCCATAACGAGGTCACTATTGTCTCACTCCAAACCTCGACCCACAGCCCGGGCGTACGAGCGGGTGCAGTCTGCCTGCTCGTGCCCGAAGGCGTGACATTCAGAGCACCTGGGGACCCGGCATTCTCGGCGAATATGACCAGCCCTCTGACACCTGAGGCACATTGGGGCTCGTCCAGGCACCGCGACGAGCACAGTGCCGGGGCCCAACCGCAGCTGATGAGGCAACGGGTCTGTAGTGACACCTTCGTGCAAAACGAGGCACACAATCCGTGTTGTCGACTCGGAGTTCTCAAAGTCCTCGACACGCCACTTATCACTCGTCACCTCCTTCACGTCGCCGTACTCGGAGAATACCTTGCGTATGGTCTCGTTGGTCACGTTGAAGGCGACCCAATGCAGCTTCACCCGGAGTTCGTGCCTTACTGGGTCAACGACGAGGCAGGGGCATCCTTTCACTTTGAGCGGCCCGCGTTCCAGCAGTTTTTTCTTCGCGTCGTGCGTCCGAAAATTAACGAGCCATACGTGAGACATCTGGAACGCTCCTATGCCACCAACCTCCTTTATAACATCGGCGTCTCTCAACGGTTCTCTGAAGTCGTCAATTCTATACGGTCGACCGCCGACGTCGCAATGCAGAACGACCACGCGATTCATCGCTTCTCCGGTGGGCAGGGGGGGCAGTACAACACGGTAATCCTTTGGCAACGAAGAATACGGTTCACCACGGCCAGCGTCGGCCGCTAACACAGCTCGCACGGAGCCAACCATCCTGCATCCGCTCCTTTCGGCAGCCGAAGGCAGAATCAAGTCAAATAATGGAGCTTTGGCTCAATCGTTTCCAGCGCTAGCAATGCGGCCTGGTCTGCAAGACCGGTGCGTGAGAAACAAGCGTTAGGACAGCCAGAGTTTCAAAAATGCAGCATAAACTAGACACAAGCGAAAATATTCGTTGACAACTTACGTAAGTATAGAGTTGTTTTAGGCGCCTCGAACACCACCCGCCGACAATCGGCTATGTCGGCGGGTGGTGTTCGAGGCGCCTAAAACTTTTATCTTCCAGCTCTGATTGCGAAAATTTTGAATCTGAGAAGAAAAAAAAACACTGTTAGAGTTGCATGGTTGGGGCGTGGAGAATTCCTTGGACATTAACACCGAAAATATCAAATATCTCTTTTCCCCTAGGCAGTCAAAGGCATTCCTAAATGCAAATATTACTCTTGGAAATGAAACTTTAGAAGTTGTAGATGCCGTAAAAAGACTTGATGTACTATTCAACCCTAATATGTCTTGGAATGACCAATATAAACAATGTGTAACGAAGAATGTGCGATCCGGCTATTGGCAGGTGTCGATGGCCAAATTTGACATACCGAAAACAGCCTTTGTTACTCCCGATGGCTTATATGAGTTTATTGTAATGCCGTTTCGCTTTTCCGACTCGGCCGTGACATTTTAACAGATGATGGATAATATCTTGCGAAGTCTGAAGTGTAACACGTGTCTCTGATATTTAGACGATGTTGTCATGTTTGCTCCACAACTTGAGGCGCACCTTATCCGGGTAAAATAAATTCTCACCTGCCTCATGGCCGCTGACTACAGCTAAATTTGAAAAAGTGTGGCTTCGGGGCCCGCAAATAGACCATCTTAGGTTATGTGGTGTCCAAAGAGGGCGTTCTACCTCACCCGAACAAGCTGCAGGCAGTCGCGGAGTTTCCCAAGCCGACGTCACTCAAAGCCCTCCGCAACTTCATTGGCCTCTGATCAGATTTCTGCCGGTTTTCCCGAAATTTCGCTTCCATTATAGCGCTCCTAACAACACTACTGGGCAGCGACAATGGGACATCTTCGTGGTCCCCGGATTGTGACGAGGATTTTTCTACTTTACGGCGCTTGTTGACATCCGCACCTATCTTGTGCCACTGCGACCCCAGCGCTCCTAGCGGAGTGCACACGGACGCCAGTGGTGGTGCCCTCGGTGCTACGTCGTAGCGTATACGTCGTTGCGTATACCAGCCGGACCCTCACGAAAGCCGAGTCCACTTATTCCGTAACGGAGAAAGAGTGCTTGGCCATTGTTTGGGTGTTAGGCAAATTCCGAAATTTGGCCTTGGGCAAATTGGGCAATTTGGCCTTGGCCTTGAGCAAGCAAAGGGCAGGCGAAGCCTTTACGGTGCTGAAAAATGGACACTTCCTATGTTACCGTGGTCTAGAGGACAGAAGAGAACTGGGAGTGGGATTTCTAGTCAATAAAAGCATAGCTGGCAACATAGACGAATACTATAGCATTAACGAAAGGGCAGCAGGTCTTGTAATTAGGCTCAATAAGAGGTACAAGCTCAAGGGGGTGCAGGGCTACGCGCCCACATCCAGCCACGACGACCAAGTAGTGGAACGCTTCTATGAAGGTGTGGAATCGGCAATGGCTAAAGTAAAGACACAGTATAGCGTAGTTATGGGGGACTTGAATGCTTAAGTAGCAAGAATCAGGCTGGATACAAGGCAGTTGGGAAATATGGTCTGGGCAGGGGGGACCTACTCGGTGAGTTTGCAGAACGGAATAACCTACGCATACTGAAGACCTTCTTCTGTAAATGGGAGAGTCGGAAGTGGACCTGGAGGAGCCCGAATGGGGAGAATAAAAATGAAATAGACTTAAAAATATGCGATAACCCTGGCGTCATGCAGGATGTGGAAGTAAGTGCTCTGAAGAGTAAGGTGTAGTGACCACCGTATGGTAAGATCTCGAATTAGGCTAGATTTGAGGAGGGACCGCAACAAGCTAGTACGAAAGAAGCCGATAAATGAGCTAACAGTAACACGTAAAGTAGAAGAATTCAGGATCGCGCTGCTGAAACGATATTCCGCCCTTAACGAGGAAGCCGAGCTTACGACACAGGAAGCCAGCGACAACCTTACACGCATTATCACAGAGTGTGCAGTAGAAGTCGGGGGCACTATGGCTAGACAGGATACTGGTAAACGTTCACAGGAGACGAACGATCTAATCAGGAAACGGCAAACCATGACAATCTCTACCGCAGCTGACAGAATAGAAGTAGCGGAGCTCTCGAAGTTAATCAATAAGCGTAAGACAGCTGACATACAGAAGTATAATATGGAGAGGAGCGAATACGCTGTAACGAACGGAGGTAGCCTCAAAGCAGTGAAGAGACGTCTTGGCGTGGGGAAAAATCAGATGTATGCACTTAAGGATAAGCAAGGCAATGTCATCACAAATACGGATAAAATAGTCACAGTGGCCGAGGAGTTCTATAGGGATATGTACTGTAGCCGGGACATCCACGATAATGCCGAAGGAGACAGTAGTTCAGAGGAGATAGACATCCCACCAGTAACGACCGAAGAAGTAAGGAGGGCTTTGAAAGAAATGAAAGGGGGCAAAGCACCTGGTGAGGATCAGATAACAGCTGACCTCTTGAAGGATGGCGGAGAAATTGTACTTGGAAAACTGGCAAACCTGTATACGCAATGCCTAATGACCGCAATGGTACCGGAATCTTGGAAGAACGCGAACATTATCCTAATCCATAAGAAAGGCGACATGAAGGACTTGAAAAATTGCAGGCCGATCAGCTTACTGTCAGTCGTCTACAAGGTATTTACCAAGGTAATCGCTAACCGAATTTCTGCAACCTTAGATTTCAGTCAACCTAAAGAAGAAGCAGGGTTCCGTAAAGGTTATTCAACAATGGACCATATTCACACGATCAATCAGGTGATAGAGAAGTGCGCTGAGTATACTGAACCCCTATATATAGCCTTCATAGATTATGAGAAAGCATTTGACTCGGTCGATACCCTAGCAGTCATTCAGGTATTACAGAACCAGGGGGTATATGAGCATTATGTCAGAATAGTAAAAGTATCTACAATGGGTCTACAGCTACCATCATCCTCCATAGGGAAAGCAGTAAAATACCTATAAGGAAGGGTGTCAGACAAGAAGACACAATCTCTCCAATGTTATTCACAGCATGTTTACAAGAAGTATTCAGAACATTGGATTGGGAACAGGTGGGAGTAAGGGTTAATGGAGAATACCTCAGTAACCTCAGATTTCCTGATGACGTTGCCTGGCTAAGTAACTCGGGGGACGAATTGCAAAGCATGCTTTCCGCACTGGGCGAATAGAGTAGAACCGTGGGCCTGAGAATTAATATGCAGAAAACTAAAGTAATGATGAACAACCTAGGGACAGCACAGCGGTTTGAGGTAGGTACGAAGCAGTGGAAGTGGTAAGCGAATATATCTACTTAGGCCAAGTTGTTGCCCCAGATCCCAACCATGAGGCAGGGATAATTAGAAGGATCAGAATTGGGTGGGGCGCATATGGCAGACATCCTCAGATAATGAATAGCAGACTACCATTGTCGCTGAAGAAGAAAGTGTATGACAGCTGCATCTCACCGGTACTCACCTACGGGGCAGAAACTTGGAGGCTCACTAAGAGGGTTTAACTTAAATTGAGAACGACTCAGCGGGCAATGGAGCTGAAAATGATAGGTGTAACATTAAGGGACAAGAAGAGAGCGGAGTGGGTCAGGGAGCAAACTGGTGTTAAAGACATATTAGGAGAAATTAAGGAGATGAAATGGACGTGGGCAGGGCATGTAATGCGAAGGCAAGATAACCGCTGGTCATTAAGGGTAACAGAGTGGATCCCTAGAGAAGGCAAGCGTTGCAGGGTGCGGCAGAAAGTTAGATGGGCAGATGAGATCAAGAAGTTTGCGGGATAAATTGGTCACAGTTGGCACAGGACCGAGGTAATTGGAGAATAATGGGAGAGGCCTTTGCCTTGCAGTGGGCGTATATAGGCTGGTGATGATGATGATGATGATGATGATGATGATGATGATGAAATTCCGACGTACGGCCACACATTCGATGTTGTCACCGACCACTACGCCCTATTTCGGTTGCCGTCCGTCAAAGACCCCGCGGGACGGTTTGCACTTTGGGCCCTCTGTATTTAAGAATACGACATTCGCGTCGTTTGGAGATATGGGCGCAAACACTCTGACGCCGATGCCCTTTCTCGCTCGAATCTGGGGAACCGGGCCACGGCGCGCCCCGATTCACCGGAGTCCACCGTCTCTACACTCACGCTTACTGACCTGACCCTTCCCCAGCAAAAAGACCCCTGGGTCTCTTCAATTATAACACACCTTACCACCCCGACGGCCACCTCCCAAATTCGAGCGCCACGACGGCAACTAGCTCATTTCGCTGTGAGGCAGGGTGTTCTATACCGTCGCAACTATATGACCGACTGAAGGACATGGCTGCTCGTGATACCACGCAACCTCCGAGCTAAAATATGTGCAGCTTTCCACGCTGACCCCCAATCCGCCCATGCTGGCGTCTTGGAAACCTACACAAGGCTTCGTCAGCGCTATTACTGCAGTGGAATGTACAGTTTTGTGCGCCAGTACGTCCGTGGTTGTGAGGCGTGCCAACGACGCAAGCTACCTCATCCAAAGCTTGAAGCAGATTTGTAACCTTTACCGAGCTCTTTGCGCCCATTTGATCGAGTTGGAATATACCTTTTGGGACTCTTAACATTCACGCCTTCTGGGAACAGGTGGAATATCGTCGCTGTATACCATCTTACGCGCTACGCGGAAACGTTCGCGCTTCCCAGCCCTACGGCACGTGACGTCGCCCTGTTCCTTCTTCATGACATCATCCTACGTCATTGTTCCCCTACGGAGCTTCTCAGCGACAGAGGACGAGTCTTTGTGTCCGAAGTTCTGAAAGCTCTTCTCAATGAATGCAAGATTGTGCTCCGGACGTGTACGGCCTACCACCAGCACGCCAATGGTTTGACGGAACGATTCAATCGCACGCTTAGTGACATGCTTGCCATGTACCTACATAGCGTCCGACCACTCTAACTGGGGCGTGGTGCTTCCGTTCGTTACTTTCTCATATAATACTGCAACGCAAACAACCACCGACCTTTCCTCTTTCCCTCATGCACCATGGACTCCTTCCTCCCCTACAGCTCCGATGCCTCGGATAGCAAGCCCGTGTCCGAGATGGCGCGAAACGGTGAAGAATGTTGCCAGTTAGCTCGTTCCTTCACGTCCAGTGAACAAAGTCGCCAAAAGCACCAACACGACCTAGGTAGGTCATCTCCGCCCTCTTTCCCCCCTGGCTCTCTTGTTTCGTTATGGATACCGCTTACCCCCGCGGTGGCTGAGTGGGTAAGGCGTTGCGCTGCTGAGAACGAGGTCGCGGGTTCGATTCCCGGCCACGGCGGCCGCTTTTCTGATGGAGTCGAAAAGCAAAAACGCTCGTGCGTACGAGATTTAGGCGCACGTTAAAGATCCCCAGGTGCTCAAAATTAATCCGGAGCCCTCCAGTACGGCGCGCCTCATCGCCTGCGTTTCGTCGGCGCGTTAGACCCTACAATCAATCGATCAATTATGGATAGCGCTTACAACGCCCAGCCTGTCTTGTAAGTTCCTCGCCAAATATCGTGGCCCGTATCGCATCATAGAGCGCGCATCACCTGTGAAATACGTCGTCGAGCCGCTCACACTGTCTCACTATCTTCGTCGCCGTGGCCGCGAGACTGTCCATGCCAACCGTTTGAAGCCCTACCATGAGCCCATCGTCTCGCCCTGGGGACTGATTGTAACAAAGAAGAGAGGTCGAGGTAACGGGATTGAAGCTCAAGCGGAATCCAAGCTGAACCAGGACAATCACCACGAACAATCGCCACTCATCATGCGCGCAATATGTCCAGCGCGATCAAGTTCAGTTCTGGCTTCGCCCACTTCTTCGGCTACTCGAGCTTCTTCGGCATCCGTGCTTGATCCTCTCGGTTTCTTGGCTCTCTGAATAAACCCCACTACAAATGTAATTACCCGCATATCGAAAATTGTTGGAACACTAAATGAGTTGAACTATTTTTACCACCTGCTGTTGAACTCCATATCTAAAACTCATTATTTATGTCTCAACTACATTAGTACTCCCTTGTGAGGGGAAACACAACCAAAACAACCTTAACCGAATGCACGTGCTACAGAAAAGAAATACGACACATAGCTGACGTAGAGCATATTGCACATACAAAAGGCCTATAAACAAACAATTGGACTAAGGCTTACAACCTTTATAACTTCAACCTCGCAAAAACACATAAATCTCACTCGCATCATCATGACACTTTCATAACATCAATTGCGAAGCTAATCGCAAAAGCATACAAATAACCAACACGTTGACGAGAGATATCGCCTGTACTATTTTCGCGTACTACCTTTGGAAACCAAATGATTAGACCACACTTTGCCTTCCTTGTTAAACCACCTTGTCGCCAATAAAATTGCCACTGTTGTATTAAAATATTTCTTCGTTACAGCAGAATGATTTCTGGGAAGCTGTGTATAATGATGCAACAAAAACAATTTTCTCTGAAAAGGTGTATTCTGTGATTCCCTGGGCATTCTCTAACCAGGGCTCGGACTTCGTCATATGAAATAATTTTACTTTTCTCCGACCCCCCCCCTTCCCGCTTTTCTTAAATAAAGGTTTCATCTTGTCTTACTTACTTGGCAGGGGTGCCAGACGACTATCGTCTTTTGTGGACATTCGTAGCGAAAGGAGCATACACACAGGCATTTGGTTTCCTTCGGCTGTCACTTCTTTCTCTTATTATCGTTAAAACCGACGCAATGAGCATTCAAAACAAAAGAACCCGGTTGACTCTCGGTCAATAACATATTTTGCATCTATGAGCACCTGTGGTTTACAATGCGCTAATTAATGGGAACACGGTACCAGTGATTCCAGGGGTTTTGAACGGTTCTGCTTATACGAACCACTTGATCAAGTATCATCTACTCTTGACTGGAAGGCCGAATTTGTAGAATAGTGCTTTAGCGGATATTTTTTGCGAAGCCTCTGTTCGGGTGCGTGACGCCGTGCGACCCTGTTTACGTCCGTGAGGCCACGTGAATGCGGTGACTAGATAGCCTAACCGCGGACTAGCTACGACAAAAGCCGGGCTCGTCAAGCGCTCTGAACTTAAACCAAACCAGTGAAATGTCGCACTCGGCTATAGCGGTGGCCACTCATACATTCACCGCTCTTCATGCAATGAGAGGCATGCGTAACTGGTTGCGTATAAATACATGTTCTTCAACAAAGGGGCCACATCGAAGTATTGAACGCAGTTGATTTTCGTTCAACGAACACGTGACAGGGATGACAAAAATGTCTCTTTGAAAGCTGCTATATTGGGTGAACAGGAGACGTCAACAAGAAAAAAAAAAGGTCGAAGAAGGCGAAGCCGCACAAACAGTTGCTGCGAGGAGATTTTGCAGTTGAAAGGAACCCATTTTGTATATTTTGGTATTAGATATCTAATGCGTTTCGTTGTATTGCGGATTTATAACTCACAATGTTTTTATTGATTTTCTAATGCTACATAATTGCTGGAAAGAAAACATTCCCTTGGTCTCTAAAAAAACTATATAAAGAGTCGCAACAGGTTTGAAGGGATATTTTTTCTGGTAT
Organism: Haemaphysalis longicornis; assembly: GCF_048455015.1. Classification (NCBI taxonomy): domain Eukaryota; kingdom Metazoa; phylum Arthropoda; class Arachnida; order Ixodida; family Ixodidae; genus Haemaphysalis; species Haemaphysalis longicornis. The sequence goes on along the minus strand of NW_027526225.1, from coordinate 12,054,883 downwards.
GCGTTTTAATTATATTTCTTACCTTTAGGCACCTTTAGGTTTAGGCACATTAAATACGTGCCTTTGAACGATACGTCATTTTAAACTTCTTTCTATATTACTCACAATAATAAATTTTCTTACTTTTGCTTTTTAAGGTAACTGCATCTCTTGCACGTGCCCGAGAAGGTGGCAAACTCATTGCGACGGTCCAGGGACGCTGTGCTCCTGCCTGAATGGCAGTCTTTACGAGATCGACAGCTCCCGGTGCGTGTCCAACAAGTCTCAATGCTACCGAGACTCTCAGTGACTAACAACAAGAGCCTGCATGTTGTTTGATCATGTATAAACAGGGGAACAAAATTTCTTCTTGATTCATTACACTACTTCGGTCAGATTGAACACAATAACAATATATAAATATGAACTAACCGAAAAAGCTCGCTATTCTGCGGCTATAATTTTAAAACTGTGTGTACGTCTCAAAACATAATATTCAGTTCAGCTCCTCTTATGCCGAAGTAAAGAACACTTTTGCAATAGAAGAACAGCAGCACAATTTTAGAAATCTTGCCTAAATACTATTTCAGTATTCCCGCAGTTTTCAGTTCACAGCGCAGATGGAAGGTGAATGATTAGTGTTATACCAGCAAGGGCGCTGAAATATTTTACAAAAAAAATTCTCTGCACCTATTCAAATGTATTCCCTAGAACGTATGCGTCTGTCTTGTTATCTCTCCACAACCTGCCTGTTACTTCTTTGTTGCAAGTTTGAACGGCTTTTCGGACAACATCCAGCCCATTGCCAACACCTTAAAGACCAAAAGGAGCGTCGTTTAGCTTTTAAGCTTGCCGCTAGAAATTCGACTAATCTAAACAGTTTGAAGAGCCCCATTGCACGCTTATAATTATTTATTTATTTATTTATTTATTTATTTATTTATTTATTTATTTATTTATTTATTTATTTATTTATTTATTTATTTATTTATTTATTTATTTATTTATTTATTTATTTATATATACATACTGCAACACGTAAGGGCTATGGCAGGAGTGGGGAACAGGCCGGTACAAAACAAACATGGTGTAATACTTTGCGAAGGAAAGTAAAATACAAAGTCGCAAGACATGGCATCAATGGTGGCATAATGAAGACATGGTGGCAAGGAACAGAACACAGCAAACATACCGTGCAAAACTGTGCATACCGTGCATACTGTGCATACTGTGCACAGCAAAGATAAACAGCAAAAAAAACTGTCAAATAGAGTTTATGGATTACAAGAATTCGTTTAAGGGCAAAGAACGTATGTCACCGGATAAGTTATTCCAAAGTTCAACAGCTCGTGGAAAGAAGCTAAATTTAAACGTGTTAGTACGAGTGTAGAATGGTGTCATATTCAAAGGATGGTAGTGGCGTGTTGAAGAAGGTCTGGAACATGCTAAGTACAGATCTTTTGAAAGTTTGCACGTCGAAAAAATTTTAGAATATAATAACTTGAGAGACTCAATTTTCCTTCGCGATGAAAGTAGAGATAGGTTCAAAGATAGTAATGCTGACGTAGGTGAAAAAGCAGCGTCATATCGCCTGAAGAGGAATCTAATTGCCTTTTTCTGTACCGATTCTATTTGTTTTACTTCGCACTGGTTGTAGGGGTTCCTTACAGGTGAAGCGTATTCGAGCAGTGGGCGGATAAGGGTCTTGTACACAGTTAGTTTTGTATCGCTAGGGGCCGCAGATAGTGTACGCCGGGGGTAACCAAGTTTTTTTAGGGCTTCAAGAAGTAATGTAATCAATATGGAGGGACCAGGACAGGTTAGGAGTAACTAGCACGCCAAGGTATTTATATTGGTAAACTCTCAGCAGGGACAGTCCATTAAATGAGTAGTTGAAATCTGAAAGAACTAATTTATTAGTAAAGGACATGGACACAGTTTTTTTGTAGTTAATATTCATTTGCCAGGAACGGCACCAGTTGCAGAAAGATGCAAATGAATCGTTGAGAAGGATGTGAAATATTGGGCGAGTGAATTATACAATATAAAACACAATTATCAGCGTACAAAGGAATCTTAGAGTGAACAATATCAGGCAAGTCATTAACATAAAGCAAAAATAACAGAGGCCCGAGGACTGAGCCATGCGTAACACCAGAAGTGATTTTGGCCGGGGAAGAAGCAACGCAATCAAAGTACTCAAATTGAGATCGGTTCGAAAGAAAGCAAGAAATCCAGTGAACTAATTGTGGAATATTGAGGATCTTATTTATTTTTGTGCAAGAGTTTGGAATGAATAACAGTGTCAAAGGCTCAAAACAGTGTCAAAATGAAGAAAACTGAAAATTTGTCAAGTAAGAATTTTATTTACTTATTTATTAATTAGAGTATCTTCAGGGCCTTTACGGTGTTACAGTGGGGCTGGGTAGAGCGCAAAAAACAGGTCAGTGTACGAGTACAGGCAGTGGTTGCGGAGAGATTTTAACAAACCAGGTTAGGGCAGTATATTAAAAAAGTGCTTTTTTGAACGATGAAAAAAAAAAGACCTTCAATGAACACAATGTGGTAGGAAGGGGGTTTCATTCCTCAATCGTTTTGGGGAGAAATGGATCGAAAATTGTGTTTGTGCAGCCAAAGGGAAAGCAAACCTTTGAAATGATGGTCGATGCGCCATGGGCCGTGGGCAGGGAGAAAATTTCGCGGCTCATAGATGCGTTGTGGAAAAGATCTTGTGAACAGGGAGAGTCCTGAAATGTTTCGGCAACTGTGCAATCTTTGTAGAACCATGTTTTTTTGTTAGTGAAAAACTAGAGGTACGGGAGTAGTCCGTAAGTATAAATCGAGAACAGCAGTTCTGCACAGATTCTAGAAGGTTAATTAAGTTTTGTTGTGCAGGCTTCCATATTTCCGAAGAATACTCCAGCTTAGGGCGAATTAGTGTCTGGTGAACTGTCAGCCTAAGGGAGGATGGGGCATGAGAGAAGTTACGGCGAATATACCCGGAGGAACGGTTTGCGTTGCTGCAGACAAAAATTAATGTGGTTGTGTCATGTTAAATAATTGCTGATGTGAACACCAAGATAGTTCTAATAACTAACATATTCAAGAAGAAGCTCAGGTAATGTTGTAGTTAAAGGCCTGCTGAGGATAACATTTCCGTGTAATGGTTATGCTTTTGCCTTTGTTTGTGTTACGTGTCAGGTGCCATTTGCTGCAACATTCTGAGACAGTGCCGAGATCTGTTGGTAAAATATCGTTATCCGTTTGGTCATGAATATCGGGATAAATATCGCAATCATCGGCGAATATATTTAAAGAGGAGTTTATACCATTGGGAAGGGCTTTATTATACAATAAAAAGAGCAGGAAGCGTAATACAGAACCCTGTGGCACACCGAACTTACCATCAGCAGGAGGGCAATTGCATTCGTTAGCGGTCACAAATTGGGTACGATGGTCGGAAAAGCATTTTATCCACCCAAAACACAGAAGTTCAATATTTAGGGTAGTGAACTTAAGAAGTAATAATTGATAAACTTTGTAAAATGCTTTTTGGAATTCTAGAAAGATGCAATCTACAGACAAACCGTGATCCAGAGCCAAATAACATCATGTATGAATGTTGGAAGCTGCGTTTAGCATGAGTAATGCTTCTGAAAGCCATGCTGTAATGGTGTGAAAAATGAGTTGGATTCAAGGAATAATACAAGGTTACAGTAAATTACGTGCTCCAAAGGTTTCAAGTTAAGGATATTCGCCGGTAATTTAGGGGAGAGCTCTGGTTACCGGATTTGCCCACCGGGACCCCCTTCTCCACCTCCAAATCGATTGGCACTGCACGGAACTGAAGAGATAAAAAAATGTGAGACAGGATTATTGGCGAATACTTTATTGTTTTGTAAAAACTTGGCAATAATTTCGTGTACGCCGCAAGCGGAAGAAGGTTTCACGCGAAAAACGCACATTGAAAAGGCCACATTGAAGGAGGTCACATTGGAAAAAAAGTTGAAATCACATCATTGCGGCACGCGAGCACGACAATTCGAAAAATACTTTGCGAGTACGACATTCAAGGCGAACAACATTTGTCCCTGCGCATGACGTGGTTGTAAGCTTATCTAAGAGATATCGGTTCTTTTATTAGGTGTAATTGTCTTTCAAATTTTGGGGGTTACTTTAAAACAGCGAGGTGAGGGTATTTGAAATAAAGACGTCCTTCGCGTTTTCAGGGATGCGGGATAAGCGGCGGAAATATTTTTGTTAGCAAACCAGTAGGACGGCTAGTCTTCGCGTTTCGCTACAAGAAATAAGCGTTTCTTTCGGTTTTACAGTCGTTTTAGATCAAATGTAAACAATGGTGAGGGTTGCTTGTCAGAGATAACACCAAAAAGAATATATTTGTTAATCAAAAATGTGAATTGTTTGTAAAAGACTTCCAATTGTGTTCCACAGTGCGGAGAAAACACCTTACTGCTAAAAACATTAATTGGCGCAAAAACAGGGACGAAGTAGAAACACGTAACACACAACACGGTGCCGAACTTCCAACTAGAAGTTATTGAAAAAAGTTGCTTCTTATATACACAAAACTAAAATACCAAAAACAATGTGGCGTCAAAATGCTTTACACTTCTAAAAAGGCCACTTCTTTATCTGTCAGCGATATGGAAGGAGTACTAACGCACTTATCCCCTGCTTGTCTGATAAAAAGAGCCTCTGATAAAAATAGTCTGATAAAAAGTTTTTGCGCGGAATAATTTTTTTAGCAGTATGTACCAACTCGTCCACATCAAGCTTTTCTTAAAACACCTAACCATGTATGTATCGGCAAAAGGTATAAAATCGGCGTTAATTGACGCGGCGTTTCCTTTAGTATAGTTTCTGGTAGTTTTTCGTTCTGTCACCAGGCTTGAAACATGAGCTTCTAATCTAAAATGAATGGAAGAATGATCCCTCAAAGAAGGGAGGAGAAATAGGTCTCGCACAAATCGGAAACACTTGTCAGGACCAAATCTACTATGCTAGCAAAACTCGGGCCCATTCGGCTTTGTTTGTCAACTAGCCGAGCAAATCGGGGTCAATAGATGTCTTAAAAATGTAGTGCTGTTTCCTGATAAATTACGGAAGCGGGGCTGGGCAGCGCCCTGATTATATTGGGGAAAAGAAATCCCCTAGCAGAAAAACGGCGCATTCAGGAATTTCTAATTCAGGTTGTTAAGGACACCATATAATTTTCGCAAATCTCTGATGTACTATTCGGCGGGCGATAGAAAGCACAAAACACGACGTTTTGGTCATTTAAATGAAATGAAACATTACTTTTAAGACCCAATTAGATATTACCAAACTGGCGGCTAGACAATCGGGTACAGGAGTCAATACACTGCAGCCCGGTTGATAACAGCGATGAGCTCAGTATGCACTGTAACTCGGTATACACTGCACACGCAGCAAAACAATTCTGGGTATGCCCTTTCATTTGAAAGTGAAGTTTCCGGTAAAACTGCTATCTCCGCGGCGCAGTATTAAAAATGGGAACAGCGCAGTATTAAAAGGGGAACACAGGGGTTCGCGCTTTTGGAAATAAGAAACACTGCGCACATTTGGAAATAAGTTCTTACCGTTAAATTCCGGTCGCGGGGCAGATTTTAGGCAGGCAGGACATCGTGGTGGACTATCGACCAGGCTTGGCTTGTTTGTTTACAGTTCGCATATGCTATTTGTAGTAGGACAGTAGATATAGCTCTTTTTATTGGTGTAAAGCTTGTTATAGCCACTTGTAAATGCTTCTCTCTAGTCTTCGGAACTCGTACAACTTTTTTCGTAAGCTCCTCGTAGCCCTGAAAAATTTTTATCCATGGCTACGTCAGGCTCATTCAGTGTTTTTTGCAATTCAAAATTTTGTTTCCTAATTTCGAAGACGAGAACGTACCAATATTTGGGCGACATTTAACGGGAATGAACATGCCGAACCTGCGAGCGCAGTATACAGTCGTTGTTGTTAATAAAGTTGAAGTTACTAAGTACAGAATTCAGAACTACATAAACTTTTTCGTGTTGTGCCAATGTCTGGGAACAACATTCCACAAGGCCATAAAATACAAAATTTCCTGTTCGTGAACGATCTTCAAAGTCATCTAGCTGTTGGTTCAGCGATATTACTAATGGTAGCTCGTTGTAGTGTTTGTCAGGAATTCATTTGCTTATTTACTCTTAAATATACCTTGTTTTCAGCAGCGGAGCGGCTTTTTAAACTGATGGGACTTACTCAGAGTTTGAAATTCGGCGGCTTTTGTTCTCCAGAATACAGATCCTTTACATGAAGTTAGCCTAGGGTTTTCACAACGTTAGTTTAGTTAGATTCGGATGTGTTGCTCTTCACTTTGTAAAGAAGCACACAAATGAGTGTTGGAATCGTTCCTCTTAGGTTTGGAGAAAGAGAAATTCTTTGTAACGCACGGGTTAGTGATCGCAAAAAGTGCTCAGGAGCTTCTCACCTAAGAGAAAATGACGAAGTTTACCATTAGTTGAAACTTATAAAACGCCTAAAAGTGGGACATACGGTGGGTTTATGTATGGAATGACACAAACTATTTACAGAACTTCTATTGCCTACACAAGGAACAGAACACAACATCATTTGAGAGTACGCGAGATTGTTTGTTTAAAAAGTCTTCACCGTCATGGTCAGCGTACCTTTCCACCTATGTAAGCCTTCATCGCTGCATCGACAAGCCAAGGGTTTCCGGCTTTGACAAGCAATTTTTGTGCAGAACTTCAAGGAGTTTATTTAGGTAATAAACACAACACGAGTGCACAGCATGATTCCCAAACAAAGCACTCGCTCATTTCCTCGTCCTTGTTTCGCTAGTGAAGTGTATTCTAGAAGCAACTACTACTCTGGGCCTTAACGTGAACAAGTTCGCAATTTTAAAACACCAAAACGCGTACTGAGACTTTATAAAACTCCTGTATTCCTCCAGATACATTTTCTGTCTATTTAGAGGAATTTTTTTAACGACTGTTGCAGTTTCACCAAAAAAGGTTATTACATCTCTTATTGTATTTGCAAACATTGTACCGATCAAAGTGACTAGAAGAATGAGTTAGCGCGAGAAAAGTGTACATCATTTATCGAAATCCCGCTTAAAGTTAAGCATTCATGTAGTAAAGATTGTTGTTGTTCGTTTCCCTGAAGTCCGGTATCGATCAGGAACCCAATCACCCGGGCTCCGGTTTATTTGGCAGGAGGCTGGCCGGGCGATGGTGTAGAAGTTATCGGAGATGGTGGCCGAATTGATGAACTCCAGGCTCTTCTACTTAGAGAAGGGAAACGAAGAGTTTATATACAATTATTTATATTAGGATAACTGGGTACATGAGTATTGGAAGGAAAAAACTTCAAACTGCAGTTAGACGCTGGCTCCAAGTGCGTACAAATCACTCGAGCTTTCAACTTCGTCTAGCTCTCCTATCCTCGGAGCGTACACAAACCGCTCGAGCAACTACGGCCGGGACTCTGTTCCCGCCGCAGGATCTGTCAAGTTGCCCGGTACACAGCTGTACCATAAACTTGCGAGGTGATCCTAACGTCTAACTTTCGCTTAGGGGGCTCACAAATACCAACCTAGCGTTAGCGGTCGAGACTCCTTGTCTCGCCGGGAACCTGTCTAGCTGAGAGACCCGACAAGAACGATTTCTAACGGCCAAGTTCGGCCTTACAACACCTGGATATCACGCTCTCTCGGGAATGCCCCTGTAGCATTTGCACACCCGTAAGGGAGGGCCCGAATTCACGTAGGCAGCTGTCACTCAGCGCACTACGGAATATTCAATAAGCCGCCACCACCTTCGGGCCAAAGGCCGGCACGTGCCCGAGCAGGCATGCGGCGGCGAAGGGTGGGGGCAAAAAGCGGTGGCTGTACACCGTGCCGACAAGGGCGCGCTACAATGGTGTCTCGTCGCGCGGTCAGACGACAATAATTACCCCTCCCTTGTGCGCTACGTCAACGATTCTCGGAACCTGGCGGAGCCATCTGCGTTCGCAAGGGTGGACGGTCCCCGCGGCATTCGTTCAGCCAGACAAGCCGGCTCCCGTACGCGCTGTGCCAGTTTGGCGTCGACCGCTGCGTAGTGTCGGCAGTGCTGCGCCGCCAGACCTGGGCGCCTGGCCACTGACCTCATAAGGGGATCTTAAAACTCCCTCCTTGAAGAGGGTTACTGGACCTCTTAGTTCCGTCAACCGGAAAACAACTTAAAAGGGCCCCTCAGATCATCTCTCCTTCAGAAATAACGGCAAAAAAACACACCTGGAAGGAGCTAGGTATAACCACAAATTAGCCCCCTACCATTTCAGCCATTCAGTTAATCTGAACACTCTCTCACCTAAACTACAAACACAACCTATTCACTAGCCGTTCAAAAGGGACAGAATACTCTACCAAAGAGAAAACACTTAATGCGAGTGGTAAAGAAATCCGGTGGCTTCTCCGGGGCGCGTAAGTGCGGCGAACAACAAGACAACTCAACCTATAACAGTGATGCTCGCTTTAACTGCAAACACACAATAATTCCAGCACACAACAACCAGAACAAAAAGGACAAGCACTGGCTAAGAACACGGACAATTTTACAGCCAACAAAGGAGAACATTACGAAAGTTAGCATTGTCACAATGCGAACGCGCGCAAATGTTCTCCTTGACAGCGTAGCACGATGACGTTCCTTTGAGAATGTTCAGCTGTGCGGTGCACAGAAAGTTCAGTTCGGTGCACGGATCGATCAATCAAGGCATCTCGCCGCGCAATAATACCGCACACACACACACACACACACACACACACACACACACACACACACACACACACACACACACACACACACACACACACACACACACACACACACACACACACACACACACACACACACACACACACACACACACACACACACACGCACACACACACACACACACACACACACACACACACACACACACACACACACACGCACACGCACACACACACACACACACACACACACACACGCACACCACCGAAGAATAAGGACGGGTGAACGGGAACATTCACGTCCGTCGTGGCGTGCTAGGGCTGGGGAGGCAATTCAATGGTGGCTTCTCCAAGCAACATTCTGAAAACAGAGCAGTGCATTCGCGTACTTCCAGCCCCTTCTGCATATCATCCGGACCGTGTAGCGTTGCAATGTCAACGCAAATCTCGACAGTTTAGCCCCATGAGGCGAACACGACTTCAGAGAAGACGCAGTGGAATCGCAAAATGCGACCACGATTTCTGTCCCATAAGCCAAGTGACCATGCCTCCCCAAAGCCCCAACGTAAGGCAGAGCTCCGTAATGGCAGCGTGACCGAAGGGTTGGGGTCGGAGCGGAATGGCGGCCCGCGAACGCGACGACCTTCTCGGGATCATTCTTTACTTTACGTACAGAGTGCCCCACAGCAACCACTTCACAAGCGTCTGTTAGTTGCAAAAGCCGCTCGTGCACGCTGGGGGCATTGCGTGCTTCAGCCTGACTATGCGAGCTTTTCAGCTGTCCCAGCACGCAGTCGTCCTGGCATAACTCACAACTCGAGTCTGTAACACCCTGCCAGGCAGGTCGCAGAAATTAGTGCGTCAACCCTTTCGGCGCGGCTCCCAACCAAATCTCGGTACTGGCCGCAACGGACACTAAAGCTACGAAGCTCGATCTCAGACACCGGTTTCGCGAGATCGCTGAATTGCGTCTCGTTCTTCTAATTCAACTGTAGCTGCCTCCTCACATGGTTTTTATCTCTCCTTCGCAACCTCTTCAGGAGCTTTCTTTCTTTGTTTTGCAGTCTCCACACATGCGTTTCGGTGTTCTCCATCAGCCTCCTCGGGTATACTCTCACGACTACCTAACCCACACGACCTCTCTGTATCGTTCCTACCCTCTTCAAATGTTCTTTGCTCCTCATCCACCGCCTCCTCGCGTTCCCTCTTACTTTCTCTTCCCCTTTCTGCAAGCTCAACCCAGTTTGCCTTCTCAGCTCCATTATCTGCCTTTAGCTCCTGCTTTTCCTCAACCTGATCGTCAACTCCGTCTGTTTTTCGCTGTGTCTTGTGACAGGCTTTTTCGTCTTCTCTCACCTTTCTCTTCTGGGCGAGCTCCTGAACGCCCGACACGGAGTTCACTTTCTCGTGCAACTTTTGAGCGGATAATGGAACGCGGCGGGCCCCAAGACTTTCCTGCGTGACGCCAATCTCCTCCGGTATGCCGATTAGAGTTTGGGTACGGCCCGTGCTTGCAATTTCGGCATGTATTAGCTCAGTGCCTGGTTCAAACGTAACTTGCAGCCCTACACTCGTAGCAACAGGGCTACCCTTTCAATCTGCTCTTATACCGGACGCACTCGCTTGAAAACTCCTCATGCTCGCTTCCATTTCCATGCGGCTGTTCCCGGCTGAGCCGCTCGCATCCTGTGCGCAACCACGACCGCTTATCTCGTTCTCGCACGGCTTGGAATTGAAAAACGATCTGCCCCCATTTAACTTTGCTGTCACTGCATAACTGGGTCTGCTCGAAGGGTTCTGCCTTATGCGCTGCAGCTCCATCACCAAACTTTGCTTGCGAGGCTGCGCGTCGTGTTCGAGCATCGCTTCATTACACCGCTCTACGGTATCCCCGGAAGCACTTACATCGACGCTCCTTATCCCAACGTCCGTCTCCACTCGCTTGCCACCGGCGGAAATGCAGGCCTCGTGTAGGGAGTCACGGCTACCTACTTTGTCATCGCATTGTTCAACTTCCGAAAATTGGCCGGAACCCTTCAACTTCACTGTCGCTATACAACTTGCTGGGTCTGTGCTCCATTGTTTCTGCTCGCGCGTGTCCGAGCGTAAGGGCGTTTGCCTTCTCCACTCCAGCTCCAACTCATACCTTCGCAACCGCTCTTCAGATTCGAGCCGAAGTTTTTGTATACTCTCCTTCGATTCGCGCGCCTCACTTCTCTCTCGCTCCGCCGCCTCGCGCGCTTCTCTCTCCCGCTCCGCCGCCTCGCGCGCTCTTTCCTCCGATTCGCGCGTTTCTTTTCTCTCCCGCTCCTCTGTTTGGAGCTTCGCTTTTTAAAACTCCTACTCCCTTCGTTTAAGAATTATTGTTTCAGACTCCGCTTGGGCCACCCCCCTTTGCCGCCGTTCCTCCTTGAGGTGGCGCCTCATGTGTCTGACCACTCCCGTTTCCTTCAGCCATGTTCGCCAGCGTGAAGCGCGTGACTACCATGCAACCGTAGACAGCCTACACCGCCGCAACGAAGCGCGAAAAATCCCAGTCACCGGCCCCTTCAGTGGTTGGCTGCTGCGTCGTTGGCGCCGTGGGCTGGCTTGGTTCGGCCGCTCCACTCCGCGCGAAGCTCGGCTGGTGCCGATGAGAGCGGGCTTGCGTCCGCTTGCTGCCCCGGCTGTGGCCTGTTTATTTCTTCTGCGAATACTGTCGACTGCGCCAGTAAAGATTTCCCCTAAGTCCGGTAGCGATCAGGAACCTAATCGCCGGAGCTCCGGTTGATTTGGCAGGAGACTGGCAGGGCGATGGTGTTGAAGTTCTTGGAGATGGTGGCCGAATTGATGAACTCGAGGCGTTTGTAGTTAGAGAAGGGAAACGAAGAGTTTATATACAGCTGTTTACACTAGGATAGCTGGGTACATGAGTAATGGAAGGAAAAAAAACTTCAAACTGTAGTTACACGCTGGCTACAAGACGCTGGCGTACGTCTACCTTTCGCTTAGGGCGCTCACAAATCCCAACCTAGCGTTAGCGGTCGAGACTCCTTGTCTTGCCGGGAACCTGTCCAGCTGAGAGCTCATACAAGAACGGTTTCTAACGGCCAAGTTTGGCCTTACAACACCTCAATATCACGCTTTCTCGGGAATGCCCCTGTAGCATTTGTAAACCCTAAGGGAGGGTCCAACTTCACGTAGACAGCTGTCACTCAGCGCACTACGGAATATTCAATAAGGCGCCACTACCTTCGAGTCAAATGCCGGCACGTGCCCGAGCAGGTATGCGGCGGCGAGGAGTGGGGGCGAAAGCGGTGGCTGTACACCATGCCGACAAGGGCGCGCAACAATGGTGTCTCGTCGCGCCACGCGGCCACACGAAGATAATTACCCCACCCTTGTGCGTTACGTCAACGATTCTCGGAGCCTGGCGGGGCTGTCTGTGTTCGCAAAGTAGGACTATCCCCGCGGCATTCCTTCGGCCAGACCAGCGGGCTGCAGTACGCGCCGTGTCAAATTGGCGTCGACCGCTGCATAGTGTCGGTAGTGCTGCGCCGCCAGACCGAACAGCGGGGATCTTTCCTTTCACACGCGTGGCCTGGGTGCCTGGCCACTGACCTCATAAGGGGACCTTAAACATGTCCAGCATAGAACCTCACTTTAAATCATTGACACATCTATAGCCCCTACAAAGCCCATTACCGATTTTGGATTGTATTGAAAGAAAAATAATTACTGAGCTTGCAGTAAAGTCTGCATGCAGGCTTGAGACGTGGCTTACGTCGTCTTCATGATCCCAGCCGCAGCCTAAGCCCCGATAGCTGTTCCCGTGCCGCCGGGATGCTGCCGAGCCAGTGCCACGATGAACCGCTGCACGGCCGTTATTTGTAGGTCTTGAATTCCTTCCCGCGGTGCTTCTTCCATGGCGGGGGGTAACTTATTTGATGTTGACTTTGTTGGGAATTCAGGCAGTTACAAACTATGTGTTTGAGCGGTGCTGCTTTGTTTCGGCACACCCTATAGTGGTGGTTGGGGTATCCTTCCAGGTACATCTGTTCTTTAGCGCTGGGATCTTCATCTTTCTTGTTTGTGGTCACCGGTATGTAACAGCGAGCTCCCGGATCAGCCCCTTGCAGGGCGGGGGTAGCGTGCGTATGGCCGTCCTGTACACTTGCGTGATCAAAAGGTTGTCATGCGATCCCTGGTAATGAGCCACAGTCGTCCTCAGTCTCCCACGGCGGGGTCTGTCCGCACTTGTCACTGCACGATCTCGTTGCGGTTGTCGTTGTTTCCCCACAGCTCCCCTGCATCTGCCGGGAACCACTCCACTCTAACATGTCTTGTCTTCTTCTGCCTTTTGTTTGTGTATACTCCCCGCAGCTTGGGACATTCAACCGGGAGGGCACATCGTCTGGGACTGTCGGAACTTCCCAGAAGATTCTACATCAGGAAGGCTTCCACCCGCATTTGAAGAGGCTAAGCGATCTGGGAACCAATACCTCCAACTCGAGGCCGTCCAGCGGGTCATCGTGGCGTTGGCCAGGCAGGAGACATCGCAACCCGGTAACGGGCGGGGGGCCTCTAACCCTGGTGGCGACAGCGAGGACGACACTGGCCAAGTCTGAAGTCCTAACATGGACTTCAACCGCAGGCACAATAAATGTTTTTCCAATCCAATGGGTCCACGATGCCCGGCGCGATTTCGCTGTACTCTACCTCATCTGGTTGTTTGCTTGCTATGCTGGCTGCCGCTCTCGTCAGCCCCTCAAAGTTGACTGCCATCACCACGATGCCGTCTCTTGTGTATCCCGCACCGTCTACGGATCCAGCGCTTTGTCGTTGGCCTGCTGGTCTGTTTATGCCTTACCCCTTCCACGGCGACATTATACCCTGGGTGCGGACTCCGAGGGACTGGGAACGCCAGATGTTTCCGCAGGTTCCTTCCGAAATTGGACGCTTTTATTCTGTTTCGTGCAATATCCTATACCCAGCATTTCCATTGCCCGCTTGCACGAACACACGTTCTTATTGGCAGTAATATTCACAGTCTAGGCTTATTCACGGACTTCAAGAAGACCACGAATAAAATTGGGACTAGTGCGCTTGCTCGAAAGAACTTGGGCCAGGCTACAGAGCGGTCTTATTGAAGACTATTGGAACAGCGGGTACCTCGCTGAACACGAGAGAGGCCGCTAGGGAAAAGCGGGGAATACGCCGCAAAACTGCTTGTTGCCGTCACCGGGGTTGGGCAAGCATTTATTTTGAACCAAGATTGGATAAATTCATAAAATGCGCACCATCAGATGGCGTATTTCGGCCTTGTCACAAATACGTTACAATGATCCGCCATCCTTGGTAAGCCAACTCATGCGGCCGGGCCGCTTATTTCTAAAATGCAGGGAGCCCAGCGCATAGCAACCATACCGACACAGGATTGGCTGGTTTCAGAGGAGCGACGCCGAAACGTCACACATAGCAACGCCGGCAGGTATCGTACTCTCGGCGTCAGGGACGTTGGAGCGGCCGCGGCTGCCCGATTCCGGAACTAAGCGAAAGTGACTATTCGGGGAGCGAACCTGCCGCTGCGATATTTCTACTACTTCGCGGAAGCGGTGGAGCGCCGAGCGGCGGCATCCTTTGAGCTTGAGCGCGCGATTTAGACCGCACGTGAGCGTTCGAGTATCGAGGAGCGATATCGCCGCTAGTTACGTCTGGGGAAGTCATCGGAGTAGAGCCGTAGAGCCACCGTCGGAGTAGCGCCCAGTGCTGCAACGAAGGGTGAGTGCGCTCTCCTCACACTGCCATTTTGGCTTGCTGCTGAACTGTTATAATCACAGTGTGCTGATGAATTGTTTTCGTGAAATTTCTCTCGTTCTTGCGCGCACGGAAGGGGGCAGCGTAGTGTGGATGTCTATAATGTAGATCAGATATTGCACGGCGTAAAACACTGGTTTCTTTGCGCCTGGTTACGAAGATGATCTCGAGTCAGCGCGAACGGACTATTAAGCTGAAATGCGATCTCAGCTTGTTCTGCTGTTTTCTGTACACGCACTCGTGAACTAGAGCTGTGCAGTGCCGGTGTCTTAATTAAAAAAAAAAACGTGGATCGAGTTTTACAAGCCGGCTAATTTTAGGCACTAAGAAAACTCATTAAGAGGATCCTCTAATTTTGTTAGCTATGATGCCAACGCGACTACCCTGGAAGTCACTCTCAGCACAGCTTCCGACGTTGTAAGTCAGGCATCCTGCCAAGGAGACTTAAATTTTTCAATACATGAAACCACTTCATCTCATTTAATGCACCCTCCCGGCTCCTTTCTTAATTGAATTTGAGCCGCTGTGGTTCAATTGAAGCTTCAAGCTTGGCCTAAATAATGGCAAACCTGCAGGGAAGTTCTTGTTTTGATATTTGTTACACTTTTGAACGATCCAAGCAGTGCAATGTTTCTACTCGACAAACATGCACTGTATAGGCGTGAATCTACATGTAACTTGTATTTTGGCGAGGTGATGCTTGCATTTTTTTGAACTCCTCTCCTTCAGGTGGTGCCCGTATCGGTGGGCAGAGAGAGGCCCTACGGATGATGAGCACCTAGTGCACGTGGTTCCTCGGGGCCCAGCTGGCACGAGGTGTGTGCGACTGGTTCCTGCGCTCCTTTTATGGAGCGTCCCTGTTTTGGCAGTACTTGTCAATGCCATCAAGCAACACAAAATATAGTGCCTTTGCAGACATAAGAGCATTGGATAAAAGTGCAACCTCTCGCTGTGCTTGTGAATCACAAACATGGCAGCTATGCCGACGTCAGGGCAAGCTATCTGTGGTTCCTTGTGTTGTCCTATCTATACACATTTGAGCAGACATTTTAAACAAAGTTCTACCTGCCGGTATCACTGATAGTTGGGCGCTTTGTAATAAATATCTGTGCCTCAAAGCTGTTATGCTTGCATTCTTTTGCAGGCTTGCCACCATTTGCTGGCATAATGTCTACAGCGGAGCCACCAGAGTGCATCAGAGATGACGCATCTTCATCCAGTGAGCTCGAAGTTTTGCGCGCCAACCTGCAAGATGAAGGCTCAGCTTGCCACTGGGTGGAGGAGTATGGCCTCCGGACAAACACATCATGGATTGTGGAGTCTGTGCAGTCAACAGCAAGGTGTCAAAAGTGAGAATTGTAATAACTAGCGGGATCACAATTCTGCTTCTTTGAAAGACCATAGTGCACATGCAGATGGGTGCCCCACATTTCTTGAGGAGTGTTGTGGTAATCGTCCAACTTGAAAACACCGCAGCTCTACATTTTGTGTTCCACCCCATTCCTCTCGAAAACACCATGACAAACAAAGTACATGTGCGGGTGATTGGGTCAGAATAACAGTGTTGTCACGTTAGTGCACACTTCAAAACCAAGCTACACGTTGTTACATTGCGGTAGGACAAGTTCCCCAAACCAAGGTTAAAGGTGAAAAGATGTATTCACCTGTCAGCCATCAAAGAACTGAAGCAAAGCTACGTGCCACACACAGCTTTGTGTATGTGGCGGAGGAGGGTTGCACATACATTCGCAGGAGGAGGCTAGCTCAGTGCTATGCCTCACTGCCCTAGTGTCATCTTCTCATGACATGAGAGCCCCTTAAGAAAGAGAACTGCCAAACTTGTAAGAGCACCATAACCTGCAAGTTTGTTAGTTCATTTAATTTGATATTGTTAGTCTTACAGCAAATATTTACACGAAGCAAATTTCCACACAAGCTTCTGCATTTGATGCTCATGGACAAGATCCAAGGAAAGGACGGAGGGTAGCTGTAGTCATACACCCAAACCTCCATATTAGCTCCTGTGGCTCGCTATGTCATCGTACCGTGACAGATGCCAAGGAGCTAGCTGTCGCTTTCGAAGCAGCAGAACACTTCTGGACGGGCCATTCACACCAATTTCCCATTTGCAAAAAAACTTGTAGACACTTTCTGACCAGACAAGTAAGCCACCGCACACTTTGTGTACAGCCTCCCAAATTTTTAACAATATAGCGGGAGCGATGATCGATCGGCATGTTAGCGCCTTATCAGCAGCGAAATAGGCAAGAGTATGCACATGCGCATAGGGCTATTGGCTGTACGAGTACCGTCTGCTATGCTGTCTCCTTGAGAGTGGTACACTCCCTGCCACTGCATGTGAATAACTGTTCATGAGAAACCGTGGTTATTGGATGCACATGGGCATATCAAATGTGCGTGTGATTTTTTTTTCCGGGTCATTTGCCCCCTCCTAGCGTGATGAATGTCATGGAAAAGATAAATAACAGTAGAACAGGACCAGTGTTATGGCTGGAATA
Organism: Haemaphysalis longicornis; assembly: GCF_048455015.1. Classification (NCBI taxonomy): domain Eukaryota; kingdom Metazoa; phylum Arthropoda; class Arachnida; order Ixodida; family Ixodidae; genus Haemaphysalis; species Haemaphysalis longicornis. Next base: position 12,037,797 of record NW_027526225.1, on the reverse strand, counting down.
GCCATAGGCTGCTTCGCAATATAATGTGATGAATAAGAAATCTGATAACAATAAAACACGGTGCGTAGCTACTTTTTGCGGTACCGAAACGACCTTGCAAGATAAGAAAAATCAGGGGGTGTGTTGTCTTGAGGAGAACAGCATAGCAGATGACACTCCCACAACAGATAGTTTTAGGCGCATGCGCGTACTCTCGCCTGTTTGGCCAGGGAACACCGTGATAAGGTGCTGGCATGCCGATCAGTTGTCGCTCCTGCTATATTATTAAAAATTTGTGAGGCTGTACTCTTCCAGACTAAAGGCGGTGTACCCCAACAACCTCAGCATCCACCTAAGATACAACACAGGAGCCTGTGGGGCCCAGCACACTCGGGGAATATACTGCAAACCAAGCACCTGATGATTAGGACCTTGAAGAACCCATGCCACTCCCCAGGGCAGCATATTACAGTGGTATCAGGAAAAGATACCCTGTGCCACACGAATCCCTCATGAGGGCAGAATCCACCAACTGGAGACAGCCGCAGACAAGTACGTTCTCAAACTTAAAGGTGCCATGAAGAGAAAATACAATTTCGTTTAATTTAAAAGAACTAGGATTCAGTATCTCACTCAGCTCCATTACAGCCCCGAAATATGTTTTTTAACCAAAAAAAAGCAAGAAGTATTTAAAAACTTTCAAATTTGGCGCCACATTGACGTGTTATGAGCAAGAATGATGTCATGCGGGCCAACAATAAAACACAATTTTCAGTGCATTAACTGCACTTTAGCATTCAAGTGATGCGGTCAAATGGAACTAGAGGCCCCATTACAGACGTCCAGTCATGTGTCATCACGACGGCTCAGTTAGGCGGCCGCCAATCGCACAAACAAGGTTCCGTGACGTCATAGAAAATTGGCTTGGGAAATTGGCTAGGGGGCCGCGACTGCTTCACACGTTTTCTTTCATATCTCCGTTATTCGTTCAAAGATTGCGATGATATTGGTATCATTGTTATTGGAACTAAGCAGTCTTTCTAATAAACCGAGCTTGTATTTTGTCTTCATGGCTCCTTTAAACACGCTGAGTACAATTTACCCTACACTATATGCCCACTGGGCCATCAGGAAAAATCCACACCGCATGGGAATGCCAAAGCACAATGGCTGTCCCCAAAATCGGAAACCCTAATGCGGAGCAATGGGTGGCACTGCTGTCCAGCAACTGCTGTGATGACCAGATCGGTCTGACCCAGCGGGCACATAAAGCAGTAGAGGCCGTTGGAGCCCTGAACCAGTTGTAAATGCCGTGCTGACCCCATCGTGAGCTGCAGCACGTGGCACAGGAACCCAAGTGGGGTGCCACCCAACGACTGACAAAATATAAATAAACATTTTCCTAGTCCAGTCTGTTCAAATCAACTTTTTAACTGCAAAGCTGTAGTTACTGGCCTTAATTCCCATGTTGCAAAAAACTCCCAGAGTGCATACCCACTGAGAGAGATTGGCTGAAAGAGAGGGCCAAAAAAAAAAAAAATCTCCAGTGTTCATTCTATTTGTGGCAACACTTGCTCGAAATGACAGACACGTCATAGCGTACACCCCTCGTTCATTTGTCCTCGTGTTGTTGTGCACACCAGCTCAGTACTGTAAAAGAGCCCTTGCACGTAGCAGTGTTTAAAAGACATGCGGCTTGGGAGAGACCACTGTGGCCACCGCATTTTGTAGAAGCCATTATGGATCATGAGAGACATTGCTACAAGTGTGCCCAGTCCTTCCCGAGACGACTTACAGATCCAACCGCTGACTCTGGTCGATGACAAAGAGCTGATGAAAGTCTACGATGCTGAGAATGACTTTTCATCCACCACTCGCCGCAAAGACAACAAAAACCTGTTCAATGCACATGGCGACAATTGCTAGCACCACGCCTATGCAAATAAGCAACAATACTGAAACTTAACCATGTGCCCGGCAATGCTCACCTAAAACAGCCTCGCCATCCCAGTCTTGTGCATGAGTGCAAGCTTCCCTGGATTTATTTTTTTGTTTGTTTCCAGTCGTTTACTGAACTATAAAAACCAATCTGTGCCCTGTTACCCAACATTGTCGGCTGAAAGTGGTAGACCAGGGACACAAGACAAAATTTCTTAAGGCATTTAAAGGGGCCATGACGACAAAATTCAACTTTATTGAATTTGAAAAAGGGACCTTTAGTAACACAGCTCTATTCCAGCCATAAAAGATGCTTTGTAACATAAAAAAGGCGAGAAATATTGCAAAACTTTCAAATTTTGCACTAAAGTGACATAATATGAGTCATGTTACCTGCACATTAGCATTCACATGGTACAACCAAACAGAACAACACAACCCACTACAAGCAGCCAGTCATGTTTCTTGCCAGTGGCTGTGGTCGCTACCCACCGATCGCACAAACAAGATTCCACGACGTCGTAGAGACATGTCAGAAAGTTGCTGGGAAGTCGCCACTTCCTCGTCTTTTTTAACAGCGGAGCTGCTTAAGCTCGAGTTCCGTCTGTGCCTGGTGGGGTTCGAAACTTGCCGCAGCAAAATGGAGAGAAGGAAAGTGCTAGAGCCAGAAGTGTGAGGGAAAGTGGCCAGGAGGCAAGGAGCCCGCGAGCAGGGGTTGGGAGTGCGTGCCTCAATGCTTTTCGTCTTCTGAATCAAACCTGGGTCCCTCGTGCAATGAAATTGGAGCAGTGGGAGATACTGCTGTCTAGCTCCCTACCTTGTGATCAACTTCTGATGGCTGTGACGGCACACAGTTACCTGAAATAAGGAGTCACCCCCCCTCAAACCTAGCTCAATAAAGAAGTCTTTGTCTTTCTCTCTCTATCCGATTGCGCGCTATCATCACGTTCGTTTCGGGCGCTTAGCATTTTCTTTGGGTTCAAGCACGGGCGTTGCCTGGCGTTTCACAATAATTAGTGCAGCAAAGTGGAGAGGAGGAAAATACTAAGCCAACAAGTGTGAGGGGAAGTGACGTGGAGGAAAGGAGCTGACAAGCAGGTGCGGGGAATGCGTGTCACGGCACAGATGTTCGGGTGGGGGAGGCGTGCATCAGGATTGGCTGTGCCTAGTGACGACATAAGATCCGACATGTAGGTGCTCTCCAAGCTGAGGGATGCGGCATGCACTGGACGGCATCAGTGACCGTTACGATAAGCATACCTGTGAAAAGCCAAGTTAGAGCTAGTGAAGATCGCCAGCTCCACTGTTTCCTCAGCGTTTACATCTCAACTGCAAAGGTGGCACTAGCGTTACTTTCAGACAAAGCAGTAGTTTTAATGAACAGAACTTGCTTTTTGTCTTCATGGCCCATTTATAATACCTTTTGTAAACTACCAGGAAAGCCCTTGTTAACAGCACATATTTGATAATAAACATTCACTGCACAAAAAGATGACAATGAAGAAAGTAATCGACATGATACACCCACTTCGCCCGAACCTATACCTTATTAATACATTTTATGTCTGACACTGCAAGCAAAAAAAAGATTTTAAAAGGGGTTACACGAGACACAACGTCATGAGCATTTTTTTTTATTCTGCAAAAGGCGAACTTTATTAAATTGTCAGTAAGCCAAGAGATTTTGTAAAAATTGTTCGATATTTTAAAGGAGTAGACACTATTTTACGAGTCCGTCTTAACCCATAAAACTATATTTAATTAGTTAAGACGTGTTGCCACTGATACTAGGCGCGGCGATGCAGTTCGGCCACAGCTCCCGTGCTCCGTTTACTTCTGCGCGGACCTGTACATGTAATTTAAGTATGTGTCTTGACTTTGATATCTTGACACTGGAGGGTGCATAATTCTAACTTGACCAGGTGGCACGTGCTGGTAGGTCCAATTTTCTGCACAGTGACTCGCAAAGAAAAGCCAGTGCCAACATCTGTAATAAATGCACGTGAGCCACACAGTAGGCCTCAGCAACACCGCCTGTATAATATTGCCAGTCACATAGCACGATTTCCTGTAGGAACAGACACCTAGTCCAGCCACTCATCTTTAGTGCAGCACGTAGAAATGGGCGCCTGCCCTTATGTCTCCACTCGGGCACGACGTGCAGCATGACAGGCAAACACTAAGAAAACATGGACATGTAGGAGCACCACCTCACAACGGCTAGACAAACCCTGCGAATTGTTTCTTATAGTTTCCACGAAATGGCGCTGCCAATCGGGTGACTGCCCAAGCCGGGAGCACATGCAAAATCTAGGAACAGGAGAGAGCAACAGGGATGTGGCTCTTTCGCCATTTTCGGCTTACACACGACAGGAAATGTTGGCCTGAGAGCATTCATATTTTTGCCGTCAATAGCAGTGCCATGGTTACCAATGGTGCCACTTTCTGTAGCAGAGGTGGTGCTGAAATCGAGTGCATATTCTGACATGCCTGCATGCATGAAGCAGCGATGACTGCTTGATGCACCCCAATTTGCAAAGATGTTCCTCACAGTAGTCTAGAAAGAGACTTGTTTTTTATTGCGCCATTTTGCCACAGGGCATGAAAGTAACGGAAGGTTAAAAAAATTGGAAAGAAACTGGAGGCAAGTGGCTTTATGCACCACAGAATGCTGTATAGGCCAGTCGCAGCAAGATAGTCCTACAGCAGCTTGTAAAGCTGACCATGCGTCCACTAATGAATATCGGGTGGACGGCCTGGGCGATTTCCTAGGGTTACCAAGTGCTGGGTTCGGGCTGATTGGAGTCCTGGGCATGTCCCCAGGGGGTGGTCCAATGTTGCTTCCGCAGCGGAAGTAGGGCGGTAGGGGCAAGTTGAATTAGTCACCACAAGGCTAGAAGTCCACGTTGCATGAACACCCAAGCAAATTCTCCAGAGCGTGACCACCTCACGGTGGGTTCAACCGCCAGGAAAGTCAGCCCCATGCAGAGGAAGACGGCCACGCGTAGAGTGCCGAAGAGAGGCTGTTTTAAAGGGACAGACAACCAATTTTTGTAGAGTATATATTCTCTATCCCAAATGAAAGTGCATCACTTAAAGCACCTTAACGATAAACGGTTTTGCCGATAACGCCCTAAAACTTTTCAAATCGGAATTTTTTAGATCTACGAACCGTATGTGTCCTCCCAAAAATAATGCTGGCAACCATGACACACAGTAGCGCGGCAACATGCTTTTGTCTGTATGCCAGATGAAAAGCGATATTTAAAAATTCGTCCCCAGTTAAAGAAAAGTGTGAATCGCAGGCTTTCTTATTCCTTTATGTGCTTTTTTAAATTCACCAGTCTATTTTGCACGAAGGTGCCATCTGCTGGGATGGACAATAGGTAGAATCTGGCTTCACGTTGTGGGGGTCAGAAGTTCGCTCCTCCCCGGGCTTGTCTTTTCTTTTTTTTCTTCCGTTGGATTATTTGAAAACTGAAATTGAATACTTTGGCAGAAGAAAGTCCCTGACTCAGGCAGAATCATCAAAGCTTCTTCACTGGGTCTGTTTACTGAACGCTGCCATTGATTCTGAGCATGGATGCTCAGTTATCCACACTGAGAGGAACCCAGCGGCGGCGGGTAGCGTGTCTCAAAAATTTACAAAATAGTGTTTAAAAATACATATACAATTTTAACTTTTACAAATACTTGTGTGAAAAGGTTTTCAATAAGTGAATAAACGTTTCAGCAGTTACAGTAGCAGCTAGGTTTTCAGGTCACGTGACGGGGACACATATTGTAGTGTCAAGTTTCGAGAACCGCCACCCTTCCGATTTCAGGAAGTTTGCTGCCAAATTAAAATTATTTCTGCCAATTTGTTTAGAAATTTCTTGTGGTTACCGGGCTATATCAAATGCTGGCTTTTATATGAGCTAGAGAGCATATGCGCGACAAAAATCGGTTGTCCGCCCTTTAAGTAGAAGAGCATCCTGCAGTGACAGCTGCAGAAGCGGGAGCGGGTCCGTAGCTTACGGATTATGAGCAGCCAAGTTGGCCTCCAAGTGGGCAGGTGTGCTGCAACAGGTCCAGAGGATGCAAACAGGGCACGGGAACGATTTCAGCATCCGGTGCACGTCGAATGTAATGCTCAATGTGCTGTGTACACGCCGCATCTCCCGAGTAGCCTGTGTTGAGTCTGTGTAGATGATCAGGCAAGACGGTGGGCCAAACACAAAGACAAGGGCCTAGGGCTGAGCTCTCCTAAAACAAATGGAAGAGGTGCCTCCGTAACATAAGTGCATGTCTTGTTTACAGATGGCATAGCACGGCAAACTAGGCTCGTGTGGATGATACCATTGCCTTCACATGGGCCTAGAGGCCATGGTGTGTCAATAGGTCTGGTAGGCCTGATAGGGTAGGTCTGGTAGGGTAGGTCTGATGCACTGGGCAAATACTTTTTATATGCCCGAAAGGCCGGTTGTGAGGGAGTACAGTAGAACCCCGCTGTTACATTCCTCACTGTTGCATTTTCCTGGCTGTTACGTTGTGTGCCATCGGTCCCGGCATAGCTCCCATAGGATATAACATATTGCGAACCCCGCTATAACGTCGCAACTGTGGGCCTGTTACCATATAATGCGTCGCAACCTGACACTCCAAAGCGGCTTGGGCACCGCTATTTTGGCTTTTGATGAGTCTTGGCCAGGATTTGTTACTAAACAACCTACAAGAAGCTGCAAGCGAGTTGGAGAGGCCGTCACTAGATGGCCATCTGTCGAAAGTGCTATCACGATCATCACTGAGCTTACAACAGAAGTTTTACTTCGGAACGCCGGAAGTGCGTGATGTTAGCGCCGCCGCACTGTTGTAATGGTGCCGTGCAGCGTTTTTAGATTGGGTCAGTTGGCAAAGAGCACGGCCTTCCAGTACCGCGGCACGGGCCGGTGCTGCTGCCGGTGCGGTACCGTTGAGATCGGTCTCGATGCATCGTCTGCTGCTCCTTCCTTGCCACTCTCGGCACTTTCTACACCACCCATACCGTCACTTGTGCCAGTCCTTCTACACCGCCTTTCTGCAAACTGCACTTTCTACACCACCCATACAGGCGGTCGGAACGGCTAGCACGTGGTACGGGGATTTCACGACGCCCGATTTTGTTGTCGACCTTCATGAGTAAGGTGACGACGAGCGAGTAGTACAGTGATTTTGCGACGACTATCATGACTTGACGCCCGTCTTAATTGCTCTTGGCAACACTGAATGTGCACATGAAAAATGCAAAAAAAACACCCCTACATTTGGCGGAACGGGCAGAAATGAAGTGGGCAACAATGGAGTTCCAGATAGGGGGTCATTTAAAGGAGTACTGGCACGAAATTTCAAAGCTGAGATAACTATGTAGAATGCTTCCTTTTTATCAGGAGATATCTCCCAGCAAGTTTCAACAGCACCCGTTCAGTGAAACATATTTAAAATCCATTTTAATCTTTGCCCGCACGAGAAAGCCCAGAGTGGACCGACATGACATCATCTGCTACTTGCCCCAAACTGCCGACGTTGGGGCTCCCGTGATGAAGCCGACGCACTGGCTGTGGTTGGCGCACGCTGCTCGGGCGTGTGTACACGTCATGGTTTTGGGACTGACGTCATGCTGCCCGGGCCTGTGGGGACGGTGAAGACCTCGGCCGGTCTGAGTGCGCGCACACTACCAGAGCGGCAATGATACGGCAAGAATGGTGACGTCACGTGATACCTCCTGTCATGGCGGCCGCTCGGCGTTCGTTTTGCCGAAACCGAAACTGACACGAATAAACGATGCCGTAAATGAATGTTTACGCTGCGCTCGACCGTCTAATCTGTCATTCTATGATTAGTGGGCTGGTAGGCACGCATAGCAGCGAAAAAAACGTAACAACAAAATTTCGTCTCAGTACTCCTTTAATGACGCCAGTAAGACGCCGACCCATTTTCGTGGCTTTCCTCACTCTTTCGTTTTCCCAGCTGTTACGTTTTCTTTTCCCGGTCCGGTGGAAAACGTAGTAATGGGGTTCCACTGTATTATGGTCAGGCTGAGGGCTCTATGTGGACAACCTAAGGTCACCAACTGCTGTTGTTTCAATACGCATGAACATTATGAACTAGGGCCTAACACTGAAAAGAGAGCTTTTGGCATTCTTTGAGGTGGAAAGCATCACGCAAAAATTGTGAGGAAGAAGTGGAAAGAAAGGAGTTCGCTTGATCGCTAGCTTTAACAGAAAGGGTGAATGAGGTGAAAATGCCCTTAATATCATTTGGAAGGTGACAGCTGCAGCAAAAAAAGTGCCTAAACTAATTGGTGCGCCAACGAGCACCGACAGCGAATGCTAGCACAGTATGATAAAACAACGTACAACTACGCTGACGAAAGCTATTTGGCATCAGCTGAAAGGCCCTTGGCAAATGGTTCAGCCACCACCTAATACCGGACAGGCATCCCAATGTGCCGTCGGCACAACAGTCAAGCTTCTATAGGTTCAAAGGTAACAAAAAGCTCCTGCAACTGAATGAGGACACCTGCACTATTCAGACCTTCCCAAGTAGACATTATACCGGGTCATGCTGCCAGTATCCAGTATTTTACAATTCCAACTCATTGACTGCACCAACTGTTGTTGCCCACAAGGTGTCCGAATGGACGGACTAAACACTTTGCTGCAGAGTGCAGCAAGGCTTAATGAAGGCACATGGCTAAGGCACAAGGCTGCTGCGTAACCGGGATTGCACTTGCATTGAACCAAACATTAAATACAAGGCACAGTGTTCAAGTGCTTGCCGTTAGGACGGCCACACTGGCTTACCTGCCTGTTGTAGTAACCCCACAGGCATCATAGGCTGTAGGGGAACAATGTATGCGCATTCAGAAGGCAGTGTTGAAGATCACAAAGCAAAGACAGAGATTTTCATCCTTAAGTCACGTAGTGTGGGCTCCACTATCCTACACAAGGCTTCCCTCTTTAGTTGGCTATACATGCTAGAGCAATCAAAGCAGCATTAGTGTGAAGAAACAAACACATGGCGGCATGGAAGCAACCGTTGTCGAACGAAGGCAGCAGTTCCTTAGTCTCTTGAGCACTATCCGTGCTTTGCTCCTGTGTAAATGATGTCGCCATGAGTACTTAATCTTTTTTGAACTCACAAGCTAGAAATAACAGCGCTTTATCTTCTAAATACCAAACCCAGTCCACCAGCATTATTTCTTATCAAGAACACCCAACATAAGCTCAGCGTCCTCCTTTGGGCAGTATTTACACGTCTCAAACACGTCTATGGGCAGATATTGCGTGGCACCCTAACTTTGACTTCACTAAAAGAAAGCCTGGAAGCTTGGGTTATTCATGAATGCACTAATAACCCTACAAATAACCCACGCATGAATGCTTGGGTTATTCGTAGTAACAATGTGTCTCATTAGCGGCATGTTTGTCTGCTAGGTGATGAGGAAATTGCTTTTGAACTACTTGTTCTGAACAACACAATTACCCTTTTCGACCACTTGTTCTGAATAACGTTTTTGCATTTGTCGTAATAGTCTAGCGATGGAGCACTTGAGGGCTGCTAAACTGATGCCAGGCACGACCATAACTGAGATGATAACGTCACCTTAGGGAAAGAAATCAAGCACTACGCACCAGGCACGACCATAACTGAGATGATAACGTCACCTTAGGGAAAGAAATCAAGCACTACGCAATCACACCTCGCCACTGCTCTGCGTGCACTACAGCGATACTGCGGCAGGGTTATTACAAGCGTGCCACAGTATACCGTGCAGATAATCTTGACAAAATATAGTTCACAAGTTCATAATTAGTCCTTACCGGCCGTCTGTCGCCGGCGTTTGCCGCGATATAATTGCCTGTGTGACCGTCCGTAAGTGCGCCGCCATCTTGGAACGCTTGACCTGGCTTGGCTGAAGCTCGTCTAGCGCACTGCGTTCCCACAACACGTTCACAGAAAATTTCTTTACATGTCTTTGCACATGACGCCGGTTGTTTCCCCTAAAATAAACTTACATGGTTATTTTTGAATTAATGAAAAAACTGCCGTCGCAGGAGTTCTATTCGCAATGGCGGCGCCATCTATCCAGTGCTAGACCAAACAGTGCTGGTTGCGTGTTTTGTTTTCGTGTGGATAGGTGGCGCCGCTTCCAGGTGCGCGCACAAATATATATGCTTAGCTTTTTTTTTTATTATTATTACACCCACCCCCTCCCTCAGCCACCAAACTACTGTGTTGTCTTGCAGAAGATATCAGCTCAAACGTTGCCGTTTTGTCTGAAAAATGCTTTCATATTTGAACGAGCCGACAACCCCCGAGGTGGGGGGAAGGAGGTTGAACGTCGGTCTGATTTCTGGAAGAACAAAGAAACTAATGGAAAACTAACCTCCATTCTACAAATTCCTGTGATTTATCCTTTGGTCACAGGCCGTTGTGGGAAGGGTAGAGGTGAAGGGCAGGAGATTGGAAAGGGGAAGTGAAGAGTAGGATAGGGAGTGGAGATGAGGAAGGGAAGTGGGAGGAGCAGGAAGAAGTGGGAATAAAGGGGGGGGGGGGCGGGGGGGGGCTTATTTGTTCGACAGGCAAGACTGAAATGCTGAGATACATGGCCAGTTTTTCTAATAACCTTTTGAGCTTGCAATTTTGGGAAATACGTTCGTGTACTGCAGCCTGACTGGCACCTCAGTAGCTGATATATTAATCTGTACTAAAACGTAAATGTTTGTAACTCTCCATGAGTTCTGTAAATGAATGGTGGTTTTCGAAAAGCTAATGGAAGCAGCACACTCTCCTGCTGTTTGGCACACAACTGCCTTTTGGACAAATTACCATAAAAATTTTAAGGAACATAACAAAAACCTATTTAGAGCAAATGAAATTGACCTATGAAGGGAGCTTGAATTGCATTTTCATAAGCACAGGCACACCTTAAATGATACGCGCACCACAAATGTTACGCTTGATTTTAAAATTTTACGCTTCGACAGCTGCACACGTAATCATGTGCATACAGTACATCACTTCATTTATATTATCATTGCTATTTTTGTTGCCCCATTTATAGGCCCCTGGAGCATTCATGACAGACAATTCTGCTGCTGAAAAAGCAGCTCTGAGGACCACCTGGCCCGAAGGAAGGCAGCTTCTGTGCCATTTTCATGTGGCACAGGCAGAATGGCGGTGGTTGACGGCTGCTCGAAACAATGTTGAGAAAGACCAAAGGAGAGCTTTGATGACAAAATTTCAGCAGGTTCGTGTTTCCCATGTATTTTCGTGACAGTACCAATGCATGAGTGGCAATGACATGGCCATGTTACGGCCTTCCAGGTAACTAGGCACATTTATACAAATGATGAAAGCAGTGTAGATTTTCATTGTACTACGGACTGAATGTTAACATGCTGCTAAAATTTAGTCCGGGCAAGAACACTGATTTCATTACACTTTATGCATTTAAAATGACAAATTTTAAGTTTTTAAATTTACTTTGTAGATGTTAATGTTTGCATGTTTTTATGTATAAATGTTTATATTTGAAAGGACCTGACAAAAGCTATAATGAGTATGCAAACGTTACACAAGAAAGAAGTCTGGCAGGAAATGAACATGGAACCATTGCCGTTGAACCTAGCCAAATTCATGAGTAGTATCAACGTAACGGTTTAGATACAGGTCTTTGGCTTGCCTCAAAGGTTGAGTGCGAAACTTAGTTTCATGATTAGTAATCTTTTGCCCACTTGAGCCTACATGAACTCTCAATGTCCTAATGACACTACAGGCAATGGTTTTTAACATTTTGATTCAGAAAGCATAGCATTTTTATCAAATTACCTCACAATGTAGCGTAGATTTTATGGCGTCCACACATGCAGGAAAAAATGCAATGTGGAAAAAACCAGTTTATAAGGACAAAGCTTTTTGCGAAAGCAAACATATATCACTACTTGCACCAAACCACAAATTCCTGCCTGGAAAGTTAGGGTTAAAGAGGTCAGAACAAACGCAAATATGTATCACCAAAGCAAGTGCATATTGCCACTTGTGTCAAAGCTGTGTGTATCTGTGAATGTATGATGTAGTGCATGATGTAATGTGCGCTTGATAAGGCAAACAAGCACGTGGGGTTGGAAAACAAACGCCCTGATGTGCATGCTGTTAGCAGGCCTGCCGTTCAAAATATGACTTACAGTAGAAGCTTAGACATCCCGTCGCTTAGATTTGTGTATTATGAATAGATTAGTTATCAATAAGCACCATCTTCAAAATCAGTATGGTCAAGATAAAGGTGTGTGTGTGTGTGCAGTCAATGCTCAAGGAATGTGAAATCCCTAGAAAATTTTCACCTAAATTCCGTATTACGTCTGTGTGATGTGCTAGAATGCTTTGTGTTCTAACTTTTTATGCATTGACTTCTCTCAGATCATGTATGCCACCAGCGTGGAGGGCCTCAACAAAGCCATCGAGGGCCTTAGGGGCAGCAGCCACGAGGGCTACAAGGCGCGTGTCGAGGCCTTCTTGCAGCAGCAGCAGGGGGAGTGGTTGTTGCTGTGCCGTGCAGACGTAACTACACGAGGCCACAACACCAACAACTTCGCAGAAGCCTCCATCAGGATTCTGAAAGACATCGTGTTGTCGCGGACGAAGGCGTTCAATGCTGTGGCACTTGTGGAGTCGGTTGGCCAAGTGATGGAGGAGTACTTCAAGAGCCGCATCCTGAAGCACGCCAACAACCGGGTCTCCACGCACCACCTGCTCTACCACAGCCTGCTGAAGAGGATGCCGGAAGAGGCTGCAGCGGACATTCGAGTGCTCGGAGACGGCTGCTTCTCCGTACCCAGCTCCAGTGGCAACGGCGAGTGGTACGAGGTGTGCGGCCACACAGGCCTGTGCACGTGCCCAGCTGGCAACTCAGGGGCATTCTGCAAGCACCAAGCCCTGGTGCACAAGCACTATGGAGGGCTTTTCCCGAATTGCCCTGCACTGACGGCTGAGGACAGACATGAGCTGGGGTGGCTTGCACTTGGCAGTGAGTGCCCGAGCATTGACTATTTCACGGCATCGGGTGACGAAGTGACGCCAAGCCAACGTGCTTCCTTGCCGAGGTGTCAGAATGGTGAGCCCGTGGCCTGTAGCAGCCAGGACTTTCCGCCAGAACCGGCGGCCAGTCCGTGTCAGGAGGAGCAACCGGAACAGGATGCCTTGTGTGATGCGCTGCCATCCACATCAGGTTCGCAGCAGCAAGACAGGAAGGTATGTGCGCCATTCCACAAAGCAGTCTCATTTCACTAGGCATATTAAATTGTCCACGCAATAAATAGCCTAAATGAATACACCAAAAAGGTAACTGCCACAAAATTTCCTAGCTCGAAAAACGCACTGAAGCGCAACAAAAAAAAAACACAAAGAAGACAAGCACTATCCCATATGTGCTGTTATGCTCTCAAGTATTTTCTATCAGTTATCAGGAAACCTTTGTCCAATGTTGCGCTAGATTGTGATACCACCCACCCACGCACTCAGGTGCACCCACCCACGCACTCCTTGGTCTTTTTTTCGCGCTGTGTTGCTAATGGATTACCAACTAGCCAGAACCCTCGCGCTTTTATTTATATTGAACACCATTCTGCTGAATTTGCCCCAAGTTCTTTTCATTTGCATGCAAATGTGGAACAAGTATGAATGAATTGCTAGGCAAACTGCAGCTTTCAAACCACTTGTTAATCTTTGAACGCACGTGCGTGCAGCTCTGGGCAGAATGTACATTTGTGAAAGGCTGTTGTGCCGTGTCATACTTTCAGAGCACAGTCAATAAAAATATGATGCAATGTAATAAATTTTTCTGCAGTCAAAAGCCACTGGCGCTATGCATTTATTGCATACCAGCCCAAAAACTAGATGGGACAAGGAAAAAGAAAGTCAAGAAGCCTGCTAAGTTGTATTGTGTCTTTGTGGTCCCGTCAAATCTTCCGGTGTTATGGAATGAAGGGTCCACTACTCGCATACCGATACCCCATTCCTCAATACAATGAATACGTATAGCAAGTGTCTATTAAATCCGAACACTATTGACGTGTGCTGTGATAGCATTTTTTGTACTGTAGCAAAATATTTATTTCTCCGATAAAATTAGTGTCCTGATTATAAATTGCTGTCTTTGGAAGCAAGTATTGCTTTAAAACCCATCTAATTTTACTCAAGATCAGGTAATCCTCTCCCTTTTGCCTCTTTTGTGAAAGTTTCTTATGAAACTGTTTGTGCAGGATGCAGATGACAACCTGGAAGCCCTCATTGCCGAGATGAGAAAAATTCATGAGGCTGAATGGCACAAAGACTCGTACAGAAAGCACCTGACAAGTGCAAGCATGCGCTTGCAAAGATTGTGTAAGCAGCAGCGTGGTGTAGGGGCCATCATGGCGATGAATTCGGCACTTGGCCTCGAATTGAGGCGTGGCCGTACTATAAAAGTGCAGCCCACAGCCCTGTCGAGGCGCCGTCCAGGGCTTACCAAGGGGTCCAAGAGAGTGCCGGCTGGGCGACCACCAAACAATGCAGCATTGAAGGCAGCCCGAAAGCGCCCTCATGTTCTTTGCCGCAGTGTTGGCGCAAATGTTCCCCATGCGAAGATGCACGGCCAGGGACATTAACTGTTTCCTTACTTCGTCTCCTCTCTGAAAACACAAGCCCCTTGACCACGCCTCCTCACCCCCCAGCGTTTTTCTATTGTTTGTTTTGAGGTACTACTTCCTGTTTGTTGTTTGTTTGCGGGTGTGTGGTGCCGTGTTTTTTCGTTTTGCTGTGAAGTGCTTCAGTGCAGCGGGCAGACAGTCACGTAGACGTAGCCCTGTGTGAAGTCCCCTTCCCAGATTTTTTCTGTTGTTCATTCTGGGGCGTGCGGTGCCGTGTTTTTTCGTTTTGCTGTGAAGTGCTGCTTCAGTGCAGCAGGCAGACAGTCACGTAGACGTAGCCTTGTGTGAAGTTCTCCTCCCCAACTTCTTCTTTCTGTTGTTCATTCTGGGGCGTGCGGTGCCGTGTTTTTTCGTTTTGCTGTGAAGTGCTTCGGTGCAGCGGGCAGACAGTCACGTAGACGTAGCCATGTGTGAAGTCCCCTTCCCAGATTTTTTCTGTTGTTCATTCTGGGGCGTGCGGTGCCGTGTTTTTTCGTTTTGCTGTGAAGTGCTGCTTCAGTGCAGCAGGCAGACAGTCACGTAGACGTAGCCTTGTGTGAAGTTCTCCTCCCCAACTTCTTCTTTCTGTTGTTCATTCTGGGGCGTGCGGTGCCGTGTTTTTTCGTTTTGCTGTGAAGTGCTTCGGTGCAGCGGGCAGACAGTCACGTAGACGTAGCCCTGTGTGAAGTCCCCTTCCCAGATTTTTTCTGTTGTTCATTCTGGGGCGTGCGGTGCCGTGTTTTTTCGTTTTGCTGTGAAGTGCTGCTTCAGTGCAGCAGGCAGACAGTCACGTAGACGTAGCCTTGTGTGAAGTTCTCCTCCCCAACTTCTTCTTTCTGTTGTTCATTCTGGGGCGTGCGGTGCCGTGTTTTTTCGTTTTGCTGTGAAGTGCTTCGGTGCAGCGGGCAGACAGTCACGTAGACGTAGCCATGTGTGAAGTCCCCTTCCCAGATTTTTTCTGTTGTTCATTCTGGGGCGTGCGGTGCCGTGTTTTTTCGTTTTGCTGTGAAGTGCTGCTTCAGTGCAGCAGGCAGACAGTCACGTAGACGTAGCCTTGTGTGAAGTTCTCCTCCCCAACTTCTTTCTGTTGTTCATTCTGGGGCGTGCAGTGCCGTGTTTTTTCGTTTTGCTGTGAAGTGCTTCAGTGCAGCGGGCAGACAGTCACGTAGACGTAGCCCTGTGTGAAGTCCCCTTCCCAGATTTTTTCTGTTATTCATTCTGGGGCGTGCGGTGCCGTGTTTTTTCGTTTTGCTGTGAAGTGCTGCTTCAGTGCAGCAGGCAGACAGTCACGTAGACGTAGCCTTGTGTGAAGTTCTCCTCCCCAACTTCTTTCTGTTGTTCATTCTGGGGCGTGCGGTGCCGTGTTTTTTCGTTTTGCTGTGAAGTGCTTCGGTGCAGCGGGCAGACAGTCACGTAGACGTAGCCCTGTGTGAAGTCCCCTTCCCAGATTTTTTCTGTTGTTCATTCTGGGGCGTGCGGTGCCGTGTTTTTTCGTTTTGCTGTGAAGTGCTGCTTCAGTGCAGCAGGCAGACAGTCACGTAGACGTAGCCTTGTGTGAAGTTCTCCTCCCCAACTTCTTTCTGTTGTTCATTCTGGGGCGTGCGGTGCCGTGTTTTTTCGTTTTGCTGTGAAGTGCTTCAGTGCAGCGGGCAGACAGTCACGTAGACGTAGCCTTGTGTGAAGTTCTCCTCCCCAACTTCTTTCTGTTGTTCATTCTGGGACGTGCGGTGCCGTGTTTTTTCGTTTTGCTGTGAAGTGCTGCTTCAGTGCAGCAGGCAGACAGTCACGTAGACGTAGCCTTGTGTGAAGTTCTCCTCCCCAACTTCTTTCTGTTGTTCATTCTTGGGCGTGCGGTGCCGTGGTTTTTCGTTTTGCTGTGAAGTGCTTCGGTGCAGCGGGCAGACAGTCACGTAGACGTAGCCCTGTGTGAAGTCCCCTTCCCAGATTTTTTCTGTTGTTCATTCTGGGGCGTGCGGTGCCGTGTTTTTTCGTTTTGCTGTGAAGTGCTGCTTCAGTGCAGCAGGCAGACAGTCACGTAGACGTAGCCTTGTGTGAAGTTCTCCTCCCCAACTTCTTTCTGTTGTTCATTCTGGGGCGTGCGGTGCCGTGTTTTTTCGTTTTGCTGTGAAGTGCTTCAGTGCAGCGGGCAGACAGTCACGTAGACGTAGCCCTGTGTGAAGTCCCCTTCCCAGATTTTTTCTGTTGTTCATTCTGGGGCGTGCGGTGCCGTGTTTTTTCGTTTTGCTGTGAAGTGCTGCTTCAGTGCAGCAGGCAGACAGTCACGTAGACGTAGCCTTGTGTGAAGTTCTCCTCCCCAACTTCTTTCTGTTGTTCATTCTGGGGCGTGCGGTGCCGTGTTTTTTCGTTTTGCTGTGAAGTGCTTCAGTGCAGCGGGCAGACAGTCACGTAGACGTAGCCCTGTGTGAAGTCCCCTTCCCAGATTTTTTCTGTTATTCATTCTGGGGCGTGTGGTGCTGTGTGTTTTTGTTTTGCTGTGGAGTGTTTCAGTGCAGCGGGCAGACAGTCACGTGGATGTATCCCTGAAAGTCAACCCCCTCCTTGTCTCTTTTCATAGTTGAAGGGAAGATTTATTCTTGGACTGAGAGGACTAGTCCCAAAACGTTACGATGGCCAAGAGTTGGTGTCCTTTTGTTGTAGGAGTGCGGATAGTGGCTCTTCTGTTGTGCATGGCCATTCATTGCGAATGCCCGACGCTGGTTATGTCTGTCAATTGTTTAAGTGGACATGGTGTTGGTGACAGTCTTTCTTGCAGTTGCCCACAAGAAAAAAAAAGCCATCCTCTAGCAACATGGCAGATGAGATGATAAAAGGGTCTATTTAAGGCTTCAGGTGATGGAAATAGACGTCATGGATGTTTCGGTGCTGGTGAGGTGGAGTAAAAGCCGAACCACATATTTGCGGGATATGTACATTTGACGACGCGGTAAAGGCCATGGTAATGCGAAAGCAGTTTACTGCTCAAGCCTGGAGAACTTGGTGGCAACCACAGCCTGATGAGTGAGCTTGGTAAATAGGTAAAATGAGGCGTGCTGCCATCGTGGTGTGGCTTCTGACACTCTTGATCTTGCTATCTTTGTTAATGATCAGGCCAGTTGATGAAATTGTCCTGAGTGCTTAGCAACATCAACAATAAGCGTTCACTTTGAGTGATCAGGGCAATGGTGTGCGGGGGCTTGCGTTTACACGAAGAAAAAAATGGAGATAGGCTGGTTGTAGCGTGTGTGGCAGTGTCAGGATGGTATGCATTGGTGCTGTAAATGGTACAGCAAGCTTTGAAGAGAGCCTTGATAACTTTGAATGAAAAAACCCATTTTAGGTTACTAGGCTTTTTACGGGATGCTCTTTGTTGCACAGTTAATTGCCACGGAACAAAAAAGGCAGCTTTGCGCACAGTAGCAGCAGGCAGTCTCTGCATACCACATCAAGTAGTCGACAGCACACTGAAAATAGTAAAGGCTGCATAAGGCCAGTTCTGTCAAGGAGTAGAGATTTTTTGGCATCGGCATGGAACACAGAATGAACGTATTGACAAATTGAAATGTACGTGCCTCACCAGTAGAACTGCAAGTGTTGATATATTTTGTATGCCCCAGCATGGGCACAGTGCAGTTCTTTATGAAAATAGGCACATATTTGTGAGTCTAGATGCCACGGAATTAGACAAGCCATTTGCTGCCTTTGGTTCAATGCTTGTACTGGAGCAGCATTTCATCATGAATGGCAAAGTGTGATGATTTATGGCATAGCGTCTAAGGTGCACCATATGCAAATAAGCCACACAGGAAGCTCAAGATGGAGGAAATCCATGAATCTTTCTTTTGCTCTGATAACATTTAGTATACAGTAATCCCTCAATAACACAATCTCAGCTATCTTGAAATATTGGTTAAGTCGAAACTTTTTCTCATCATAGGCGCTATGTATTTGCACCCCTTTATCTCAAAACTTTTTTTTGCAAGACAATGGATATCTCAAAATGTTGGCAGAGAGGACATGCAGCAAAGCCCACTACAGGCAGCTGATAAGGTCTCTGTTCGAACGCTTAGTTCCCCACTATGAGCCAAACAGTCGGGAATGGCGAATTGTAGGACGAGTTGTAGGAGGCCGATGTCCCCATGGCCGGAATGCTGACAAATGCCTACATCGTTGACGTAGCTGTGGCCAATGCAGCTTATCGTATGGATGATAAGGAGCCTCGAGAAGTGCCTATTATGGCACAAACAAAAAAACATGCTGCACCTGCTTCGCATCAAGGTAGAATGTAGCGGTGGCAACCTTTGATTTATGCGCTGCATCGAGCAGTTGAAGAACACCTTTCTAAGACCAGATGCGAAGGCGAAATGGGCGAGCATCACGCCATTCTTATGAAATCATAAAAATTTGTTTCCCTGCAAATTATTTTGCCTTTGTTAGCAGCACTAGCTCTTATATCAGTGACCTGGCCAGAAGTTTTCTGCATTTCGGTAACTCGAAACAAAATTTTCAGCGGATTTTATGACTTTCAGTTGACGAGTGATTACTGTATCTCGAGTGACGACATGTAGCAATCAGTGCTTGAGACTTCCTCATTGTCATGCAGCAGCAGAGAACAGTAAAGAGCGTCAGCATCATGGTGCCTACAGCCCGAGCAATAAATGGCTTGTATGTCATAGTCCTGTAGTTCTCAAAGCCTAACTTGCTAGGCAATCAAATGGATCTTTTAGCGGGGACAGCCAGAAAAGCACATGGTGGTCCATAACTACTTTGACAGAGCAGCTGTAACGGTATGGGCAGCAATTCGCACTCAACCAACCATGACCAGGCGTTCCCTTGTCATCATTTTGATATTAACCAAGTACAACTTGCATATGTGACTACATGCCCATTATATACTGCCTTGCGTACAACGAGAACTGCCCCCAAACCAACACCACTTGCACTGGAGTGAATTCCGGTTGGAGCACTATGGTTTAAATAGTGCACGATTGGCAGGGGTGAGAGGAGATGGCACAGTTTAGTAAATGCATCCTCACTAGCTGTTGACTACTTAGAGGGGCCGCTATCCTTGCTGAGGAGCTGGGTCAGAGACCCAATGAGATTCGTAGTTGATTACAGGGTGGGTGTCTTAAGTACGAGCAAATGTCAGTAAAGCTGCAAATAGTAATCAACATTTTCTGCTTCTGGAATTCCATTACAACAGGCAATTTGGCAGGATCTGGTAAAACACCATATTTGGGGACAATGTGGTCAGCTTCTGGGCAGCAAAACAGCACTCTCTGAGATTTAGCTGGAGTCCTAAGGCCATCAGGCCTTTGTTTCCTCAGTCTTTTGAGTGAGCTATTAAAGATATCTCACTGTTATTAAGCTAATAGCATAGGCTTCTCATTTCTCATTGTGGCTTCAGGCCATCCCTTAATAAAGATTCTTCGTTACTTACTCATTCAGCTAATGTTATGCTTCTCACATGATGTTATTAAGCCTTCTCATTTCCCACCAGCTCTACCACCATAAGCCGTCACTGTCGAAATGTCACCTGCTCACAGAAATATTCCTACGATCTGTGCAGATGTCTTGGTAGCTTCGTAGAACACTTAGCAGAAAACCATGACAATATCTAATTGTCACCGAGTACACAGAGTGCCAGGGGCACTTGGTGTAAATTGAATACAAGGGTGCTGATTAAAATGAGATCGCCTTCACTTGATATGTATGTGTACAGCAGCTAATGCCAGGGTGTTTATCCCATGTTGCAAATATTCCAGCTTCAGTCATAATGGAAGAGGAGGAAGGGCTTTAGTCCTGATTGGAGGGAGAACAAGAGGTTTATCACAATATCTTCACATAAATGAAATCATTCTAACTTGTTCTTCGAGAAAATGTGCACATTTCTGTTCCGTGTGCTAAATGAAGTTGTCTCTGGCAGCAGTGCACTTCAAAATTATTTCCCCTCTAGCAGCATATCTTTGCTTGCGGGTGGTTGTATTACACTGCAGTTTGCAGTAATACAACCACCCTGTAGTGTGGTTGTATTACTGCAAATAAATCCCTGTAGCATGGTGTTTGGTACACATTTGTTTACTTAACTGATGCGGTTTGTTCTCTGTGTACTGTATTTTATGTGGCTCTGGCACATGAATAAAGAAAGTGCAACATTGATGCCGTACCAGTTTCTGTTCCTATCGTCGCCTACCAGCTGCTGTACCCTCACATTTTGAACATGTTGTACTCAGCTGCCAGCAAATCAAAAGGTATGTAAACTAAGGCGTTAATAATAAACAAAGTTGAACTTCTTCAAAGCACCATATATACGGCAAAATAACGGGCCATTTTGAGGTGGAGAAAATGGCTGAGGCCGCCGATTTCTTTTCAACAGAACTCCTGGAGAATCTTTACACGCCGAAAATTGAAGCTATCTGCCACAGTTCGTCTTTTCACGTCATATATAAAAGTAGATCGTCCAGTATAAGAGCGAAGTTAGCTGCTGTAAAAATACCATTCCAAATTAATAGCTGTCAAGCCGTATAATTTAACAAGTTTGCTTGCTGACCTTACGAAAAAAAAAAAGACGAATACGCAGCAGCAACAAAACAACAGGATGCGGTCAGCGGAAGGGACCTGACCTGGTTGGGAGTTCCAAATTACAACCCGCTGCGGAGGCTCAGTGGCTAAGGCATTGCGCTGCTGAGCACGAGGTCGCGGGTTCGATTTCCGGCCGCGGAAATCGAACCCGCGGAAAAAAAACGCCCGTATGTACGAGATTTCGGCGCAAAAGATCCCCAGGTGGTCAAAATTAATCCGGAGCCCCCCACTACGGCGCGCCTCATCGCCTGCGTTGCGTTGGGGCGTCAAACCCTATAGCCAAATCAAATCAGTTCCAAATTACAGCTCCTTGCTGCATTCGCACGTCCATTGGGGCATCAACAAAATAAAGGCAATTATGTGCCGCACACCTGATGTACATACATAATGTGGAGATTTTATTTACGAAGTACGCCGACCCTTGGCCAGGAGAGTGCAGACATTGAAATGGTAATTATTAGTAACGTATGAACAAAAGTACAAGAAAGCCACTGAAGGGTCGCGAACGCGTCCGTGGTGCGGTAAAAACTCACTTTTCGGCGGTAAGGCATCGCACACTTGCTCCTTAGCATTCACAGGCCCGCTCACCGCTGGCATATAAAGATTATTATTATTATTATTTGCTCCTAGCATTGCCCGCACACACTCGCTCGTCACTCGTTTCCTGGCTCTTACCGCTCTTTCCTTCCCAAGCGTGCCCAAAGCGCTTGTGGCCCGCTCAGTGGTTCGAACTTCGCACTGGCGCTGCGCCGGTTGCGCCCATCTAGGGTAGCTGGTAACGAGAGTGTTCTCCTCATCGTTGCTACGTGTGACGACATGGCGTCGCTCCTGCTCACCAGCCAATCCTGTGTCGGTATGGTTGCTATGCGCTGGGCTCCCTGCATTTTAGAAATAAGCGGCCGGGCCTCGGTCCCCGGCCGCGTAAACGAAGTCGTAAACAAAGATATTCTGCTTGAAGCGTGGGCCCACGAAACCCACTGGGCTGGCGCAAAAAGCAGCGACTTTGTTTCAGGTATTCGCAACAGGAGTCGTGTTTTTTATCTCACCGTGAATCAGGAAGTTGCGAATTGGCTTCGGGCTCATAGTCGTAGACTCGGATGCAACGAGAACTCCAGTGGCTCACGCCGCCTGCAACGGCGACACGATCGCAACAACCCGCTGCCTAGCCGGCACACGCTTCGCGAGGGCTGTAGCTGTAAACAATCCGCGTGGTAGAATATAACCGAATGTTGATATTTATGCATGCTGCTTTTACGTGCCGAAGCAGAATGCGCAAGCAAAGTACAAACTCAAACAATCAAGCTTCGTAACCGCAACTTTCGTAGAGAAGGATGGAAAGACGCGTAGTCTGCGCACCTTCTCGTTGAAAACGCTATTTTATTTGACTCTCACCGGCAGAGGTACTACAGGCTGCTAGTGTTTTGCTGTTGCGTGTAATTTTGTTGTCGCATTGGAGTTCTATTGTACACGCCTATTTGTTGTTCCTGAGTTAGTGGGAATAATTTTATAAACCAATACATTTGTTATGTCTTTTCCGTGCCGCCTTTTCGTTGCTACTGTGGTGACAGCCGACATTGCAGACGATCACAAATTCACACTGCGCTCTTGTTCGCCCGATGTCTGCTCGGGACAAATACCCAGCCGCACACTATCATTTCTGTTCATCTTTGGTTGACGTGAGGGAGAAAAAAAGCCGCGCTACCCTGGAAAAACAAGCACGCCACCACAACGCACAGCGAAAGTTGACTACAACCATCGGTGCCTCATTAAAGTACGTAGGCCTTGCGGCTGTCGGCGCCGGCGTTGTCTGTCCCTTTCCACCCTCTCTCCAAACGGCGTTTACAACGGCGTCGGTCTCCTCAGCACAGGCATTTATTTGTTCCAAGCAGACGGCCGAACGGCCACCGCTCGGTATCGCTCGCCCATTTTAAGGCTACTGCACTCGTGTTTCACGGCATAGAAGACGATCTTTACGATGAAATGACCGACGACGTCAGCATAAGACTGTGAATAAGACTGCTCGGAGCAGGCTTATTCACAGTCTTATTGCGTTCTTATTTAGAGTCTCCTTCAGTGTGTTATAAGTTTTCAAGAAACGTCTTATAGCCTACGAAACATAAGACCCCGAATAAGACTGCCAATAACATTAGACTGCGAATAAGACTGTTTTATTTGGCTTCGAGCAAACGGGCCCAGGTTTTTTTACCTCTCTTTCTTGTCGAAAGTCTCTCCAGATAGCCAATCTTTTCACCTCGGAGATTTCGTAGGGTGTGTTATTGATGCCCAGTCTGGCTAGTCTGTTCATGTTGGTAGTCTCAGAAACTCCGATGGCCATCTTTTACTCCCATCGGATAATGGGATCGAGTTTATTCTTCTCACTCTTCTTATGTCGATAAGACGCTCCCAGTTACGTGATGGAGAATAATACAAAGGAGTACACGAGCCTTGTGACGTTCTATTCGCGGATTCCTTCTTTTCTGTGAGATACCCTCCGCAGGAGTGGGATGACGTCGGCCGCTCACGTGTTCGTGCATCCGTCATTACCATAGACTTCAGCCAGCATGCTTAGGATGCGCCTGTTATTCACCTTTGGCATTCTGTTGCGGTCGGGAGTGTATAAATTGATTTTCTTGTGGCTCTTGTTTTCTTTGGCAGGGCGCCCTTCCCTTGGTCTATAGATCTTGAGATGGAACTTGCAAGGCGAGCAACGGAGCCCTGTGCCCGCCAGGCGTTCTTCGAATCCGTTTACCGCTCGCTGTAATACAGCTTCCATGTATGCGTCGCTGCCTCCGGTTCGTGGTGTCATCGTGTCATAGAGTGGCATAGCTTGATGTTGGCATATATGGCATGTCCTATGTCTTCTAGCTCGCACATCTTCATGGCTATTCTGATGATGAAGACTTTGAAAAGATTCGGTGAGAGTACAGACACTTGATGGGTGCCTCGGCTACCCACTATTATGGCTTCCGTTTCCGTATCCACTGTCACGATTTCCGCCGTGCGTCCGGGAAGAAATTCTTACGTTTTGCTCAGGATTTCTAATTGGTTTTAGAGTGCTTCCCTGTGACTCCCGTTCGTAGTTTGAGGGGCGTCACCGTCGGTGTCATCAAGCGAATGATGGCAAGTCCGAAGAGTAAAGAAAGCAGAGAAGACTAGATAAAGTGGGAGGGAGGGCGGTCCCTCGTAGCGTTGCGAGACGCTTCTCCCAAAGCGTGCGTGGGGAGGGGGCAGTATACCGTAACCGCACGAGATGCTCGACTGCGCAACGCTTGGCGAAAACGTTAGGGGGCGTGCACGTGACGATGATGTGCAATCGCTTCCTAAGAAGCAGTTGGTGGTCCCTTCCTGAGACGCACTGCGCGCCGCTGACGCAGAGGCTCACCATAGCTGCAGCTGCCATCGAGAGAACTCACGAGTTAGTGCTGCCACAGCTGCATTGTAGGAGCGTTCGACAACGTGTCCCACAATGCAATTCTAGATCAACTACGAACTGCAGGCTGTGGCATGTTCAGCACTCAGGATTGAGGGCTGAACTGCGAGTGAGGCAACCGGTCGAGCGCTTTGTGAGTCGCTACAGCTAAACGAGCTGCCAGAATGTAGGGTCCGCACCGCGATTCCAGACCACCGAGTGATGTTTGCACAATGAGCGAGGCAACCGATGCATGTGCTTTGTCAGCCACTGCAAATAAAATTTTTCAACTTACATATATGTCAGTCTGAAATTCTTTGGCTGAATATGATTTTCCAAGTCGAAACAGCTAAACAGCTGCGCCCAAATATCCTATTAGGGAGTATCATGATCGCCAGCCAACTTTTTGGGTGAATGGTCTATAAGCCCTGCCGCAAAATATTCTTGACGTGTTATTTGAAAAAAATTGTTTTCGAATTCGCACGATGAAAAATACCATGGGCCAAAGTACGGGTGTTCACCAAGCAGTATTTCTGTCCCTGGCGTCATGTCATAACAATGTTCGTAATTGCAAAAAAATGCTTGGCTAATTATTTATTTTTTTTATTGCGTTGGGCCTTTAACTATTCCATCGGCGACTCGACTGGTACAAGAACAAGATTTTTTTGCTTAATTGGCCCATCAAATCTTGTAATGAAGCGTACCTGACAACTGGTCTTTTTACCTGACGTACTTTCCGGAATTACAATGGCTACAGATGTACAAAATAAACATGATAAAAACATTTGGGTATTATCACAGTCTTGATTCTTTATTCATACTTCAACGCAAGTCCCGGGGCATATCATTTATCCGTAGCCTTTCCAAGCAGTGCTCGGAGCAGTTGCCGCTCGATTGTACATTTTTCCAAGTCGCATTTGTTCAAGAGAGTTTGCCCTTTCCTGAAGAAACCTTTCTCACTCGCGAAGCACGATGTGTTTTCCTTCAAGCGAGAACTTCCGTTCGTATCACTTTTGGACTTTGGGACAGATGTTAAGACAAAACATAATACAAACAGAAAGCTGCGCTACAGTGCAGGCAACTCTATTGAAGTAAGCATCATCATGTACTGGTAAATTTGACAGCTAATTTCTGGTTCCGTCTATTGGATATCACGTGTGCTCCCCGCTGACCATCTGCTCTAGCATGACTGCCACAGATACCGTTAGAACCAGGTCAACGACGATTTTGTCGGCAAGGGTCCTAATGCTGTCGAAGCGATCTGGGATTTCAACAGCCATGAGTGAGTCGACTGCCTCTATCCACCCCAGCGTTGCACTAATAGCCCACTCTTCAGGTAACTCATTCCGTAAAAATGAACACGGCAGTGCCACATGTGGACCCAACGTGTGCGAATGGAGCATGGCACAACGGGAATGAGATTGTAGTGTAGTAGATGGATGAAAAATTTTTATTCAGTATAAATCAATCGTTTTTAAAAACACTTGCTACAAGTCGGCCTGTATCACCTGGGGCCTGGCAGCTGCCTGAGCTTGATTTATGATTTTCCGTTTACCATCTAGGTCTGAGCTAAGCATCAGACTCTCCCTTGGGTCTGTTATATTATGTGTCCCATCCAATATTTGTGGACACGTCCGTATCTGCGCGCCATGCTTGCCAAGCTTTGCCAATGCTTGTAATAACTACAAATTGACCTAGGAAGAGTTTACCAAGTGGTAGCAGATTTGGGCAGGTTCAAAACTGTAATTTCCGCAATATTGCTTCTTTTTTGTTGAGTTTCCAATTAGCGTCGGAATATTCATTCCTTGTCAAACTATATTATTGTGTTATTTTTTAGGTAGTGAGCATCCTCTCTTGTTCAGATATTTATTCTGTAAGAGGTGCTGAGCTCGCCCGGAAAGTGAGTCGTCGGGCGAGAACGTTTGCACCTTCATTCGCCCTGGGAGCCTGATGGGACGGGTTAGTAATTAGGAATATCTGGCTGTCGATTTAAGTCCATGATTCTGACCGGCTCAGCTGATATATTCTCTGTTGTATTTGCTATTGCATACTTGGAGTCACAGACACTTTGGTATTTTGGAACGTAGCAGTCAGCGATATCAACACTTCTTCCGACTTTGTGGCAGACATATTACTGATCGTGCAGTATGCACGTATGGCCATGTTCTCATTGGGCACAACCTCGATTTCGCCGCTTCTGCCATTGTAATCTGCAGCTTCAGTGCATACTATATCAGAGCGTCCTCGGTACTTCATTCGCTTCGGCCCTTTTCTGTCGCTTGTATTCACGATACGTTGGCTTTTTTCAAAGGGGAGGGATTCGGATATTATTTGTTATATTCTCTTGCGGGTCCGCAGTGGCTTCATGGGGTACCTGGTTTGTGCGGGATATGTCTGGCCGTCTTGGTTGATGACACTGTTTAGTGTTGTGAAACGCTTGCCGCCTTCTTCAGCTCCTCTAAC
This sequence comes from Haemaphysalis longicornis, assembly GCF_048455015.1. Taxonomy (NCBI): domain Eukaryota; kingdom Metazoa; phylum Arthropoda; class Arachnida; order Ixodida; family Ixodidae; genus Haemaphysalis; species Haemaphysalis longicornis. The sequence goes on along the minus strand of NW_027526225.1, from coordinate 12,010,743 downwards.
GTGTTGAAGACGCCTAGTTTTATGAGCTTATTCGTGAATGCAGACAGGAAAAGCCCTAGGGAAGCTTTTTTCTGACGTGCGCGCGTAGCTTGTCTTTTTTGTGCTTGTTTAACTTTGAATATTGTTCTGCGTAGGCACTTTTGCTGACCCCAAACGCTTGAAAAAGTTGCATTAGGTTGGCTTGTTTAATGCCTCAGTTCTGGCTTGAAATGTTGTAAAAAGTATACTAGTCGGTTGTGTACTGCACTATAAAATAATTATTGTACCATTATTTCTGTCACTACCTTGAAGCCATATTCCGAGTACGCGGATGGTTCGATTTCAGATTGTTTTTTCCCGCCTGCCTTTGTTCGCATCGTTGGCTTCCCGGCAATAAATATCAAGTGGCGCATTATTCAAGGAGTGATAAGGGGGAATACGATTAGTAGCGTTAGTAAAGGATATAGACTTAGTTTTAGAAACGTTCAGTGCCATAAGCCAGGTTAAGCACGACCGGTTAATTATGTCCAGATCAGATTCAAACGTTGAACGGTCGTAATCAGAGGAAATGGTACGATATATTACGCAGTCATCTGCAAACAGTTTAACTTGAGAAGATACAGAGTTGGGAAGATCATTAACATAGACAAGGAAAAGTAAAGGACCAAGGACGCTTCCCTTGGGGACGCCACAAGTTCCCGGAACAGAGGAATAATATACATTCATACCGAAGGTGAATTGGCACCTGTGGGATAGGAAAGCTTTATTCCATGTAAGAACGTCCGGGTGAAGGTTAAGTTGGGCTAGTTTCAGTAATAATCTGTGGTGAAGAACGCGATCGAAAGCTTTAGCGAAATAAAAAAAAAAACCGCGTCCACCTGGTATCCGGCATCTATGGATTTGTGAAGATCGAGAACAAAACCGGCAAATTGGGTGTCGCAGGAATAACCTTTACGAAAACCATGCTGACAATTAGAAATGACGCTATATATTTCCAAATAGTTGATGACTTGACTGTGTATGACATGCTCCATTAGTTTACATATGCTGTAGTTAGGGAAATGGGCCTGTAATTCAGCGGGGAAGAGCGATCACCTGATTTAAAGAAAGGGACAACCTTAGCTGTTAGCCATTCTTGAGGTACAGTTCCGGTAGAGAACAATTGTGAAAACAGAGCCCTTAAGAAAGGACTGATGCTGAATGACATGGCTGTTAGGAGTTTATTATAAAGCCAATATTGTTGGCTTTGTTGGCTTTTGTACAAATTTTTGGTTTCTGCAGAAAGCACAAAATACCGGCTTCACTGATAGTAATCTCCGTCATATTGCCGTTGAACATTGTAGGAGCGTTCGACAACGTGTCCCACAATGCAATTCTAGATCAACTACGAACTGCAGGCTGTGGCATGTCCGGCTACAACTACGCCCGCGCGTTGCTAACCGATCGCACGGCCACAATAAGCATCGTCCCCCATTGGTCCCATCGCTTTAGCACACCCGCCCAAGGAACACAAGGGTCAGTCATCTCGCCCCCCCTGTTATTTATTATTGCTATGGCCGTACTCCCGCCACTGCTCTCAAACATCCCGGATATCTCCCACGCACTCTATGCGACCGATATTACAATTTGGACCAACAAAGGCTTCCCGGGCCTCCAACAAGACAATCTGCATCATGCTACCGACACCGTCACTTCCTATCTTTGCACATGTGGACTTCACTGCAAACTAGTCAAGTCGGCCCTACTCATACCCCGAAGGAGAACGCGGGGTCACCCGCTACAACCAGCACCAGACCCCGAAATATCGATCGATGGCCAACCAGTCCCTACAGTACCCACACTACGCATCCTCGGAGTGAAATACCACCAAGATGGATCGGGGCAGCATTCCTCCCACACCAGCAGAAATCGGTGGCTCAACTAACACACCTAATACAATGGGTTTGCTCTCGCCACCACTGTCTCAAAGAGGCAGACACATGGGGCATACTCCAAGCCATGCTCACAAGTCGCATCACTTATGGAGCACCCTATGTGGCATTGAAACTACACGAATAAACAAAGACCGACATCATCATACACAAAGCCTACATGTCAGCGCTAGGCCTGCCGGCCTACACATCCACACATCCCCTCCTCCCGCTTCGGCTCCACAATAGCCCGTCAGAACTCATTGAAGCCCACACTACCTGCCAGCTTCAACGACTTCAAATCATTGCTACTGGACGACGCCATAAACGCCTGGGCCACTCTACGGCTCCAGCCCTCGAAACCGTCTGCAGCCTCTCAAAACCAGCCCGAGAGGCCATTCATGTCCTTGTACTACTCAAAGATACGCAGCCCGTCTACAACGCAGGTCGCCACCAACATCGCGCACGCCTACTCCCCAAAAAGTACGGCGCCAATCCCGATACCTACTACACTGACGCAGCCCCACACTGCAGATATCCGGCCCATGCCACAGCATTATTCCACTCAACCAACAACATCACAGCTTCTGCTAAAATACCGTCTACATCTATTGGTACCGCAGAGGAGGCTGCAATTGCTTTGGACATCACCAACGCACCTTCATCGGACATCACAGTACTGACCAACTCCCAGTCCGCTTGCCGCCGGAACGCCGTGGGGCGCATCACTCGCATCAGCTCCAACATTCTAGCACACCGACCAGCGCTCTGAACGATCCGTATAGTGTGGATCCCTGGCTACACATCTCTTCCTGGGAACGAGGTGGCACCCGCCAAAGCCCGTGAACTTCCACAGCCCGTTAAATTCCTAGAAGAGACCAACGACGTACTGGCCCACAAAGACCTGACCCTCCACCCCCTGCACCGAATGTACTCCGACATCTTAGCCCACCACCGGAACTCCCGACGACTCTATCCCCCTCCACACCCCTCCCTCACAGCAACTAAAGCCCGCATATGGCGCCGCCTACCAACACAGACGTACCACAATCACACTCACCTTCACTATGTCTCCACCAGCCTCTACCCATTCAACTGTCCATACTGCATCTCTCCCAATACCACCAGCCTCCTAGTTTGAACGTGTCCGTCCAATCCCACCTCCCCACTCCTCTCTCCATCTCTCTTGAGAATTGGGAGCGCGCACTTGGCTGCATCCATCTTGAAGAACACGAAGCCCTGATTCTCCGGTCGAAGACTGCAGCCACAGCCCGCGGCCTACCTGAATAGGATAGCCACCAAGTGCTCCACTTTTTAACCTAACTCCGTTCCACTTTTTTCTTAATGAACGTTTTCAACAACAGCAACAACGTCTTTAGGCTTCAAATTAGGCGCCCATAAATACCTCCCAACAGCGGGGCGCACTCGGCTATCGTTTTCCACTGTATGTTTCAAACACTGCAGTAATCCTTCACTTGTTCCGGCCGGATAGTTTTGAGCATCATGTTGATCTCCTTTGCTGTACTTTTAAACGGTCTTGCATTGTACGCGTAGATTACGAGAGGAATACGCCGCCGGGGTGTGAGCCGCCTGAATGCCTGCAAAAAAGTGCTCGTGGACATGTCATTGGTCACCTCGAAGTACACCCCTCTCGTTACAACGCAGGCGAAAACTAGCACTTATTGCTTTAAGATCTCGTCTTTGTACTTTGGCTAAGCCATACCTATGAAGTCACGTCCTGTAACTTGAAACGGTAAATTTGTTGACCCTGTCCGCCGGTAGTGGAGACGTTGGTTGACTAGCAGGTCTTGTGTTGTGCTTCTTGCGGACTATGCATTTTTGTAGGACTCCCTTCACGGCCTGGCGACCTTGCGAAATCAAGAACTAGGTGCGGAGCTGCGCTAGTGTCGCTTCAACGCCGTCGCGTAACATGAGGGGATAAAGGTGACGTATCAGCAATACCGTGAAACTTGCGTCCTTTGGCAGTAGGATGACGTGCACGCTTGATACTTGGCTGAATTGCAAGAATCGTGTTAGTCTGATGGGTCCTTCATCGTCGAAGTAGACTTCCTTTTCATTGATTTCAAAGGTCTACGCGCTTGCCGAATTAGCGCACCTTTGTCCGGATTAACTACGAGTTTGTCGTATGCAGTATGCCTGCGCAGGTGTCACTTCTATCCCAGTCAACGGCCTCTTACGATATTTTGTTCTGGCGTTGTTTACGAACCTGAATGACCATGCAGTCACTCCTTGAAGCCGACCATATGATCAATAAATTTCGACGTCCATGATTGCTTTGCTTTCTGTCTTACCTCACCCTAAGAAGTAAAGGAGTCCAACCAATTCCCAAAGGGAATAGAAATCCTTGTCCCATATACGATTCCCTTTTTCAGCATCAGGCAACTCCCTTTTTAGCAGAATAGCCTTACCCTTCACAAGGGAGTCGTCGGCCTCTCGCGGGGAGGGGGTCGGGGTATTCTCACAGGAGTTGCGGGAACAGCGTCCGGCAATTCCCTCACTATGGGTCGAATAATTCCTCTAGTCAGGGAGTTATACAATTCTTTACCAGAATCTTGCCATACCTCTGCAAAGTAGGTTAACTTACACCCGTCAGAATTACCTTATTTCACCAAACAGAATTTTGCAATACTTCACCAGGTAGCTTACTCTTATCAGAATCATTGTATTCTTTCAACCAGAGTCCCACAATGCCTCCTCAAGGAGGGCTAGCTTACTCTTTGTCAGAACTAATGTATTCCTTTGAAGGAGGATTTACGCACTAGCTGCAAGTTGCCAAGCTCTACTATTCAGAGGCAGCACGATGTTACCTTTTACAAAACTACACTTTAGCATCCACAACAGCATTAATGTCAGCCCTCTTTCCTTCTAGTTTCCAAACTGAAACACAGTAAAACTGCTTCGCAAGTAAACATAGCAAAGCATCTTTTCAGAAAAAGCTATCGTTTCTGCTTAGCCAAGAAAAATAGACAAATCGTTTTCATACTGCATTTCATGCTTTATTTTGACATCACTGCTTTCCTCACACACGTCGCTCCACCTGTATTGCAGTCACTGCTTTTATAACCAAAAACATCGGTTCTGTCGGTGGTAGGCCAAGCATCATCTCAAAAAGAAGACAGTTCCGCTTTGCCTTTGGGGCATACTGGATGCTGAAAGTCCAGTAGACGGCCAGAAGTAAAGCGAACCCGTCCACTATGTCCGTAGCCATCAGCTGGAGCTCTTCGAACTGCACAGTCACGGTTCCAGATTCCTCCACAGTTTGGCCCGAGAACAAAATCCTAGGGGTAAGGGGTAGTCTCTCCTGAGTCCTGCATAAAAGCACACAAATGCGAGTACCAGAGGTAACACAAGTAACAGTATTTTGCCCTTCCTTCCTCAGTGGACGCATTCAATGCATGACCTTCCTTACCCAACCACTGTACAAAGCGGTTCTTAGGTAAGCGAATCGCTCGTTATTGGTGTTTACAGTTTATTCGAACTGACGCCATGGTCCCGACAAAGCCCTGGATATTTCAGTGGGGGAAAACGCCCGATAATTTGAACTCCGCTGTATCCACAACGGTTTATTCGAACTGGAATCCCTGGGACCCCTTTCCTTCGCTTCTCGCAGAAGACGTCGGCCCAGACAGCTTACAATGTTTGGAAATCCAAACCAAACCAGAATTACTAGAGATGCAACGCAATGAAACATAAAAAAAAACAGCTTAGCGAGCTCGCTTTGCTGCTGCGATGGCTTATTTCGCTGCAACGGTGCACACCGGTGCAGGTTTTTTTTGTGCCGCAGTCGCTGCTTTGGACCTGCGATCACGGAGCGTGCGCAACAAACCTGTACTAGCGCCTAATCGGCGATAACGATTCTAGAGGTGGCTTCGTTGTGTTCGGCCCGCGCAGTGTGGCACGATGTCTATTCATTCAAGTGCCCGCCCGCTAATTCGAACTCCGCTAGATCCGAACAATTTTATGGTCCCCTTCGAGTTCAAATGAAGGATCTTTTACTTTAAAGAAATATCCATGCTTTTATAATGCAGTTCTCAATATGTAGCCTTAATAAAAACGTATTTTTTTAGCCCGGCATTTCTCACAATTTTTACTGTATTAGCTTTAGCTTGCCCAGCACTCCCCAAGGCTGCAGTTACAGAGGCCATGAAGACAAAATAAAACTATCCAATTTCAAAGAACTATCTCTGGGTAACTCACTGATCTCCATTCCAGCCACAGAATACCTTTTTTAACTGAAGAAAACACAAGAAATATTGAAAAGCGTTGAAATTTTACGCTACAAAGACAGATAATGTGCAGGCCTAATACAAAGAGTGGACAGCACTAAAACCATAGTTTTCAGTGTGTTAACTGCACGTTACTATTCCAATAATATGCGTTACCTGCATTGCATCGGCGCGTGAAATCAGGAACATTGCACTACAATCACCCATTCATGTTTAAATTGGCATTTGTTTTGATCAGTGGCTGCCCATTGCACAAACAAGATGCTGCAATCTCAGAGGTGTTGCAGGAAAATGGCTGGGGACCAGCCACTGCTTCATCTGTTCCACTTAATATCCTGAATATTTTTTGAAGCTTGAAATAAAAGTAGCAATATTGTTGTCGGGGAAAACTTACGAAACTGGTACTTTGTCTTCATGGCCCCTTTAAATCCAGGGCTAAATTTATCCCTAAGGGGGATGTATCCCCGAGGGGATCTTCCGTTTGCAGGCGATTTCTTCCCTTGCCTGTATCAGTGTTTGACCTCAACCACCTACAAAATAATTGACCTAGGTGTGGCGTGAGCAACATGTGCAGTATTTGGGACTGAATTTTTTGCTCCCTTTGCATTTACTCTATTGTGCTCTGCTCGAACAGCTCTTGTGATCACACAGAACAATAATGCAGTTTTACTGATTGTCAGACAACACTAGGTGCCGAAATACCAAGCTCGACTACTAGCTATCCCTGCCAGCAGGAGCAACAGCCGTTGTCACAGTTTCTGCCGCACTCATGGGGTAAATGCACGGCATACCTATCAATAGGAAATGTTGGCACTCTGATGGCCCGAAAAATCTCACCTGAACAGTTGTAGAGGGAAAAAAATATAAAAGCTCCACATAAAACAGATACAGCTTTCTAGGCATACACATAGAATATTTAGCATAACTCATAATCACTACGCTGGATTTCACTTACTCAACATATAGAAGAAAAATATGCTTACCAGCTTTGAGAGCAAGGTCTCTGGCTTTTCTTTCACCAGAAGGGGCAGGCTATACAGTTGTGCCACTGAAAAGCCATCTGAAAAGGACGAGACCACGGATTAATTTAAAGCATCGGGGTCCTTATCACCTATTCAAATTTTATACCAACAGGGTCCTCCTATTCTCTTTTTTTTTCATCCTCTACCAGAAAAAGCAGCCAGACCAACAAAAGAACCTGCAACCTCAGGCCCACCTATTCGTTGTTCAATACAGCGTTTTACGGTAGCAGTTACTGGGTCGTTCTTGAGAAAACAGACCCGAATTTCACCGAATATGGGCTTCACTCTTATTGAAGTCGCGCAAGGTACTATGAAAAAATTCCAATAGACAAAGCAACCCGCCATTGGTCTCGTGAAGTTTTGTTGTGGCTACTGTAGCCACATAAACAATTAATCGCGGCTGAAATGTCGTGCCGTCAACGTTTTATCAGCGTAAGTATTCTTTTCTAACAACGCGGGACCAGAGGCTGCAAGGCAACGCAATACACAATGGGTTCGGAGCGCACCAACGTTCACGTTTTTTTTTCAAGGCATCTATGCCAACTTCGAGGTTGAATAGAAACCTTGTGACCTTTGAATGCGTTATATTTTAAGGGGTAACAAAATAAAGCGACGCTACAAACCTAACTGATCGGGTATTAAACTGGTTACGGTGTTGCTGTTGCCGTCACCCACTTCAGCGTCGTCAGACGCGCCAGATTCGAACGGAACGGACGGAGAAGCCCAGCGGCGGTGTAATTACCTTGTCGCTCGACAAAGTCTGTACGTTGCTCAAGAAAATAATGAAACGATAGCTTCATTTATAGCTAGATTTTAATGAAGCCAGCCTAATGCATCCGCAACTCTTATACTGCACACGAGTCTTGCTTCATCATCATCAACATCATCATCACCAGCCTATCTACGCCTACTGCAGGGCAAAGGCCTCTCCTATTATTCTCCAATTACCTCGGTCCTGTGCCAACTGGGACCAATTTATCCCCGCAGACGTCTTGCTCTCATCTGCCCATCTAACTTTCTGCCGCCCCCTCCAGGGCTTGCCTCTTCTAGGGATCCACTCTGTTACCCTTAATGACCAGCGGTTATCTTGCCTTCGCATTACATGCCCTGCCCACGTCCATTTCTTCTTCTTAATTTCTACTAATATGTCTTTAACACCCGTTTGCTCCCTGACCCACTCCGCTCTCTTCTTGTCTCTTAATGTTACCCCTATCATTTTTCGCTCCATTGCCCGCTGAGTCGTTCTCAATTTAAGTTGAACCCTGTTAGTGAGCCTTCAAGTTTCTGCTCCGTAGCTGAGTACCGGGAAGATGCAGCTGTCATACACTTTCTTCTTCAGCGAAAATGGTAGGCTGCTATTCATTATCTGAGAATATCTGCCATATGCCCCCCACCCCATTCTGATCCTTCTAATTATCTCTGCCTCATGGTTGGGATCTGGGGTCACAACTTAGCCTAAGTAGATATATTCGCTTACCACTTCCACTACCTCGCCACCTATCTCAAACCGCTGTGCTGTCCCGAGGTTACTGATCGTTACTTTAGTTTTGTGCATAATAATTTTCAGGCCCACGGTTCTACTCTGTTCGCCCAGTGCGGAACGCATGCTTTGCAATTCGTCCCCCGAGTTACTTAGCAAGGCAACGTCATCAGCAAATCTGAGGTTACTGAGGTATTCTCCATTAGCCCTTACTCCCACCTGTTCCCAATCCAACGTTCTGAATACTTCTTGTAAACATGCTATGAATAGCATTGGAGAAATTGTGTCTCCTTCTCTGACACCCTTCCTTATAGGTATTTTACTGCTCTCCCTATGGAGGATGACCGTAGCTGTAGACCCATTGTAGATATCCTCTAGTATTCTTACATAATGCTCATCTACCCCCTGGTTCCGTAATGCCTGAATGACTGCTAGGGTTTCGACCGAGTCAAATGCTTTCCCATAATCTATGAAGGCTATATATAGGGGTTCGGTATACTCAGCACACTTCTCTATCACCTGATTTATCATGTGAATATCGTCCATTGTTGAATAACCTTTACGGAACCCTGCTTGTTCTTTAGGTTGACTGAAATCTAATGTTGCAGAGATTCGGTTAGCGATTACCTTGGTAAATATCTTGTAGACGACTGACAGTGCTGATCGGCCTGTAAGTTTTCAAGTGCTTCATGTCGCCTTTCTTATGGATTAGGATGATGTTCGCGTTCTTCCAAGATTCTGGTACCATTGCGGTCATTAGGCATTGCGTATACAGGTTTGCCACTTTTTCAAGGACAATTTCTTCGCCATCCTTCAAGAGGTCTGCCGTTATCTGATCCTCACCAGGTGATTTGCCCCCTTTCATTTCTTTCAAAGCCTTCCTTACTTCTTCGGTCGTTACTGGTGGGATGTCTATCTCCTGCGAACTACTGTATGGCTCGCCATTATCCTGTATGTCCCGGCTACTGTACAGATCCCTATAGAACTCCTCGGCCACTGTGACTATTTTATCCCTATTTGGGATGACATTGCCTTGCTTATACTTAAGTGCATACATCTGATTTTTCCCCACGCCAAGACGTCTCTTCACTGGTTTCGGGCTACCTCCGTTCTTTACAGCGTATTCGATCCTCTCCATATTATACTTCCGTATGTCAGCTGTCTTATTCTTATTGATTAACTTCGAGAGCTCCGCTAGTTCTATTCTGTCAGCTGCGGTGGAGATTCTCATGGTTTGCCGTTTCCTGATTAGATCTTTCGTCTCCTGTGAAAGTTTACCAGTATCCTGTCTAGCCATAGTGCCCCTGACTTCTACTGCACACTCCGTGATAATGCGTGTAAGGTTGTCGCTGGCTTCCTGTGTCGTAAACCCGGCTTCCTCGTTAAGGGCGGAATATCGGTTCTGCAGCGCGATCCTGAATTCTTCTACTTTACGTCTTACTGTTAGCTCATCTATCGGCTTCTTTCGTACTAGCTTGTTGTGGTCCCTCCTCAAATCTAGCCTAATTCGAGATCTTACCATACGGTGGTCACTACACCTTACCCTTCCGAGCACTTCCACATCCTGCACGACTCCAGGGTTATCCCATAATATTGTTACGCGGCGGCAGGACATAGATGAGATGAACGATGTAATGGGGTAAAACGATCTATTTACAGTATTTACAAGCGGCCATGGCCGAGTCCGCTGAGTCTGCACGCGCCCTCTTCTACGTCGTTTTCGATGCCGAGCTATGCCGCCATGGGGCATTGTCCACTGGTCCCGTGACAATATGAAGTCTATTTCATTTTTGTGCTCCCCATTTGGGCTCCTCCAGGTCCACTTCCGACTCTCCCGTTTAGAGAAGAAGGTATTCATTATGCGTAGGTTATTCCGTTCTGCAAACTCAACTAGTAGGTCCCCCCTGCTATTTCTGCAGCCCAGACCGTAGTTCCCAACTGCCTGATCTCCAGCCTGATTCTTGCCTACTTTAGCATTTAAGTCCCCCATAACTACGGTATACTGTGTTTTTACTTTAGCCATTGCCGATTCCACATCTCCATAGAAGCTTTCCACTACTTGGTCGTCGTTGCTGGATGTAGGCGCGTAGCCCTGCACCACCTTGAGCTTGTAGCTCTTATTTAGCCTAATTACAAGACCTGCTGCCCTTTCGTTAATGCTATAGTATTCGTCTATGTTGCCAGCTATGCTTTTATTGACTATAAATCCCACTCCCAGTTCTCTTCTGCCCTCTAGACCACGGTAACATAGGACGTGTCCATTTTTCAGCACTGTAAAGGCTTCGCCTGCCGTCCTAACCTCGCTAAGGCCTATTACATCCCATTTAATGCCCTCTAATTCCTCGAACAACACCTCCAGACTTGCTTCGCTAGATAAGGTTCGCGCGTTAAACGTTGCCAGTTTCAGATTCCATTGGCGGCCTGTCCGGATCCAGGGATTCTTAGCACTCTCTGCTGCGTCACAGGTCTGACCGCCACTGTGGTCAGTTGCTTCGCAGCCGCTGGGGACTGAGGGCCGAGGGTTAGTTGGCGTATTCATGGGAGGTTGTGACCATTACTACACCAGGGTGGCCAATCCTGCTCTGGTGAGTGAGTGCATTACCGGCAGTGGTCGCCGGGGTCAGGCCGCACCCCATACCCGTTTGTGCAATTCCATCAATACGCGGATTTTCCTTTTTTTTTAATCCGGTGGGAATTGTCCGGCACCCGGATTCGAACCATGCTCCTTCTGCACGCCAGACGGGTGTTCTACCTCTACGCCATCGCTGCATCCTCGCCATCGCTGCAGGATGGCAGCGACGGCGTAGAGGTAGAACACCCGTCTCGCGTGCAAAAGGACCGTGGTTCGAATCCCGGTGCCGGACTTAAAAAAAAAATCTGGACTGGACTTAAAAAAAAAATCCGCGAATTGATGGAATTGCACAAAGGGGCTTGGGTGCGGCCTGACCCGGGCGACCATTGCCGGTAATGCACTCCCTCACCAGAGCAGGATTGGCCACCCTGGTGTAGTAATGGCCACAACCTCCCATGAATACGCCGAGTCTTGCTTCAACGTATGCTGAACGTCGTGAACCGGCATGGGAGCACGGCCGCTTGTTTGGAAAAAACAAAGCCTTAAAAAGGATAGCTAGAACTGGCGTTAGACAAATGGAAGCACATGTATGTGACCACTTAAGTCTTCGCAAGAACAAACAACGCTAAGCAGCACTCATGAGCGCCAGTTGTTATAAACGACCGCTGAAGTTTTGGGGGGAACGAGCGCGAGCTCTCCCGTACCGCGCAAGGAAAAATGAAATGGTGACCTACGTTTTCAGCGGCGGCCGCAGCAGGCAAACGATGTAATTCCACCAGTCAGGTACACTTCAAGCACAGCCACCGACACCAGAACGCACCTCACAGACACGTACAGGAGTATTACAGCGGTTTCAATACCACAAAAGGAGACGGAGACTTCGGAGCGACGCGTGCGTCCACCAGCCCGGCGGAGAGAAAAAGAACGCGCAAAGGCACAACTGTCAAGTAGTCCGACGGACACCGTTGCGCTAACACACAAATGACCCATTCCTACTGTAACACTATTTCTCACGCTCTTTTGAACCTACGCTGCACTTTAAGGACGCTTTATTTCATGGCCCGGTGCTGTGGCTCTTTAGGTAACTACTTTTTCATACGAGTTCAAAGAGTTCGCCTCCGCCAAAGCGTGCAACGGGAGATAGAGTCAATATACTGTTCTGTTCTTTCTCTCGGAGGATATATGAACTCCATTGATGCGAGACAGAGTCGGTACGCTGTTTTATTCTCTCCCGCGAAAGGGGTACAATCGCCGCTTAGCTCCAGCAAGAGGGGGGAGAGTTCGCGAGCAGTTTTATTCTGGTTTCCTAGTAGAGTGAACACACCATCCAACGCCGTGCGTGGTGCGGACGGTCTCAAACGACCCTGGCAGGAATAGAAAAGCTGTTTGATTCTTCAGCTACTCCCCACATTTCATAGAGTGTGGCATCCCTGCCCTCTTCATAGATAGAGATTTATAGGAACGCCTTCTCTACATCTCCTACTAGGGCCAGCTTTTCTTTGCGGAAATCGATGGGCAACGGCAGAATGTCCTCATTTAGGCAAGGTCCTGCCTCCAGGTTGTCTTTTAACGACTTACCCTTATGCGTGCGGGAAGAGGCGTCGAATACTACACGACCTTCTGTTGTGGCTCTGCCATCGTGAATAACCCCGGATTGTGCAATGTAGTAACATAGCCCAGCGAGAGGTTCCGAGGATTCTTTAACCTTTTTCGTGACTCCCAATGTCACATTCCAAGATCGTGAGGTCATAGCGGCAGAGCATGGCTTCGTTTTTCTTTAACCTTTTCGTCAGTTCTAATAGTCATTTGACTGCGTTTTTCTTGTTCGTCTCTAGATTAACGCTCGCCTTCTACGGCAAGCTGATTTGGTAACGATGGTGCGGGTTTGGGCCTGTTGGTAGTACATGATAATGAATTCAAGCACATTGTGTGCGTCGACTCGCTTGTCCCGTTGTTCTAGCACCTCAATTCATGGTCTTGATAGAGAGCATTTCGGTGCGCTATTTTCCACTCGAATTCTTCTACCGTTTCACATTTTTTAGTATTGCAACTGGGTTTTGTGGTGGCAATTGGTTCCGGGCTCCAGAACTTCTGTAGATCTTGTTGGAGTTCTCATTCGGCAGCTTCAAATTTCACAATTAGGTCTGATGGGATTTTTGTTAGTCTCATTTTACTTTTATCCGCAGGACCTTGGACTACCCAGCCTAAGGTTGTTTCGACCGCGCTCAGTTTACTTTCAAGTCAATGTGTTCTACCAGTAAAAAAATCCCACAATAATCGGTTCCAACTCGTACTCCTATCCTGTCCGCGGCTGCCGGCTTGGTCCTTTTGTCCGCTTCTCGTAGCATCAGTTGTTCCATTTTCGTAGCGCGAGCTACACTGGACGAGGTTGAGCAGTTTCGCATGGCTCCTGGAGAGCTGTGCTGCGCATGCGTGAGGAGCAGTGATGTCACACGGTGCACCGAACGTTGGTAGCTGCCCGGCGTCTCTCACACACCCCACGCGCACAGCGTCTTCATCGAGCTCCGTTCTGCACGTGGCGACCCGGTCCACTAGATGATCCTGCGAGCGGGGGCCGGGTGTGGAACCGTTGGCTCGTGCGTCGCAGCAACACCGGCGTGTGCCTGTGTAACCAGTTGGGATCTGGGGCGATGGGTGACGCTGCGCACGAGCCGCTTGATCAATATACATGTGTAACATAATGCGTATACCACGTGTGTGTCATTCAAGCAGCAGTAAGCAAGATAATCAAGCTAATCCTTGACAACCAGTAAAGCTAAGTATAACCAGCCGAACCTTAGCTCGCGCTACGTATATCGTGCCACAGCTGAGCTAAGCCCCTCCTACTTTTTTTCGTTCATGTTCGGATTGGGAGAAGTAGCCTACTCGGCGATATCACGTCAACTCGTAGAGCTTCAAATACTGTTGCCGTTTGCTTGTCTCCGGGTGCTATAGTCGCAAGAACTACGCCAACAGATTTGATTTTCTTGTCTTCTCGGAATGAACCGATTCATAGCCTTTCATGTCGTATTACTTTAGCGCCTATTTCTTTTCCCAATCCAGTTTAACTGGATGACCGCTTACTTCCGCTCTCCAACGGCAAACCGCAATGTCGGCCAGACATGTGTCCGCCTATCCATGTACAGCGGGCTGCAAAATCACAGAACCATGCGGTATATTTTCAGTGGCGTGCAGAGTAGACGTCGTCGCCTTCGGTTGCTGTGCTTCAACCTGCAAATTCTTTTCTTGAGGCACTGTTCTACACACAGACTAAGCATGCCGCCCCTTGCATTGGTTGCAGTTCACGCGTGCTGTACAAATCCGTATGGTGTGATTCGTTCGGGTGCATCTCAAGCATGCTCTATTCCTTGTGAGAATAGCCTTCTTTTCGGGCATTTGAATGCTCCTACGATAGTCCTCAGTCGCATTGTTTTTCTGCTTGCAGAAAAGGCAGATTCTATCCGCCGAGCTGTAGAAGATGGAAGTTGTGCGCAGCCGCCTGATGTTATCTTTGGGTTTCGCAACTGTCTTCTCCTATTCACGCTGTGTTTCTTCCCGAAAGCGTAACTCAAAAGAAAATTTCATCAGCCTGTACAGATTTTTAGCGCACTCTTACCCAGTTGAGTGGTTTTCCGCGATAGCTTCCGTGGCTGAGCTACTTCTTGTACCTTCTTTGGACTTGAACTCGACTGATAACTTCGATGAAATCGCTCTTTTCAACACTGGCCACAACATCGGTGCTTATCTATCGGGTTCCTTCTTCAGTGATTTCAGTGCCAATGCGTAAATGGGCACACTCTGCCAAGCATACGGAGATCGTCTGTTTCTTGGGGTGAACGTACTTTCTCTAAGTTTAACAGCTCACTCATTTGCAGCTCCACCGATTCTTCTCGATTTCCGAACGTTTCTTGCAGTATTTTTCATGCTTCATAGTAATTGTCCTCTGCGGAATACTGAAGCCCTTCTATATCAGCCACTGATTTCCCGATGAGAGATGCTAAGAAATAATTAGGTTTTTGTCCCTTCATCATGTTAGGACTGAGGTGAACTGCTGACTCATACCGGTGGCACTCCAAAGCTCTTCCGCCAAACGTTATCCTTTCCGGCTTGAGTAGTTTAACTGGCTCCCTTGCACTGCTATTGAAATTCATTTGTACAAACTCGCTAGTGCTGAACTCGATAGTAGACAAGATTGCTCCTATTTACATGGCATACTCAATTACTCTTTCAAATTCGCCATGTGCTGTTTCTTCTGTCAGATATTTCTCTATTTACTTATTGGCGTTCTTGAGACCTTCGTTTATCGCTTTAATTTGCGGCTGAGTCGCGAGTAGCTGTTCTCTGCTGCCTCCTGCATTAATTTGCTGCTCGGCTGCGTTGAGAAGCTCCGGGATGTATAGCGAAGTGCCTTCCTTTTCTTCGTTACCCCTTCTTTGCTCATTTCTCCGCGGTTTATTATGACGCCTTACTTGTTAGCCATTCCGATGCCTCTGTTGCGAATACGATCTCGTCGCGCGATCCAGGTCGGTCCGCTGCTCCGCCGGCGTTTTCTTCTCTGGTGCTCAGTCGCAGATAAACGTCCCTTGTGGGCGTGGAGGTACAATCCTCTACACGGCAGCATTTTTTCATGCGAGCGAGACCAGTGATGGCATGCAACAAAAAAAAACCTTTTATGAAAAAGTAGAAGTAGCACGCATTCGCGCGTTGGGGCAGTCTCCTTGCTCTTGGTCTTCAAGCTCCTTAGTGATGATATTTACAGTGACGTAAGGTAAATGTGCCACGTGATTGGGTGATGCCCAAGATTAAAATTCAAACAAGTTTAGGTTTCGGTTTTGAGAAACAACATGCTGGCATCCAACGTTAGCGTTATATGCGCATTCTTGATATTTTAGTAATCTAAGGTTCCATGTTGTTCACTGTAAAATGCGTCAGATAAGCCCACCAGCACAGCTTGGGAACGTCGGAATCACTAGCCGAGGCGCACGCTGAGGATGAATGCCCTCCGCGTCAATGCAGACGCAGAAATGCGGGCTGCTTTCACCCCATCTTTGCAGCTTGCCTGGCTCATGCCTGTACCGTAGAAAGCGTGCTCACACCCGGCCAAGGGTAAGCTGATTTTGTAGTGTGCCCACTGCCCGCAAGCAGTCGAATCTTTGGCAACAGCCCACCAACGAAAACTCGCTAGTGGGTCAGCGTCAATCTGAGCGCATTCTGCAAACTCGCACGTGAAGCAATACCCGTAACAGCGCAAATATGGTGTACTCGGTAAAGAAAACATTACCCACAATTAAAAAAAAACATCTTAAAACACAGGCAATCTCAGGGATTCGAACTTGCGACTTGCAAAAAGAGAGTTTCTTACGCTCTAAACCACTCGGCAACGAGCTAGTGGTCGCCGAAAAGAACAATGAAGTATTAAATGTAGAGCCAGTTTACAGTTTTATTTAGTTTTAGGATTTCAGACAGCGTATAGAAGGTTATTTTTGTATAGAGCTTATAGAATAAAAGGAGACACCAATAGCCGCGACGTCCCGATGATGCGATGGTGTTCTATTTACAAGATGGCGATGAAGAAAGATGAAGCAGCTCGAGCTGGAGCTGCTCACGAGAGATTACGGGCACCGATGATGATATTCGCATCGGTGCCGCGATGATGATTACAAAGTTTCTACATCTTCCCCGGCCACAAAGAATCTCTTGTCAGTCCGTGTCCGTTGAGTACATATCTTCATTCCAGTTCCATACAGTGGGGCAGTCCGACGGCGAAACACTCCGTGTGGCCGTTTTCTGAGCAAGCGCCGAGTCTGTCGGCGCAGTCCACGTAGCCATGTCGAAATTCGAAGCCCGTCTTGAACGGTCTTGTACCCTGATGTAAGTAAGCTCTTCGGGTTTTTTCACTGCGTCCTGAAAACAGTGTCTGGAATGCTGCCGGTCCTTTCTCAGTCTCTGTAGTGTCGCAGTTCGACTGCTGCCAGATGCCTTTTTTTCCTTCGGATGATCTCTGCCGACTACTGTTGTCTCTAGAATGCGTCGTGTTCGCATAGGGGCAATCTTAGGATGTCTCTGGAAAATGTAAGTATCTAGATCTTCAGTTCCGGGCATCGCTTTCCTGCTTATGACAAATATTCCTCTTTTATCTTGTCGTTTCTTTTTCCGAGGAAAAGTGTCCATGGGTTTAATCGGCACACATAAGGAATACGACGAGTGTTCCACTGTTACGCCAGTAGGTGGAGAGCCTGTCTCAATCGGGTTCTTTTCCGATAACTCTTGAAGGGAAAACAAAACCCTGCTATTTTTTGTCTGAACGTCCCTTTCTGTCAAAGAGCAGGTCATCGTCTCACTGTCTGCTTGGGTCGGGACATTTGACAGATGCGTAGTTCCTGTCGTCAAAGCTTCTTCATCAGGGTTTTTCAAATCATGTTGGCCATAACACCGTTCAGTCAATGTAAAAAACTCCGCGAAGTTGGCCGATGAATGTACTTTCTCAATTATTTCGCACAGTTCTGGGGTGTCGGATTTCTTGGTTTTCAGTTGATAGTATAAGCGGATCACGATAAAAGTAATTTCATCTTCATAGTCAAAGTTGGTGGCATATTCATCATCCAGGGAGTCAGTGTCGATGAATGGTTCAATTAGGTCATTTAAAGATCTTAAAGCATTTTCGGTTTTTCTCAACTGGCGCATGAAACTCTTCAATCCATCGTAAACATCATCGGTATTTGTGATCAACCGTAGTGCCGCTTCTGCGCCTCGGCGCAGTTCTCGAGTAGTGAACCGCACCTCTTCTCTTTTTGTTTTCAGTTCGTCAAGACGCATCGTACACACAGGAATACTCTGTTCTGGTAATGCATCCTCCATTATGCAATGAGCTCTAGCGTGCACCTCAACTTTCACAAAATTGGTTTCTGTACCCATCGGGCAGACTCGTCGGAGGTGAGGTTGCATCGTCGTGTCATCTGGCCATCATGTCGGTCGGCTTTCGGTAGCACCATCGTCGATATGTCCATCAAATGGTCCGTCGTCGGCTTCGAGGGGTCCTCCACCTCGTAGGCCAAAGTTCGGATGAATCCGAATCGCACTGGGCCTTCTTCCCGGGTTTATCGGCACCAAAATGTGGAATAAGAGGACCAAGGGCCGAGAGGTCCCGGTGATGCGATGTTGGTGTTCTATTTTACAACATGGCGATGAGATGAAGACAAAGCAGCTCGAGAGAGAGCTGCTCACGCGACTACAGGCACCGATGATGGTTATCACATCGGTGCAGCAATAATGACGCCTATAAAGTTTCTACATCTTCCCCGTCCACAACAAACCGTGGTCAGCCCGCTTCCATTAACTAACATAAGTTCGTTCCGGTCCGATCCGGTAGGGCAGTCAGGTGATGAAATCGTCCCTGTGGCCGTCTTCTGAGTACACGCCGAGTCTGTAGATGCAGTGCACGTAGCCAGGTGAAAATCCATAGCCCGTCTTCGACAGTCCTATACTCCGACGCGAGCTCTTCACGTTTATTTGATGCCATCTCAAAACAGTGTCTTGGAGTCTGACGCTTCTTTCTGTAGCTATGGACTCTAGTAATTCTATTGTCGTTGTCAGGTGCCTTGTTCTTCAAATGGTGTCTGTAGTGCATTGATTTCTTTAGAATGCATTGCCGACTACGGGCAGCGGCAATCTTCCTTCCATATCTTACAAGAACGTCTTCATCCCGCTTTTCAGTTCCGTGTATCGCTTGTATGTAGGTCGACAATATGTATGTCTCATCTTGCCCTTTCAACATTGCCAGTGGTGGAACATTCATAGCCTCGTGTTGTGCCAACGTCATTGGAGTCGATGAGCCGGTTATCTTACTCGCGGTCACGCTGGCGCACTCTTCAAGTTCACGCGAATTTTGGGCGCCTTCCCCTTGAAGTTCAGAGGCAGCCAACAAAGGGGTCAGATTCTGAATTTCTCTTTGAGGCAAGAAATCTGACAGAAGCGACTTTTCTGGCAGCAAGGCAGGTTCACCATTGGTTTTAAAATCAGGTGTTCTGTCGCATAGTTCCGTAAGGGCAAGAAACTCATTGAAGGTTTTTGAAGAATACAATTTCTCGATTATCTCGCACTGTTCGATGGTTTCAGATTTCTTCTCTTTCAATTGGTAGTATAATCGGATCATAATATGCGTGATTTCGTCTTCATGGTCAATGTTGGTAGCAAATTCCTCATCCAAGTGGTCGATGTCAACAAGCGGTTCAATTTCCTCATTCAACATTCTCAGCTCAACTACAATTTTCCGCAGCTGCCGAAGCAAGCTCGTCAACACATCGCGAACACCACTGATCTGTATAGGTAAGCCTAATGTTGCTTTAGCGTATCGGCACAGTTCTCGAGCGATAAACCGCGTTTTTTCTCTTTGCATATCCAGTTCGCCAACGCGGATCGTAGGAAGAGGAATACTTTGTCCGTGCATATAACGTTCTGAATCTTCCATTGCGCGATGAGCAGCGGAGTTCTCCTCACCGTTTAGAATATCGCTGCCAGAGGTCATCGGGGAAAATCTTCGCAGGTGAGGAGTCACCGTCGTCTCGTCCGCCCATCGCGTTGTTCGGCTTCGGGTAGCACCGTCGACCTAGCCGTCACCAGGCTCCGTCATCGGTATCGAGGGGTCCTCCTTCTAATAGGCCAAAGTTCAGATGCCTCCGAATCGCAGAGGGCCTTCTTCGCGGGTTTCGGCACCAAAATATAGAATAAAAAGAGAGACCAATAGCCGCGACGTCCCGATGATGCGATGGTGTTCTATTTACAAGATGGCGATGAAGAAAGATGAAGCAGCTCGAGCTAGAGCTGCTCACGAGAGATTACGGGCACCGATGATGATATTCGCATCGGTGCCGCGATGATGATTACAACGTTTCTACAGCGCTCATGCAGTAAGCGTCCCCAAGAGTTCCACAATATCTCGTGCCTAGCGAATGCATTTCTTAGACGGAAAAGTGTTCGCAGATGTGTGGTCGTGCTGCTGACTGCGGTGCCTCTTCACACAGGCGAAAGAGTGCTTCCTGCACCATGTTTTCGCTCTGCACGCTGAACGTTTTCGTTGATTTTATTTTCTTGGTTCCTATATTAGCTCCGCTGATTCTTCTCCCGCCTTCAATTGGCCTTAGATATTTCTACTAGCGTCCCGGTCAGCGAAGCGTGGCATGTGCGCTTGTGTCAATCTACTTGGCCTTAGAGCTTGATACAGCCTACAAACTAACAAACTACAACCACCTTCCTCCAGGCGGAAATCGGGTCGTGTCTTAGTTTGAACTGAGTCAACGACTTGCGACGAACAGCTGACGGCCTGCCGAATAAACGCGGGGGCTACTGACTTTCGGAGGATCGGCAAGGCGTGCAGTAGCGCAACCAAGCCAGGCTTCTTTTTTCTGGCGTTATACGAAACGCCACAGAAAATGCACGTGGATGCAGAGAGGAGGACAGCTTTCTATAATTGATTTTTCTAGTGAATAATGTAGTGTAAACGCAGTGAGAGAGGTCGAAACAGATCTTGGAGACTCCACACCACAATTTGCGCTGGTAATCTCCCAATGGTTACAAATCACTTCAGCGTCCATTTAGAGAGACACTGACGCGTATTTGTCAAGCTCTTGTTTTTGCTTGCACTGCAAAGACTGGCTCAAATAAACACACTTTTCATCGTTTATCCGGGCGATAAGGCGGTATTTCTTTTATAAAGCCTGAAAGAAGAAAAAAATTCGCCATCTTTTCGTAGGGGAACCCTGAGTAGTATGCGAAGCAGCCATAGGGTCGACTGAAGTTCCCATTAGTTCAGCTGCGCGAGCCCTCGTTGCATCAGTAGCAGCTTCTTGGCGGCGTTGTTGCTGTTGTTGCAAACTTTATTAGAAAGGAAGGCCAAAGGCTAGGTGAGGGGGGGGGGGGAAGGGAAGGGAGGACGGAGCACTGTTCTTATAATGCCAGCTTCAAGGGGTCTCTTCAACAGTCGTGCAGACCACTGCTATATTGCCCGTACTAGGCCGCTTTTTGTGGCATAAATGGCGGTTTCGAAGAGTGTGTCGTGTGAGAGGGATGTTGGGTCGATGTAGGTAGAGGTGTCGTGGTGTGGGGGAGTGAATGTACGAAATCGAGAAAACTTGGGGCAGTGCCAGATGAGGTGGTGGAGATCGGCTGTGATGGAGTGGTAGCAGTAGGGACATCGGGGGGCGTGCTGGGGATAATACCATTGTCGAAGGGTCTCTGGTGCCGTACAGGTGTTCAGGAACTTGTTCAAGAAGATCTCGTGTGCTCGAGTTAGGGTGGGGAAGGAGGTGAGGTGGCCTGAAGGGGTGAGTGACTTGAGGCGTTGTTGTTTCAGCTGCTTGAATCTACGGAGCCTGATTGCGGGAGCGAGAGTGGGGTCATGGTCAGGGCAGTTGGGCCAGGGCTGGTCCGAGAAGGGCGGCGCCGGGGGTCCATCGGAGGCTATTGTGAGAAGGGCCTCCTGTGCAGCCACGTGAGCTGCTTGTTTCCAGGAGCGGCTGGTTCATGACCGGGGGTTCAGTCGATTCGGACTTGGCAGCCTGATGTTTGGAGCGCAGTGATTTGATGAATAATGTGGTGAACAGAAGGGTGGGTGGGCATGGGATGACAAAGTTTTTGGAGAGCTTCATATGAGTCTGTTAGGATGCGAAGGTTGGGGGGAATGGGGAGATGGTAATCGTACATAAAGTAGTCGAGAGAATCGTGGATAGCGATGAGCTCCGCGTCCGTAGAAGTAATATTGGGAATACGGTGATATTTTACGTTTCCTTTCGGCTTCGCGAGCCCGAAGTTCGGGATTGGCCTGTCGTCGCTGCCGTTTCGTGGCAGCGGCTTGAGCCCTCCTCTCCGCGGCACGGCGTTGCGGGAGGAGAATGAGGGGAGTGGAATGAGTCATGCATACCACGGAGCTACAGTGGCGCCCCCAGCTGAGTGTGCAGCGGATACCGCAGGTCTTGCCATTCGTTGCGCAATCCCGGAGAGGAGAGGAGCTTTGGATAAGAGAGGAGGAATGCCGGAGAGGAGAGAAGCGTCTGAGAGGAGAGGAGGAATGCCTCGCATACTACTCAGTGTTACCCTACGTGAAGAGGACGATGGTGGTTGAACGCGAAGCTATCTCGTGATGGATTCTTTGGTTGGCCAATCCCTAGAAGAATCCTGCTACAATAATCATGACTGGTGCCTGGCCAGGCATGCGCAGTGGGGGTGTGGTACTCAGGGTTCCCCTACAGAAAGATGACGACGGTGGTTGAACGCGAAGCTATCCCGTGAGGGATTCCTTGGTTGCCCAATCCCTCGGGGCATCCTGCCACAATCATCATCAGCGGTGCGTGGCCAGGCATGCGCAGTGGGGGTGTGGTACTCAGGGTTTCCCTACAGAAAGATGACGACTGTGGTTAAACTCGAAGCCATCTCGTGATGGATTCTTTGGTTGGCCAATCACTAGGGACATCCTGCCACAATCATCATAAGCGGTGCCTTGCCACGCATGTGCAGTGGGGGCATGGACGCCGCACGGCGGATGGAGGGACATAGCCCCGACAATAAGATGCTCCGCATCTAAAACGTACATGCGTGGTTTACGTCGGCTGGACTAAATAACTTCAGTGACGTCAGGTAAAGGTACTCCGTCATTGAACGATGTCCAAGATTAGCATTCAAACAAATTTGGCTTTTGGTTCCGTGAAACAACATGCTTGGCTTCTGTCGTTATTGTGGGAATGACATTCTCAATATCTCAGTAATCGCCAAACAGCGCTTCTGCCATGTTGTCGGCTGTGACATGCGTTAAATAGGCCTACCAGTACAGCTTGAAATAGTAGCAATACTTAGCCGAGGCCTACGCAGTAGATAAACGCCCTCCGTGTCACCACAGACGCTCATATGCTACGCGCTTTTTCCCGTTCTTTGGCGCTTGCCTCACTCATGCCTGTATCGTAAAAAGCATGTTCGCACCAGGCAAAGGGTCTGCTGATTATGGCCTGTGCCCAATGCCCGCAATCCCTCGGGGCTTAGGACAACAGCACGCCAACGAGAACTCGCTAGGGCTTAAGGGTCTGTCTGCACGTGGTCTGCTAACTCGCTCGTGGAGAAATGAGATAGCAAAAATGGTGAATTCATCGGCCGAAATCGAAGAAATCAACTTACAAAAGAAAAAGGGAAGTACTCTCGGGGATTCTATCTTGCGATTTGCAAAACGGCGTTCCTAGCGCTCCAGACCACAAGGCCACAAGCCTTCCTTTTCTTAATTGCCTGGATTCGAATATACACAACACATCACAGATACACTGCGTAAATGATTATACAGCAGCAACGTGGTAAGGCTGGCCGATTGAGGGCTACTGACGTCCTTTAAAACTCATTTGATGACGTTAGAAACTCTAATTTTGGCAGCCACACAGGCGAGACGTCTTGAGAATTATTAACATCCCCAAACCGGCCTACACATTCTCTGAAATACTGCTTCGCAGAACGGGAATCTACGTTGCTGGCAGCCTTGCTGTGCGCAAGCGCCATATGCTGTGGAGGCCCAGCGCCATGAATAATAGGGCAGTCCAAACTAATTCTCTACGGAGAGATACCTTATGCAATGAGGCTGTAGCGGGATGTCTTTTAAAAGGGTCCTGAGTAAAACATCTAAAAAATATACGCCCCCCCCCCCAACAATGCAAAAAACCTTGCAGCTAAAGCAATCTGTCACCCTTGGAACAAAAAGCCCCCTTTCTTCCATAAAATCCTGGCTAATAATGTTCCCGTGTTGCGCCAAATGGAAAAAGACTTCACTCCAGGCTGTACTTGCATTCGTTTCACCATTTTGAGCACATTCTGACGGGGTCCCCCACAGTATATAGCTCTGTTCAAGGGCACAGGGAAGACAACATCCATGAGATAATTGTACGAGACTTTCCTCTTTACTATTTCTAAATAATCTTTAGAAAAACGTGCACTCGAAAAGTTCACACTTCCTACTACATGATAAAAAGTCCAAAAATACCCCTGGACAGGTACTTTGTGGGGACAATATAGTCAGAAAGTACCTGCCCAGCCTTAGTTAAAATACGGAGCGCAAAAAAAGGTCTTTTATATTCTTTTAGAAAAGAAATCTGTGCTCTAGCTGACACACAAATAAATGAGCCAGACCCAGTGCCCCATCGTTCACTCGCCTAAAGAGGTTGGTCCGGCTGCACCTCTCCCAGGTTAAATCTCACACAAAAACCTTAAACACCGGGTTCAACTTTTGCACATTCACACAGGAGAAATGCAGCACCTCCATTACGTACCACAATTTACAAACGAAAACAAGTTGCACACGTTGCCCTAGCAAAGGTGAACAAAAAAGCCCCCTTCCATTGGTCCGCCGTTGCGCGAGTCTCCTGAGTTTGTTCACGCCAATACGGTTCACTGTCCCTATAGAACTGCAAAGAAGCACCAAGGTACTTCACTGGGGTCGTTACCCAGCTGACGTTGGCAAAAGTGTCAGAGGCTGACTGCCCCTCGCCGTGCCAGAACCTAGGAACTTTCCCCAACTAACCCAGCTCCTGGTATCTACACTGAAATGCTTTGTTATCTCCAGGGCTCTCATTACAGTGGACTTGCCTTCGAAAAGAACAGCAATGCCATCTGCACACGCCAAAAGTTTGAATTATGACTCGTGATGGCGCAACCCTCGTATATCAATATCTTTTAAAACAAGCAAACGTAATATCTTAAAGTAAATGCAGGACAATAGTGGACACAGACCATTATAGACGTGCGCACAGATCGTTACACGTTAATTGGTGCTCCCAATGTGTTGTTCACAATCAACCACGTACAAACGTTCCGGCATGCCATCTGCAGCGGCTCCTTGATAACAGATCGAACATTAACCTGATCAAGAATATTGAACAACTCATGTGACATGCAGTCAAATGCCTCTTTAAGGTCGAGCTGAAGCATAGCGACAGGCCGCCGCATGAGGTCTCGACACCCAAGCACGCACCTAGCCTTATGAATGTTAGTGAATATGGACCTTCCTTTTATGCCGCATGTTTGATGAGGGCCTACTCTTTCATGTATCACACCTTGGAGTGTTCTGGTGAGAATTTTCGTAAATATCTTATTATGAACATTATAAAAGACAGATAGGTCTATGTGCAGTGACTTGCTGAAGTTTTCCGATGTCTTCTGTATTGGGAATTAAAACTGTGTGAGCTGATCTACAGGACATTGGCAGGGAGTTCAAATCATAAGCCTGGTCGAAAACCTCAGCTAACAACAGCGCTATTTCTGTTTTAAAGGTCTTTTAGAATGCCGTCATTAAACCATTTCTGCCGGGAGACTTCCCTGGGTTGAGATTACCAGCCAGCGTTGCCGAAATTGGAAATACAAAGTATATGATGTACAACCAGTTTACATTTTTATTTAGTTTTAGCATTTCAAGCAGCTTAAATGACGATTTGTTGTATGGTGCTCGTGCAGTAAGCGTCCCCCATATTTCCACAAAATCTCATGTCTAGCAACTTCATTTCTTACATGGAAAAGCGTTCGCTGTTGTGTGGTCATGCTGCTGACCGCTGTGCCTGTGCACCGAGCGCAAAAAAGTGCTTGCTGCTTCCTAGTTTTACGCTGTACGGTAAAGGTTTCAGTAGATTTTATTTTCGTAGTACCTATATTACTTCGCTGAATTTTCTACCGCCTTCGATTGTCCTTATATTTTACTACGATTGTACCAGTCAGCGAAGCGTAGCATGTGCGCTTGTGCAGCGCTTGTGTGAAGCGACCTAGCGACCGGCAATTGGAGCTTGACATAGTGTAGAAACTAACAAACTATAGAAAGGGACATTCTTCGGTTTACAAACAGTTGTGGCTTAGTTTAAACTGAGCGAACGAATTCAGATTACCAAATTTCTAATTCCGTATAACGACGGGCCCACTAGCTATTTTTGAAGGTCGGCGAGCCGTGCAGTACGCAGTCAAGCCAAGCCATTTTTTTCTGACAATGTACAGCAGGCCACCTTAAAATTGGCGAAGATGTAGAGAGGAAGAAAACATTTTCGAATTGATTTTAAAGACGATAGTCTTTCTTGGGATATTTTAACGTAGAAAGGTTGGTCCATCGTTCTATCTGTCTGTCTCTGAATTGATTCAGCCACCCAGCCAAAGGGAAATCAAAGCTCCGCAATAGCCTTATATACCCACAGAAAATATAAACGTCTACGTCTGGTGTCAGTATTCATACTTGTCCACATTTTGAACAAGAACAAGACATTACGCAAATATAAGGCAGCAAATCAATACATCAGTGATATTTGCAGTGTTCTTTTAATCAATAATTTATGGATGCTTCGTTTTTGCGAGAGCAAATGATGTAATACATCAACACCAGAAGACCGTGACATGCTGTTGCCAGCGCTACCTCCTGGCAGCATTTAAGAAATAAAACGGCAATAGCAACGAAAGCTTCCACCAGGTGGGATCCACGTTCCGTTTGTAACGTACGTGGAGTAGGGCAACATGGTTCTATAAACGTCGTAGTAGAGTGCCTCAATTCACCTGCGTCTCCGCCGAGCGGCAGCGCTGGCATCAAGAAACCCGGCTTGGTGTAGTGAAACCCGGCTTGGTGTAGTGAAATGCGGTAAATTTCAATTGACATAGTAACCTCTAGCGTGTTATCTTGGCAGGAACGAGACGGGAGAGGAACAGCATGAGAGGTGATCGGGACAGAGAAGGGAGGCCTTTACTTCGCAGAGGTAGGAGTCAACTATCGGCTTTCGGCGACCTTTGGAACGAAAGGAGCAGATATGCGACCGTTGTTTCTTGTGAGTAAAGTCCAGTAAACGCAGGAACAGCGGTCGAAACATGGCCTACAGGCTCCAGCCTACAATTTGCGCTCGTAATCCCGCAATGTTTACAAATCACTTCAGTGTCCCATTAGGAGCACGAAACACGCGCTACGTATAAAAAGGCCCTGATGAAGGAATAGAACTTTCTTCGATTTGAGAGAACTGGCTATTGGTAATAATCTCAGGTCCACACCAACAACAAGACGCTTTCTTAGATAAAAGCACAATGGAAACTTAGAATACTTAACATTTTGGCATGATGTGATAGGGGTAGGGTCCGCAGTATGCATTTTTATCACCCTTTGTTTTGTACGTTTGCCTTCAAGGGTTATGATTAGCGCGTAACCAGAGGGCCCGCTGCAGCTGCCTAGTCGTGTTTCTTGGCCGGCGGTCGCGAAAGAAAGATTGCATAACCTCATCAAAAAATCATTGGAATGTGATCGGCGCGTTGACACTGATTAACGTAGTTATTAATATCTTCTATATCTCCACGCAGTGTAGGGAAAATTTTATATTGCTGCTATCAGGAAAAATCAATTTTTATTGAATAAAACTTGTATTTTGTCTTCACGGTCGCTTGAAAAGACAGTAAAATAAGGGCGAACGCGTTACGGCGATCAAAACAAACGCAAAATAAACGCATCAAAACACACCTTCTGCAGCAACATAGGGAAACGTCCGTGCAGAGGGTTCACTTTCTGTAGTTCTTGTACGTTATGCTGCTTTTGTAATTCAACCTTCGCCTTCCCGTGCACTCCTAATTTTTAGCCACAGGAATGGAAATACTCCACGTTGGTCTGTAGTCGTTTTGCCATACTTATTGGTGATGGTGAGGACACAAAGGGAGTTTGTGGATAGCCATGTTGAATTCCTGAGCGTCATCTTACGTGGGTTGTCTGTTACACGTTATACACTTTGACTGAGTCTTTAGGGTGCTCTTTATTTAATTGTTATCAGGGTAAAATTTTTTGACGTAATTTCATCTCATTTATTGGCTGGGTGCTCTTCTCACTCCATCTGGTATTTGAGCGAATCAAAGCTTGCGTAATTGCCGATAGAAATCCGTGTTTGACAAGTGGTACTCATTTGAACATTACAAGTGCCTTCCTGTATAAACGCATTTTCTGTTGAGAAAGACCGTTTAGCATAACAAAAGTGGCTTCTTATTTTAAGAAAATGCCCGCATTATTTTTACAGGTTTAAAGCGCAACCTCGGAAATGCCTCGAGTGCAGTTGTCCTGGTGGAGCTGAGTCCTGTGCTATACCAAAGACGAGATGCGAATGCTAAACTGGCATTGCTGTGATCATTAACCTCCCTCTTTGCGCCAGTAGTCGTGAATCATGCAATATTACGGCAGAAAACAGGTAATTACATGTTTGCTGAAAAATTGTTATTTGGCTTCATTTTGATTTCATTGTTTTAATAGGTTTGCTAAACCGTGATGCCGTATGAATAAATATAGAACTAACCATCGTGCCAATGAGCCCTTTGATTCTAGGGTTTATTCTCATCGACTAAAAGTATTGGTTGATGATCAGTATAATTAGTTCGGTTACATCGTTTTTAGAACAGTTTTTTAATTTCAGGCAATATTCATTACAATGGTCTGTGGATCAAAACCATGTCACAAAATGGTGCTGTTTAGGCGGAGGTAGGGGTTTGTACAGGAAACACGGGTTGCACGTAAATGAAAAATGGTCGCTTCCAAAACTAATGACAGATCATTTTTCCTTCAGTGATTGAATTTTAAACCTAACGTGTCAGATATACTAACAAAGTATTATAATAAAGTCATTACAAGGCCGATAGACATCTTTTTTAGATACGAGGAAAGTAGATGTGTGGAAGCGAACCGCGACAACACGTGATCTACGATCTTACTTCAACGTTCGGTCGACCCAAAACTCCGCAATTTTAACAAGGCGGTCGAAAAATAATAACGAGACTAAAATGCGTAGGAATTAACAGAGTATGTCGCATCATGCAGTACTAATATTACATGAAGTGAGACCGATCGACAACCGGTGGTCAAAATATAACAGAGTGGGTAACAAGAGATGAATCTGAAAGAAGGAGAACGCAATTAATCCGATGGAGTGGTGACATAAAGCAATTCGGGTTTAAACTGCGGACTCAAGCCCCGCAGGACGGGAACGGTTGGAGGTAAAGAGGAGAGGCTTTCGTACGGCAGGGGACCTGAGGCGGCTGCTGCTGGTGGTGGTGGTGGTGGTGATGGTGATGATGATGATGAATATTTCATTGCACTCACCGTGTGGGTACATGGTAGGAAAAGCGCTACAGCAACAAGGACAAGTGAGAACACGGAACAGAGCGCTACTCGCAACTGAAGGATTTAGTACTGGAAAAACATACATATATACAAGGAGTAAACGCCATAGTCTTCACTTCAAATTTCACAATCTACTAGCTGAAAAAATCAATGCGCACCAACAACCAAAGATTTTATACATATATACAAGGAATAAACGCCACAGTCATCACTTCAAATTTCACAATGTACCATCTGAAAAGATCAAGACGCACCAACAACCAAACATTTTATACATATTCAAACCGCACGTGTGCTGACAAGAAAGGCGCCACACACCTTATCAACCCTGATTTAGAAAGGCATACTCAGTGTCAGAACGCAAGACCTATGGTTGGCTGACCCATTCATTCCCTTCTTTCTTTATACGGAAAGCTTCCATTATTTCTCTTGTTAGTCGCTTTTTGTGTTTATCAACAACGTATCTCGCAGTTTGCGACGACATTTGCAGTCTCTGCAATCAACGGCTAAATGTGAAAATGGTGACCCTTTTAGCGAGCTCTGATGTTCGCGAAGGCGTACGTTCAGGCATCGGCCGGTCTGCCCTACGTAATTCTTTCCACGTGTTAATAAAATACTGTATACTATGCCTTTTTTGCACTCTAACACTTCGTGCCGTGTTTCCTACCACATCCCTTCTGCCCTGTCGCTTTCTTTTCTGCCACCCTTTGCACCGCTGGGCCAATTTTCGCCAGCTTGTTTTTCGCTGAAAACACCACGCGCACCCCATATCTTGACGCTATCTTCTTTAGGCGATGAGACGTGCCATGAAGGTACGGAATCACCGCTATCTTCTCTTTGCCGGGAGCTGCTTCTTTTCCCCTGCTCTGATCGGTGCTCCCTGGCCTTTTAACCTCTCGGCGATTCCTCTCGCACGCCAACAAAACACACTCATCTGGATACCCGGCTGCTCTTAACCGCTCTACCTGAGCGGCGACACTTTGTTCCACCAAATGTTCGCAGGATTTTGTTAACGCAGATCTGATGCAGAAAATGGCGAAGCCATTTTTACTGGCTTTGATTGGGCCGATTCATAGCTTATCAATTTCTTGGTGGACCTGGGGTGGTACATCCAGCAAGTGTGGGTGGGCAGAAACCTCATCAAGATGTCTAAAAATTGAAGCTCGCGTTACTTTGTTACCTCGAACGTGTACTCAAGGCCAAGCCCTTTTTTCTTGAAAATCTTCATGACATCTATGAGCGTATGGGTAACCGCGGTGTTCCCGACCAAAACAAGATAATCGTCAACAAACCTAAACAACTTCAGATTCGTGCCCTCCAGTTTATTCATGCCCTCTGATGTTCGCCTTCGCGAACATCAGAGCTCGCTAAAAGGATCACCGTATTCACATTTAGCCGTTCATTGCAGAGACTGCAAATACCGCCGAAAACTGCGAGATATGTTAATTGTTGATAAACACAAAAAACGACTAACAAGAGAACTAATAGAAGCTTTCCGTATAAAGAAAGAAGGAAACGAATGTGTCAGCGAACCATCGGTCTTGCTGTCTGACACTGAGTATGCCTTTTTAAATCAGGGTTGATAAGGTGTGTGGCGCCTTTCTTGTCAGCACACGTGCGGTTGGAATATGTATAAAATGTTTGGTTGTTGGTGCGCCTTGATCTTTTGAGATGGTATATTGTGAAATTTGAAGTGATGACTGTGGGGTTTATTCCTTGTATATATGTATGTTTTTCGAATACTAAATTCTCCAGTTGCTAGTAGCGCTTTGTCCCGTGTACTCACTTGTTCTTGTTGCTGTAGCGCTTTTCCCACCATGAACATGTACCAACACGCCCAGCTCGCAGTTCTTCTGACCGTCTGAGTAGTTTTAAATCACGTGCCTTCACCTTATTAGATGGTTATGTTTTTTAGAATGCCTCAACCAGCATACGCAGAATTTAACATTTTCCGCCAGAAGAGGAATCCAGTTGTCACGTGAACGGATAGTGGGGTGGTCTTAACCAGCTCGGAGCAATGGACACGGGGAAGCCGTTGGCGAGTTTGACATAACACACATTTAATGTACACTTGAAAAGCCTAACGCAAAGCACAGAATAATTCAATACACAAACGACAAACGCTCAAACCTCTACCATCCCAAAATACAACTCACATACAAACCCCTAACTCAAAAGCTCAATACACAATTCAAATCAAACCCCAAAAATCTCCACAATAAAGTTTCAAACTAAGTACCCTCTGAATACACTCATACAGTTCTAGTTAGTTTCTCTCGAACCACAACTCCCTAGTTGTGTCCTTTACAACTGCGTCCCTATTGGACTGGCCTACCCCGGTCGTCGGCGCTGACGTGTCGCACCCTTGCGTGGCCGGAACTCGGTGGTAGCCGTCGTCTCGCTTCGTCGGTGCCGGTGTTCGATGCGCGCGGTCACTCGTTGGACGGCGTGGGCTCCGCGCGTCCTGACGTTTCCTCTGCGGCTACTTCCTGGTATCCGCTCCCGCTGGATGTCCTTGATGCCTGCGTTCGATGCGCGCGGTCATCCCTTCGGCGGCGCGCTTCCTCTGTGGCTACCCCCTGATAGCCGCTGCCGCTGGAGGTCTCAGGTAGGCTTGGCATGAACGTCGCCTTTCGGGGCCGTCGAGACGAACGTCGACGGAGCGTGGACGCTGGCCGCTGGTGCCCGACCGATGTCGCTGGGGCCACGAAGACACAGGTTCGTGGTACACCTAGGATGACGGTGCCGATGCGAGGAGGAGGAGGAATAACTTTATTTTACGCTGGTTAGGAAAGGGTGTAGTTTGCTTGAGGAGGGGAGGTGCCCCTATTCCAGGACCCCAGTAGCTCTGGTTGCACTCGTGGCCCGTCGTACCAGCTGTCGCTGATCTTCCGGGTCCGAGCTGAGCAACGCAGCTTTCCACTGCTCAAGGGTTGGGTTGTGTATTCGGGGAATGTTTGGAATTTCGGGGCAGGCCCACGTAATGTGGTAAAGGGAGGCATACTGTGTTGTGCAAGAAGGGCATTTGTTCGAAGGGTGAATTGTAGGATACATGGCGTGGAGCCTTCCTAGGTGCGGGAAGGTGTTTGTTTGTAGTTGACGCCAGAATGTCGCTTCTTCTCTCGTTAAGGATTTGTGCGGAGGAGGAAAGGCTTGTCGGGTGAGTCGCTGGTGCTGTAGAATTGTGTGGTATTGCAGCATTATGTGCTCCGGGTAATTATCCTCCAGTGGCGCCCGGGAGGCATGGGCTCGGGCGACAGCGTTAGCTCGCTGATTGCCACGAAGAGAGTCGTGTCCGGGAGTTCATACTATTGTAACACTTGGGAGGTGTTCTGGCGCCTTACTGGCGAGAATGCGGTGCGCTATAGAAGAGACCCTGCCCCTTGCATAGCTCCGGCAGGCGGCCTGGGAGTCGGTGATGACGCGTACGTGTTTTTGGTCTGACGCGCTGGATACTATGGCCATGGCTATAGCTGCCTCTTCTGCCTCTGTTGGGCTGCTTGTGTTGACGGAGGCCGAAGCTATCTCCTGCAGGTCTGGGTCGATGATGGAAATTGCCATCGAGGGCCGATGCGGATACTTGGCTGCATCCGTGAACCTCGAGTCTGGGTGACTGCCGAATCTGGACTGAATATATTTGGCTCTCGCCGATCTTCTCCCTGTATGATGCTCGGGGAAGTTGGCCCGCTCCCGCCCAGGCTCGGAAGGCGTGGTCGATGGCTTGGCCGCGTTCCCCTGGCTCGTTCGTTGAAGCGCACGTGCTCCGGCCGCCTCCTGGTTTCTTCGGTTTCTTGCCTCCCATTGTCTTGCCTCTCCCTTCTCTTTGTGTGCCCCGCTTTTATACCCTCTGGGCTCTCTCGTGGCGCACTCCCATTGGCTTCTCACTTCTTCCCAGCCCTTATATGGTCATCTCGCCAGTTGTCCCATGCGTGGCCTTCCCTGATTGGCCGACTAGTGCGCTGCCACCTTTGCCCATGATCTCTCGGTGCGTCGGCGCTGGCGCTTGCTGATTGGCGCGCTCCTGGCGAGCACCTCAAATGGCCGTTCCTTTGTTCTTTTTCTCGCTTTCCGGGGTTTTTATGCATCCCCTCTCGGGGGGTGCCCTGACACATGACAATTACCCCCCCCCCCCCTTTAAGAGTTTTTTCTCAAAAAACTGCTTGCTTCATCATATCCACCGATGTCCTCTTCTTCCACAACCCTTGGGCACTTCTCATAAGTCCACTGTTCACCACCACTGCTCACTTCTCTCGTCACACTTTTCACTACACACTTCACTTCACCAATTTTTTCACCCTTGTCTATAGGTAATTTGTGTCCCCAACTCCCCCACTTGGTTCACACCTCGTTCCGATTCTATCACCAATACATCACTTTCTGAAACATCTCCTCACACACTCCGCAGTAACACATCATAGAAATGAAACCCATCAATGATCTCTTATGCAACAAGCCTTTCTCAATCCACACCGAAAAACGTCTTTCCTCCTCCTGCTCCTCAATCGGCACTTTGCCGCTATTTTTAAATCTATAGTTAATAACCTCGCCTTTATACTCAGCCTCCTACTTTATTCCTGCGCTGCGCTGCATGAACTTACACCTCCATATTCATATCCTCATACAATCTACTAGAACACATCATCGCATCAAACACATCAATAAATCTCAAGCTAGCAAACACTCCTTATCTATATACACTTCTAAACGACCTCATTTCCATGTACACGTCGTACCCCTAGATCGCCTTTTCATCCGCACGGTACTATAACATTTGTGCTTTACCCTAATACACAACCTATTTCTCAAATACAAACTTCGTCCCTCACTCATTCATATTTCTATTACATACCTCCACACGAAGCTTGCCTTTTGACTATACTACAACATGTATGCCCTACCACAACACACTACTTATGCCTCACCGTAATAGGTCCTAATCCTTTCCAGGTCAGTTCCGTGCTTTCCATCAGGTTCGTTGACCTATGGCTTCATCTTCACCTTCTTCCGCCTTAACCACTCAGCAACTTTGGCTACACAATCAGATCGGTTATGTCAACCGACTTTGGTCACACCGCTCGCGTGCCGGTCGCGCGAAGCCTGGCTTAATGGTTGCCTTGGGCACCCAAGCCTCGCGAGTTCAACTCCTACCGTGCCGCAGAGCGCGTTTCTTTGACGCCTTCTAGCTCGCAAGGCAATTAGCGCTTCACATCTTCGTCGATAGCTGCCCTTCTCGTGCTCAGTCTTGGCCTTCGTATTGCTGACTCTTCTCTTGGTCCTTCGTCTACTTCTCTTTCTAGCTTTGCCTGTCATCCGGGCCATTTTTCCCGTTAGCCTCACTTTCTTGGTATGGCTCCGCTCACGCACTCTACACCGTCCACGCCTCACGCA
Organism: Haemaphysalis longicornis; assembly: GCF_048455015.1. Lineage (NCBI taxonomy): Eukaryota > Metazoa > Arthropoda > Arachnida > Ixodida > Ixodidae > Haemaphysalis > Haemaphysalis longicornis. The sequence goes on along the minus strand of NW_027526225.1, from coordinate 11,976,018 downwards.
GTCTTCCTCCCTTTTCCGCGAAAGCTCACTATTGGAGTCATGCTCCTTCTCGCTGATGTTGTCACAAGATTGGTTCCTGGGGGCTCGCACAGCCTTTATGCCTACATAAACGTTCTCCTGCGCCACATCCCTGCCTGATTCCTTTTCCCTGGCGCTTTGGTTGACTGCGAAACATTCGGTTTCAGACAGCGGTCCTGCTTTTTCGGGAAACCCGGCACATGACTCTCCACCCCTGACCCCTGGAACAAGCACCAACCCCGCTTGGATATCTTGACTGTCTAAAGATACGTCATTGAACTTTTCAGCGACACTGGCAGTGTCTTTGCCAATGGACTTTTCTGACGGCACACAGCTGAAGCCTTCTTGCCGGTTGCTATCCCTACCAGCACACGGTGAAGAAGACATGTCATCCTCAGTCAGTGCTTGCGCAGAGAAGCTGGGCTAACACAAACCCCCATAATAACATGAAGGCATCACCTCTTTCGCGCCGTAATTATTCTCCGAGCGCTCATCTCTGTGCGCCTGGCCTGCCGTCGTGCCGCATACGGCCGGCTCATCACCTCGCGCTTCGAACGCGCCTTTCCCCTCAGTGGGCTGTTCGCACAACCAATTGTTTTCTTTGGGTTCCTTTTTACGCCCTGCTTCGTGGTTGTCAGCGAACTGCGTTCTTTCTATCTCACGTGCCTCCTCGTGATCTCCGCCCTGCGTTCGTTCTACCGCACGTGACTCAACGTGGTCGCCGGTCCGCGTGCCTTCGGTCTCACGTGTGGCTCGTTCTCCCCTCTCTTTGCGTGTCTCTTTTTCGAGCCATTGCTTTAATTCAGCATGTGCTCTCTTCAACTCTGCCTGTTTTAACTCAATTTCTCTCTTTTTCTCCTCAATCCTTCTCTTCTCCTCCTCAATGCTTCTTTTCTTCGTCTCAATCCTCCTTTTCTCCGCCTCAAAATTTTGTTCCTCTGCCAAATACCTTCTTTCCTCCACATCTGACCTTTCGTTTTTTTTGTGAGATTCTTCGTCCAACAATTAAAAAAACTGCTTCTTGTTCAAACCTCGCGTTTGAACCAACGCCAACAACCTTCCTAAATCCATTCTCGCAGCTGGTAAGACACGTGACTGGGCCCGATGGAAGTATCCCGGGTGAGGATAAATCAATCCTGGCAGGCTCGCCAATTATTTGTCACGTGGACGGATGGTGGGGTGGTCTTAACCAGCTCGGAGCAATGGACACGGGGAAGCCGTTGGCGAGTTTGACATAACACACATTTAATGTACACTTGAAAAGCCTAACGCAAAGCACACAATAATTCAACACACAAACGATAAACGCTCAAACCTCTACCATCCCAAAATACAACTCACATACAAAGCCCTAAGTCAACAGCTCAATATACAATTCAAATCAAACCCCAAAAATCTCTACAATAAAGCCTTACACTAAGTACCCTCTGAATATACTCATACAGTTTAGTTTCTCTCGAACCACAACTCCCTAGTTGTGCCCTTTACAACTGCGTCCCTATTGGACTGGCCTACCCCGGTCGTCGGCGCTGACGTGTCGCACCGTTGCGTGGCCGGGACTCGGTGGTAGCCGTCGTCTCGCTTCGTCGGTGCCGGCGTTCGATGCGCGCGGCCACTCGTTGGACGGCGTGGGCTCCGCGCGTCCTGACGTTTCCTCTGCGGCTACTTCCTGGTATCCGCTCCCGCTGGATGTCCTTGATGCCGGTGTTCGATGCGCGCGGTCATCCCTTCGGCGGCGCGCTTCCTCGGTGGCTACCCCCTGGTAACCGCTGCCGCTGGAGGTCTCTGGTAGGCTAGGCACGAACGTCGCCTTTCGGGGCCGTCGAGACGAACGTCGACGGAGCGTGGACGCTGGCCGCTGGTGCCCGACCGATGCCGCTGGGGCCACGAAGACACAGGTTCGTGGTACACCTAGGATGACGGTGCCGATGCGAAGTCGGCCCACTCCCGCCAAGGCTTGGAAGGCGTGGTCGATGGCCTGGCCGCGTCCCCCTGGATCGTTTGTTGAAGCGCACGTGCTCCGGCCGCCTCCTGGTTTCTTCGGTTTCTTGCCTCCCGTTGTCTTGCCTCTCCCTTCTCTTTGTGTGCCCCGCTTTTATACCCTCTGGGCTCTCTCGTGGCGCACTCCCATTGGCTTCTCACTTCTTCCCAGCCCTTATATGGTCATCTCGCCACTTGTTCCATGCGTGGCCTTTCCTGATTGGCAGACTAGTGCGCTGCCACCTTTGCCCATGATCCCTCGGTGCGTCGTCGCTGGTGCTTGCTGATTGGCGCGCTCCTGGCGCGAGAGGAAGAAGAAGAAGATTTGCGGCCGAAGGCGCTTCACATGTTCTCCGGGAACTCTCAACTATTTCTCCGAGAATCCATCCCAGTCAGATTTATCTCTGTTATCATCGTTTTCACCTCATCTTTGTGCACCAGAGGGTACCTCTCCTGAGCCGGTGGGTGCATTTTTGAATAATCCACGACGGTTTCTTTCGGGCAGGTGCGCTAGGCCTGCCGCTGGTGTTGTGGGCCTAGTGGGAGTATGGCGACAATGCAAGGCCTGCCCGACGACGACGGAGGCTGCACCGCGGCTGTTCCAAGCGTCAAACCTAGACCCGAAGAAGATAGCGAGATGCAACACGACGCAAGCGATGACAAGCCAGACCCTACACCGGAGGAAGATGACATGCCATGGATCGACGTCGTGTCAAGGGCTCAGCGACGCCGTCAACGCAAGACCGAACACGAGCTCAGGCTACCTTCGGCTCCGCCCATAATCCGAGCTACCCCAGCCCCACGAAAGCCTCTCCCGCGGCCCAGCCCGCTGCCCAGAGACGACTACAAACTCGTGCTTCGGCCACAAGACGGACTAAAGCTAAGTGAAATCCCACCATCCGTGCTTTCACTGACCCTACTCGACGCCACCAACTCCATGTGGCAGCAGGCAAACCTACGCCTCCGCATAGACGCGGCGCAAAATACTGCCACCGTTAGCACCCCGTTTAAAGAGATAGCTAAAGCCCTCTGCCGACTGACCCAAATACATGTCGGCAACATCACGCACGCCGTCCAGTTATATGGGCTGGCTCCCGACGATGCAGTGAAAGGTGTCATTCGCGGAGTCCCCGTAGGACTCACCGAAGCAGAAATTCTGAAAAACATTGACCAAGACCAATTTGAAGTCTACTCCTGCCGACGGCTGGGAAAAGAGTCCACAACCGTTGTCCTAACATTTACAGGACCAAAAGTTCCCTACTACGTCCGACTATACGGAGCTGAACATCCATGCTCACTATACAAGAAGACTGTTTCCGTGTGCAGTCGCTGCCACGAGGTGGGTCACCGGATAACAGCCTGCCCTCATCCAAACATCCACGTTTGCCACCAATGCGGCGTCCACAACCCCTCGACCGGCCATACCTGCGTGGCCAGGTGCGAACTTTGCGAGGGCCCACATCTCACCGGAACTAAGGACTGCCCCAAACGCTTCCTCACACCCTACATTCTCCGGAAAAGGGCGCACGAACGACGCCAGGCGGAGGAACGGTCCTCCCGACGGGACCAGACCGCCCAGCACGGGCTGTCTCGAGACCGGTCCTCTACCCCGCAGCGGAAGCAGTCACGAAACCGGTCCTGCACACCGTCTCGGAGAGGCCGCAGTTTCAGCACAAGACCAGCTTCCCAGTCTAGGTCTGCGTCTCGGACCACGCATCCCGATTCCAGTGTTAAACAGGTGAGCTGGGCACGCAAAGTGTCTCCCGCTGCTCTCGAAAACCAAAACCAGTTTCCCGCTTTAACACAGGATATGCAAATACCATGTGCAGAATGCAGCCAATTACAGGCCCAACTAGCACAACAGACCAAACTGATAGCGTCACTGCAAGCCCGCTTGGAGGCCATTGAGCAGGCCGTATAACACAATCCTTCTGACAAGCGCAAGAAGCCGAACCCTCAGCAATCGATAACAGAGACAACTACTACTCTGTCACAGCAAGCGACCGCAGCAATTGAAACACCACCTACCACCGACGCTAGCACTACGCTTAGCCCTCAACCAAATAGTCTCGCCAAGGAGATTCAAGAAGCCATTCTAAACATGTCAAAAGTTCTTACAGATCGCATGAACGTTCTTCACAACTCGGTCCTCCAGGAAATCAGGGAAATTAAACAAGACATGCAAACACTCAGGCAAGACGTGCAAGTACTGAAACAAGACGTGCAGGTACTCAAACAAGAAACACAGAACCACGCTACAAGACTAGATCGACTTGAGGCCGACATAAGCCAAAGTTCAATGAACCACTCGATCAGGCGCTCAACTCCATACTCAAGACCACACATAGACATCAAGAGCACCACTAGCACTCAAGATGGCCCCAAGCAATAGATCGGGAAACACCACGACAATCATTCAATGGAACTGCCGTGGAATCAAAGAAAAAGTAGGAGACCTACAGCAATTCATCGCAACACTCGATCCCCAACCAGATATTATAGCACTCCAAGAGGTTAACAGCAGGACGCACTTGCCTGGGTATGTTACGTACACCGATCCAACAGGCAAGGCAAAAGCAACGCTTGTCAGAAAGAACGTCGCGGCAACGCAGCACCTTACAAGCCAGAAAGGATGTGAACACACACTCATAGAAGTTCACTCTTCCTCCACCAAACAGAAAGGAAACCTGTTCGTGCTCAACGCGTACTGCCGACCGTCTAACAAGAAACCCGGGATACAGGACACCATTCAAGAGACTCTCAACCTAGCCAAAGACCAGCCAGCTCTTATCCTGGGAGACTTCAATGCTCCTCATCAGATGTGGGGATACAGATTCAACTCCATGAAGGGAAAGGAAATAGTTACCATCATTGATCAGAACCGACTCACTTTACTTAACGAGCCTCACGTGGCCACCAGGATTGGTACTAGCACGTCACGCGATACTTGCCCTGACCTGTCGCTGTTGGCAGGCTCTATCGACATTGCCTGGACAAACACGCAAGTCAGTCTTGGTTCTGATCACGAAATCATTAAACTTACCGTCAAAGACGTCACCTATAAAGCCCATATAGGTTTTGCCCGAATCACCGATTGGGACAAGTTTCGGAAGACTCGAGCAAGTAGAGAAAAGAACCCGGGGTCGTCCTACGATGATTGGGCCGCTGAAATAATGAAGGATTGCAAAACCCACACCCAAACGATTGCTACTACATATTTAACACCCCACGTGGATACGAGACTTCTCCACCTGTGGGAAGCCAGGCGAAGCCTTACAAGGAGATGGAAAAGACAGAGGCACAACAAAAAACTCCGCAAAAAGATCGGTCAAATCAACAAACAAGCGGCTGAATACGCCTTGTCGTTATGCAAGGAAAACTGGCTTCAACTTTGTGACGGTCTGCAGGGAACCTTATCCACCAGAAAGGCTTGGTTTCTCCTCCGTCACCTGATTGACCCTCTAACCAGCAAGGGGGAAACCAATCGTCATATGATCCGCACAATCAATTCATATCAAGGAGACTCGAACAAGCTCCTCAAGGATCTCGAAACAAAGTACCTCCAGACCGAAAAGAGCTACCACCCACTACCTTACACAGGAAAGCCGAATGAAGGTCTCGACAAACCGTTGCAACTGTACGAACTCCGGGCTGTAATTTCCGAAAACAAGCGCAACAGCGCTCCAGGACCCGATCACATCTCCTACAAACTATTAGCCAACCTTGACGACGAGGCTCTCGAGACCTTGTTGAAGTATCTTAACGACTTTTGGACTAAAGGCAAGATCCCAAAGCAGTGGAAAACAGCAGAGATAAGATTTATTCCCAAGCCAGGCAAATCCCCGCATATTGATAATTTGCGGCCAATATCCCTCACATCGTGCGTGGGAAACGTGATGGAAAGAATTGTGCTCAACCGTGTGCAGCAATACCTGGATGAAACCCATCAAATGCCAGACACCATGTTTGGATTTCGAAAGAATCTCGGAACCCAGGACGTGCTGATTCAGCTAAAAGAAGAAATCCTCGCACCCGCCACTCGACACTCCCCGCGAGCAATACTAGCGCTCGACCTCAAAGGGGCTTTTAATAACGTGTCACACGAGGCAATTCTACGAAACCTTAACAACACAGGATGCGGGGAGAGAACATACAACTACATTGTAGACTTTCTTTCAGATCGCACAGCCACACTCAAAATCGGCGATATCACCTCAGATCCCATCACCCTCGGAAGTAAAGGTACACCCCAAGGCTCGGTCCTCTCCCCGCTTCTATTTAACATCGCGCTCCTGGGTCTACCGGCACGGCTAGACAGTATTCCAAATTTAAGCCATGCGCTCTACGCAGATGATATAACAATTTGGACTGGCACTGACTCACTCGGGAGACTTCAAGACTGCCTGCAGCAAGCTGCCGAAGCTGTACAGCAGTACGCAGAGGAAAGTGGACTCGAGTGTTCCCCACAGAAATCAGAACTCTTGGTGGTCCGGCGTCGCCGCACTAAAAATGACAAGGACGACATCGAAATAAATTTACAGGGACACAAAATTACGCCCTGCAGCTCAATCAGGGTGCTTGGGCTTTTTCTGCAAGCGGATACAAAATGGAACATAATGCTCCAGCGCCTGACCAGAACGACCGAACAAGTTGTGCACATGATTCGTAGAGTCACAAATAGACACCGAGGCATGAAAGAAGACGATACCATCCGTCTTGTCCAGGCCTTCGTTCTATCGAGGCTAACATACGCAGTGCCCTACATGACTCTAACCAAGACAGATACGGAAAAACTTAACACCCTCATCCGTAAAGCCACGAAGCAAGCCCTTGGGATCCCCATGAGCGCGTCAACCGATAAGGTCCTACGCATCGGCCTGCACAACACGGTGGACGAGCTCATAGAGGGCCACCTCTCCAGCCAGAAAGCGCGGCTTGCAATGACACAAACCGGCCAAAAACTGTTGAACAGAATCAAATGGAGCTCCCCAGACGTGAAGCCGAACAAGCAGCTTCCTGATCGGTTGCGGCATAATATCTTTTCCAACCCACTGCCAAAGAACATGCACCCGGTTCACCACAGCGGTCGACGAGAAGCTAGAGCGAAAGCCTTAAACAAAAAATACGGCACCCTCGAGGAAACGGTCTACACGGATGCAGCCACAATCCGTGGTAAAAGAGCAAAGACAGTGGCAGTCACCACAAAGACAGAGCTTCTTGTCAGTGCCACCGTACTAACCGCATCAACCAAAGAAGCGGAGGAGCTAGCGGTGGCACTGGCCCTCACGCAGACGGAAGCCACGGTGGTCATAACAGACTCCCAGGAAGCGTGCAGGAGCTTCAGGTCGGGTTGGGTGGCACCAGCAACGCACCGCATGCTCTCAACCAAATTGCCTGACAGAAAAGTAAGAATTGTATGGACGCCTGCACATGCTTCAATGGAGGGCAACGAATTTGCCCACCAAAAGGCCCGAGAACTTGCCGACCAGGCCTCGGAGGATGTGGAGAAACCTGTACCTCTTCTAACGTACCACGAAATAACACAACATTACAAGCTTAATCAACGGACTTTCCCGCTACCTCACCCAAACCTCACGAAATCTCAAGAAACAACACTTAGACTCCTACAAACCAACACCTTCCCGCATCCAATTAGGCTTCACCGGATATCCCCCACCCAGTATCCAGCAGAATGCAAATACTGCCAAGAACCTGGTACACTACGACATATCATCCTAGAGTGTCGAAAAAACATGCACCCACCACCCCTTCCCCGCATTTCAAATCCCCCAGAGCAGTGGGAGACACTGCTGTCCAGCCCCTGCCTCTCGGACCAGCTCCTGCTGATCGAGAGGGCAGCCGCTGCTAAGACAGCTCATGGATTCCTGTGAAGAGGGAGCCACTCCTACAAGAACACCGTAAATGCTCTCACAATAAACGTTTTCTCTCTCTCTCTCTCTCCTGGCGCGCACCTCAAATGGCCGTTCCTTTGTCCTTTTTCTCGCTTTCCGGGTTTTCATGCATCCCCTCTCGGGGGGTGCCCTGACACATGACACCAGTGCAGGTCATGCAACGCCCTCTCACTTCTGTCCGTCTATCGATGTAGCAAGCTATGTTCGCCCTATCTACCGCATAAACTTAAGAATCCCAGTGATCATTCAATTGCAAAAGTAAAGTGTTAAATATACTCCAAGACCACGCCAGACATAGTTATAGACACCAACCAAGAAGAGCTTTTTGGCTGGCAGCTACGAGTAAAATCAAGCAATAGCCGCCGCTCAAAAAGCAGTGCGTCTTTATGCAAGACTTTAATCTTTACGCTGGAGCAAAGAATATATGCAGCTCCTCGGCCCAACTACAAATGGCACTGATTTCGATGCTTACTTGCATTTTAGATCCTGCAACGCTTAGTACATTCTACGGAGACCACTACTGGAATTCAACTTTTGTTATCTTACTAATCTCTACATAACTCCTTTCAAACGCGCAGCAACTTGCATGGGGTGCACATTCTCTCCCCGCGAGCAGAATCAGTCGCAGCGTATTGAGATTTTGGACTGACCCGACTTGAAAACCTAGGAACTACCGATTTAGCACAGAAAAAAATACGAGGCCTATCACGAAGTCGTGTCTTCGAGAGATGAATACACTGGCTGCGTGCGTAGCTGCTCAACATCTAGAACCAAGCTTATTAAAAATTTGGAACGCGTGTCCTCCTTAAGAAACAGTTATGTACCAAATGAGATCGGGCAGGAACGGAACTTGGGCCGTTAGGTTACTTGATGTTGCCCTAAAATACCCACCCTGCTATTTGCGGCACACGAAACACCTCGAAAGCTAAAGAAAAACCACGGAAACCTTTTGATGAGGGATCCAGAAATTACAGTCGAAAGCCAAGACAAGTCGGCCCTCAAATAGAAAAAGCAGAAATATTTTGAAGGTATCTGCACTTACTGCATATAAGCAACGGGTTACGCTATTGGCAGTGATGGTGAGAATCAGTTGGTTTTGAAGATAAAAAACGCAGCTGAATATGTACTTATTCCTAAGTCCATCGATAGCAATTACTATAAAACAAAACAGTAGAAACTGTCGCAACCGAGAAGCAACTATGGGATCCGTCTAACGACGAAGATGGCTGAACGCTAAGACTTCTCGTGATGCAGTACTTATTTGCCAATTTCACACAGAGAGTATGTCCTACTCTGGAGGTATGCCACTCTTTTTTAGCATAACCGTTGCAACTTCCGGGTATGCACCCCGTACGGCTAACCCTTTGGATCGCAGTCTAGGCGTGAATCGGTATCTGCTGCTAGGCGAACAGGAATGCGTATTCGAGTGGGTGCCGGTCGAACTTGTTGCACCTGAAAAACTTCAAATTCCCCATTCTACCAAACTTCGTGCGGCGAACATTCTTGCGGGTCGCAGAGCAACGTCATTCTGATCATACGTGGAGATAATAGTAACGGCTGTCGATGTTCACTACAGACCATGCCGTTAGGCGTATTATACGTCGCGTCGTCACAGTTTGAGTGACCTCAGCCCTCTGCGGCACATCATCTTTTAGCGGCGGAAGCCTAACGAAGGTGTCGCGAAGCATCACAGGGAAGCGCTTCATTGTTGTACACGCCGCTTTACGATCTTTTCGTGTACCGATGTGAAAGCTGCGGTTTAAAAGGTTTGTTGTACTTCTTTTGTTTCTATGAAGTCAACTACGACAAGGATGCATTCGAAAACCATAAAAAATGATGTCTTTAGATGAATTGAACGTGCATCTTGTACGTCACAATAAATTCTGAATACAATTGCTTTATTTCGTGCAGTACAAGAACACGCTATCTGTACTTACCGATAAGCCCTGCTCATGCTTCCCCACCCATGCTATAGCTTGAAACAGAAAGGATTCCGCATCTTGTGGGGACCAGGGTTCTTACGCGACCTATCTCGTACTCGAGACTGCCACGAGGCTTGCTCCACTGAAATCCCACACAGGCCGCCGACCGGTGTAGCGGCAGAGAACAGCAAGGAACTCACAAGACACAACAAAACGGCCAAACTCGCGTTTATTGGCGCTCCAACAAAGTGGTTCGACTCCTCGCTCGCCCTGACCAAGCCATGCGCGAAGATCAGGAGAAAGGCGCAATGGGGCAGACAAAGGAAGAGAAAGCCGGAGCTCTGGTACTCACTTTTGTGGTGTCCGCCCGCTGAAACCCCGAGAGCCCCCTCCTTCGTCCCGCGCACCCAGACCGGCCCTCGCGGGCCCCCGAGAAACCGGTAACGTGAGGAGGTCCGCCGCGCAACCGCCGCAACAAACCTGCGCCGAGGCGAGGAGAAGACGCGGCCGCCGGAAAAGAGAGGGAATCCCCCTTCTCGCCGAGTGTCACAAACTCGAGCGTACGACGTCTAAAAGTACCTTATAAAGTTTTCATTTTATTGTACAGCGCCTAACTCTTCTTCAGTCGTCCGATTCATTCAGTTCGGTTCTATTCGGCCCGAGAAAGGGCTCGAACTTTCTCGAACGAAGAGGCGGTAATACGATCACCCGCCGGCCCACCGGCAAGAAAACAAAAATAAAACCCCCGCCGCTCCGGTTTCGTCGAAGCTTCCAGTACTTTCGAGGAGGTGCGCGTGGCCTTGCCAGCTCTAAAGAGCGTCGAAGATTCTAGAAGGGAGAAGAGTGAAGTTATTCGCTGACGGCGGCGGGCGCGTTGTGTGTTGTGCTCTCCCTCTCTCTCTCCGCGCCGGCACGGTTATAAAAAGAGAAGCCCCGCCTAAGCAAACGAGCTACGTTTGGACGTCGTGATTGACAATGGCACCTGCCAGTTTGTACATCACACCATCGGCGACCCGCGCCCTGGAGGACTCCAACGTGCTCCCGGGCCTCGAATGACCGTGATCGTCTCGGACGGCCTGGCCTACAGCGAAGCCACACTTCCCAGGTAGCCGACTCGCCTCCGACAGCGGTGCATCGTCCAGCCTGGTCGGTGAATATGCTGGGACTCTGTCTCATATGCATCGAACTGTTCGTTCTTTTTAGTTAACTGCTCCGATTCGTAATATTCAATTGTTAACGCTCCTGTTTGTATCATTTTGTCGAATTGGACTGTTTCTTGTATTTGAATTCCATCTAAGTTGTCTGTCATTATCGATCCGCTACCTCGTGCTTGTATTTGTGACTTGCCTGTCTAAATATAAGTCTTTGTGCTGTTTTTCGTTCAAGGCTCTTGATCATTCTTGCCGCTCTAGTCGGCGAAAGCCGCACATCAGACGGCCACCCCCTTTGTCACCTGTGCCCTGTAGATTCGGTGGGGTTTGTTGGCTCTCTTGAGTCGACTCCCCATATCTTCTGACAGTGCACCCTAATTTAAGGAAGCGGGTGACACCGAGGAATGGGGAAATCGCCGGGACTCCGAGTTAGCCACATCCCCCCTTTTTAGACCGAATCCCCTCGACCTCGAGAGACTCTAGCCAACGATGATCTTACCGTTTGTTGTGCTGCCTGCCCACTCCTCGTTGTCCAAACAGTCCAACACTGAACATGCCCACCTGCGCCGAAGTCCACATTGCACCACATGTCGCCGCCACATAGTTCGCCACATAGTTCGCCACAATCCGCCGGTTGACCCGATTTCGTTAGTCTGCACACAGGGCTGGCCACGTGCACTGTCGGCCCGCCCTTGGTCTGCAGGCCCCGCCGATAAAGTAGGCTGGGCAGTCTGAAGACAGAGCCCGGGCAGCATTCTGCTCCCAGGCGGTCACTTCCCGCAGCGGTTCGCCCCGCGCCGACGGTGAGTTTGCTTGCCGCACGACCGGCAGCTTCCGCTGCTTACAGGCTCTGCTTACGGGTCAGAAGTGACGACCCCTGATGACTGGACCCGGGCTGGAAGCAGCGTTCGTGGTGCTGTCTCCCAGGTGGCTAGTTACCCAAGCGCCAACGATGCCTTCCTTTCTGCGCACCTCCGGCGGGCACCTCCGCAAACATGGTGGTGGGGCGCGATCAACTGACCGCGGTAGCCGTCCCGCCCAGCCGCGGAGCTCGCTCGCTGTACGGGTGGCAGGGTGCTGTTTCGGCGTAAACAGCTCGGCTCTCGTTCCCGCACGGTAGCGGCTGGCCCTGCTGGCTCGCAGGAGGCTTGGTGGGCTGGCGTCGTGGTTAGAGGATCACTCAGACCGTGGGCGTACAGGCTTGAAACCTCAGGAGTTGGTGGCCCACACGGTCAGCGGACTCGCCGATTTCTGGGGTTGTGGCGGTGCGTCCGGAGACTTCGCTCCGCGCCTCCCTCGAGCTCGCGTTCTCGCGCACCCGAGGTTGGAGCGTCGGCCGTATCTTCCCGTGAAATCACTGCTTCAGCTCGCCCACGTGAATGGGGCCGCTGATTAGACCCGAACGCTGGTCTCCCAGCGTGTAGTGTAGCCTCGAGGTCCTGTCGGCGACCAGGAACGGTTCTACCCACCTGGGTGCCTGGTCGGCCGCGAACCCCGAGCTAGCATCGCTTAGCGCATGGTTCCGTTTCAAGACAGTGTCGCCCACCTGGTACGCCACGTCTCGATGAGCTCGGCCATAGGCGACCTTCTGGTCGGCCCTGGCCTTGCCACGACTGTGGTTCGCCTCCTTGATGGCGTCTGACAACCGCTCGTGCAAGCGCCATGCGTAAGGCGCGTCCGCTGCTCTCGCGGGGACTCCGTTCGATGGCCTGGCCAGAACCGTGGGCGACGGTGTCTTCAGCTCGCTGCCGAACATCACGAACGCTGGCGTGAAGCCAATACACCGATTCACGTTTTGCGCAGACCGAAGGAGATTGAGCTCAAGTGCTCGTCCCAGTCTTGTTGCCGTCTGGCATATGCTCCCAGAAGTGGCTTTACGTCACGATTGCGGCGCTCCGTCACGTTAGACTGGGGATAATAGTGCGATGTTGTTTGCTGCCTGACACCCATGGACGCACACGCTTCACGAAACAACCTTGATGTGAAATACGTGGCGTTGTCGGTAATCAGCCGCTGCGGGAATCCTTGGCGACAGAACACCTCGGACAGCTTTTGCAGGACCACCTGTGCTGTGGCTTTGCGCAGCGGATAGAGTTCAGCGATCCCATGGAAGTGGCATGTCACTTCGACTAAAAACGTGTACCCTCTCTTGCTGCGCGGCAGAGGGCCCGTCAGATCGCACGCAGGGATCTCCCACGGCTTTGTGCTTACGCTAGACTGTAGCAAGCCCGGCGCCTTACCGGCTCACGGTTTGCGCTCTTGGCAGACGTGACATGTGCGTACGTAACTACATAGTGGTGCCTTCATGCCGGGCCAGGTAGCATACCGAAAAAGCTTGTGCCATGTCTTGGGCTTGCTACCGTGACCGTTTGCGTCGTGGTAGTGCTGCAAAACAGCACCCCTGAGCTTGCGCGGGATCCCGCCCTTAAAACACTCGTCTGAGTCGTTTTTGCCGGGCACGCACTTCAGCAGAGCCCCGTCGGCGAAAAGCAGGTAACTCTCCAGTTCACTCGCAGCAATACCGGCTGCATTAGAGCCCGCGCCAGCCGCAATACCAGCAGCTTCCCGGCGCCCGTCATTTCCCGGTGTTAGATTTGCCTGAGGCTCCGTCTCTTCGCTAAGACTGGCGATCACCTCCCGACAAAAGAAGTCCTCCTGCTGAGCCTCGAGTAGATCTTCCCGGCCTAATGCAACCTCTAGGGGAAGTCTTCTCCGACGAGATGCACGTGGGCCGAGCTGTCGATGCACCGGGACCCCGCGCATCGCGCTGAGAGGTCGCTGGCCCACAGCATTCTCTTAGGCTTCTCCGACCGATTTGGTGTCGCTTACCGGCGCCCGTGACAGCGCGTCGGCAACCATGCTTGTGGCCCCTTTGCGGTAGCGTATTTCGTACTCGAAGCGTTGCAATGTCAGGGCTCATCGCCCGGGTGTCCCGCAGAGCTCGCGTGGGCGGGAAAGCCATGTCAGGGCCATGTGATCGGTCTCGATCGTGAATTTGACCCCCTATACGTACATCTCAAACTTGCGAAGTGCGGATAATATGGCGAGACACTCCTTCATGGTGACCGAGTTGTTTCGCTCCGCTAGTGTCAGCACATGGCTCGCAAAAGCCACGGGTCGCTGCTCTACGTCCGCTTGGAGGAGAACTGCCCCAACGCCGAGGTCACTGGCAGCCGCCTGGATAACGACCAGCCTGTTCAGATCCATGCGTTTCAGCGATGCAGCATCTGCAACACCTTCCGCCAACTGGCGTACGCTGCTTTCCTGCTCCTCTCCCCACTCCTAAAGGGCGGATTTCCTCGACAGCCTTGCCAAGGATGCTTGCAGGCGCGCGCAAGCGGGGATAAACTGGCGGTAGTAACCGATCATCGCTAGAAAGTGCCTAACTCTGGCGACATTCCTCGGCGGGGGAAACTCGAGTAACGCCCGAAGTTTTTTGGGATCGGGGGACGCGTGTCTGAGTCTGATTTCGTTCCGATAGCCGAGCAGGCGCATCTGAGCGCTGCATATTTGCGCCTTGGCAGGATTGATGGTGATGCCAGCCGCCCTGAGTTTTCCCAGGACGTTTTTCAAGTGGCAAAGGTGCTCCTCGCAGGTGCGGTAGTAGATGACGATGTCCTCCAAATAGGTCAGGCCATGCTACCACTTTGCCTCACCGAACATCCGCTCGATAAAGCGTTTGGATGTGCTGGGACTGCCACACAAACCGAAGGGCATTGGTACGAACTTGAACAGCCCCTGATGGTAAGTGAACGCAGTCTTGAATTCATCGCCTGGACGCATCTCTATCTTAAGGCGCCACTTGCTGGCGTCGAAAATGGTGAAGTACTTTGCACCAGCAAGATTGGTGACGATCTCGCCTACGCTCGGGAAGGGGTACGCGTCCTTTTGCGTCGCCGCATTTAGCCGCCGGTAATCGTCGCATCAACGCCAGCTACCGTCTTTTTTTCGAACGAGCACCACTGGGAATCATCAACGACTCCACGAGCGGTGAATAATGCGTGCTTTCAGCAGTTCCACTGTCTCGTCGGTTGCCTGCCGTTCGGCGGGGCTGACGGGTCGGGGATTGCATTTCCATGGTTGAGCATCGCCGGTGTCTCTGCAGTACTGTACCAACCTTGTACAACCTGGTTTCTCAGTGAATATCTCACCGAAGTTGCCTAACCACGACAAGACATGGTCACACTGCGCCGCTGTCAGCTGGGTAGCGTCTGCTACGAAATCGTCATCCCGACGTCAGGGTGGAGAGCGTGCGGCGCAGAAGAATTCGTCCGCGGCGGCAGCAATGACCTTGCTCGGAGGTTGCTGTGCGCACCGGATATCTGGTGCACCAGAAACGCCGGCTTCTCTCGGCGCGGGGGCATTTCGGCCGCCTGCCCGTAGAGCGGCCTCACTGCCAGCGGCGGCACGGGGAACGATTTGAACAGCGAAAACGGGTTTTCCCGATAGCCTCCGTTGCCGATGTCGATGACAAGCCGAGACTTGGGCATGAAGTCTATCCCCAGAATGACTGGGACCGTGAGTCCGGGCGAAGGAACGAAACGCATTCGCCGCACACGCTGACTCCAGCGCACGACGAGGCGTACGTCACCGCACATTGTTGCACCACCCTTCTGCAGCGGCAGCTTCCGCGCGTGTAGCCGAACGGCTTTGCGCTCGAGATGGGAAACGACCTCGTCCCCTATCAGCGAAGTGCTTGCCCCGGTGTCCAGCAGTGCCTTAAACGCGCGCCCCGCCACTGCGAGAGCTCGTGGAATCCAGAGCCTTCGAGGATTCCCGTTGCCGCGCAAAACGCGGCTGCGGTTGTACAGGGGCCGTGGAGAAGGCGGACCGGAGCCGCTGCTGTGGCTGCCGAGAAAGGTGTTGACGCAGGGCATCGCTGGGGCTGCTGGGCATGACCACAAAGGTAGGCCAACATCATGAAATCTGTCAACTCATAGTCCTGTGATATGTTCCTTCTCGGATCTCGAGAACCTCTAATTCTGAATTACGAAAATTCCGCTAAAAGGACAAACAGAGGAAGGACGACAGACAGTGCGGAGTCTATCGTCCTTCCTCTGTTTGTCCTTTTAGCGCAATTTTGGGAATTCATTATGCACCAACTAGTCCAAAACCACATTTTACTGAACCTCTAAATCGACTGAAGACAAGTCCCATGTTCGGGCACCAAAAAATGTGAGGACCAGGATTATTACGGCGACCTATCACGCACTTGAGACTGCCGCAAGGCTAGCTTCACTGAACTCCGCTACGGACGGCAGAAAGGCGTAGCGGCAGAAAACAGCAAGTGACACACAACACACAACAAAACGGCCAAAGTCGCGTTTATTGGCGCTCCAATAACGTGGTTCGGCTCCTCGCTCGTCCTGACCCATCCGTCCTGCAAAGATCAGGAGAAAGGCGCAAAGGGGCAGACAAAGGAAAAGCCTGAGCTCCGGTACTCACATCTGTGGTGTCCGCCCGCTGCAGCCGCTGGCAGCCAGGGGCCAGGAGCTGCTAGACGCATATGGGACCCGAGAAGAGGGTTCCACCCCATCCGGTGCATGCGTGCACTAGCCAATACCTCATTGGGCTCAATAAAAGTTGATTCTCTCTCTCCCCCGCAGAGCCCCCTCTTTCATTCCGCACACCCCGACCGGCCCTCGGGTGCCTCCCGACAACCCGGTCACAGGAGGAGGTCTGCCACGCCACCGCCGCAACACGCCTGCGCCCTGGCGGGGAGAGGGCGCGGCCACCGGAGAAGAGAGGGAACCTTCTTTCCCCGGCGGCGGGCGGCGAGAAATGGGAAAGCGCCGGTTCTCCGGGTTTCCCTCAATATTTGCGTACAAAATCCAAGCGGCTAATACTAACTGCGGATTATTACAGATTCGTTTGATACGTAGATAAACCTGTATCTCTGATTTAAAGTGAAGTCATACTCAACACCGTAGCCACAAAGATCTTCAGTGGTTAGTCTGGGCTAATAAACCACAGTTATCTCATGCATTAGTTAAAAAAATGTGGGTTTTGAACGAAAACAGAGTCCGGCATATCCCCGATATATCCTCAAAGGCGAAGCATCAGTAAACACACCCGTTCAGTCAAGGCATGGCGGGAGCCGAGCAATGAAGCTCATCGTGCACAAACTAAGGAGGAGGAGGTAGAAATACGTGTATTTATATTTGTTAGTGGTTGGGCGACACTTAACCGAGGGCTCGTGCCACGTGCGACAGTTCTCAACGGGGTCAGCCGGGTGGTACCCCTTGTCCAAGTTTCCTATGGTCTCTGCTGCTTCGCCTGCCCGCTGAATCAGACCGATCTGGTCTTAACAGCAGGCGCTGGCCAGCAGTGCCTCCCATTTCTCCGCATTAGGGTTTCTCATTTTGGGGAGCGCCGTTGTGCTTTGGCATTTTCATGTGGTGTGGTAGAGGGTGGGTTTTTCTTAATGGCACAATGGGCATGCGGTGCATATCGAGTTGGATGAATTTTACTCAGCACGTTTAGGTTAGGGAAAGTGCCTGTCTGCAGCTGTCTCCAGTCGATGGCTTCTGCCCTCGTCAGGGATTCGTGTGGCGGAGGGTAACTTTTCCTGATACCCTTGTAGTATGCCAATGAGGCCGAGTATTCTGAAGGGACTTGCGTGGATTCTTCGACGTCGGAATCATCATGTGCTTGGTTGGTAGTACAGCCTCGAGCTACCCTGTCCGCCTCTGTGTTTTCCTCCATTCCCGAGCGTCCGGGGCCTACAGGATCCTGTGTCGCAGCTTAGGTGGATGCTCAGGGTGTTGAGGTACACGTTCTTGAGCCTGAGTACACGGAGTGCGCAGTGGCTTACTCGTCCCTTCAAAAAGTACTGAAATTCCTCTTGCGATTCGGAAATTGTTGCAAATGACCGGCCCGTCCGGATGTCTTCCGCCGCAGCCACAGCGACCGCTAGCTCCTCGGCATCGGTCACGATACAATGACTTAGGGAGCCACAGGCGGTCATATGCAGGTCTGAGTCTGACTACAGCCACCAGTCGTCCTTTTGTTGGATCTTGTGTGGCTTCGTCTACGTACAGTGCGCGTAAGGCTTGTCTAGGGCAAGCAAGCGTGTGGCTTTGTTGGATCTTGTGTGGCTTCGTCTACGTACAGTGCGCGTAAGGCTTGTCTAGGGCAAGCAAGCGTGTGGCTTACGAGCACGCTGGCGACATCTGCTGATAGTGGCTGGGTTGGAGATAGCTTGCCATTGCGCGGGCGTGGATCTCGGACAGGCTCGGGTTGGTGGTTTTATAGCATGAGCCCCTCAAACTTAGAGACGCTACGCCCCACATGGGGCGCTTTTTTTCTGCAGTGCAAACCATAGACGGTGAGACGGGGTAAGCGCGAAATTTGAAGCGATGCATTACGAGTGCAGCCGTTACTTAATCGCTCAAAAGTTTCTACGGAAAGCGCTGCACTGCGTTCTTGTTGCGTGCTTTTCGTTTGGTAAACGCGAGATTCAGAAGATTAGCGGAGGTCGTTTTGTAGTATTGCGTAACCGCCTCCTGGGATATTGCACCGCGTCGAACGACGCGTCTATCTGGCCTGTCAATGCTCCAAGCTGCCACTGTGAAAGACAAGCACCCATCGAGGGTGGTGGCGTCTGCAAATTTGAGCGGCACATGCGAAACGACGACCGGCCTCACCCTGTCCGAGATCGGCGCACGCGCAACGGCAACCTATCTCTTATCCAGCAGCTATCAGCAGATGTCGCCAGCACGCTCCGAAGCCGCGCGCTCGCTTGTCCTAGACAAGCCAGACGCGCACTGTACACTGTGTTCTTGCAGGAAAACGTGCGTCGTATGTAATCCGCTCGTGCTTGGCGGCTACCTTGATGGACGTTGGGGTGCATGTCTTTAGTTACGGGGGTAGCGTGGAACGTCCAGCGGATGTAATCACGAATGTCTGTTGTCTTGGACATTTCTCTGATCTGTTCGGTGTAACCCAGCTGTTGCAGGTGCGTCATACCCGTCGGTCTTTGCATCAGCCTCTCAGTCTGGGCTTTGAGTTGCTTGCTACACCAGATGGGGGGTGACTACGTTGATGAGTGGTGCATATCAGACATCAGGGTTACAGTAGGAAGAATACAAACATGGAGCGTTAAAAAAAATGAAAAAAAGGACAAGAAAAACAAGAGATTGCTGCCAACAGAGTCCGGACAAAAAAAAATACAATTGAAAAGAAAATCGTTAATGAAAACGCTCAAACAAAATGAAAAGTAAGCGACGGGAAAAAAAGTAGCAACACCAACCCAAGAAAAATAAATAGATGAACGCCACAGTGTGAAAGAGAAGATAAGATATTGTGACACACTTGCTCTGTCTCTGATCTAGAGAGATTTGTATAGTTAAGTCTCTCGTAGGAACTGGAGCAGTACTTTTGTACCTAAGGTACTGTCAGCACTATTGGCCCAGGGCCCAAGAAAATGAAAAAGTTCGAGGCTGCCGCCATGACGTACACGAGAGAGGGAGCTCGCTGCAGTTTTTCGCGCAGCAGCGTATCGAGGGCAGACGCAGAGCAAGTGATTTAGTCTCGCGCACACCGCAAGTCCGGCACAGGGGGGAATCTTCCCAACCAATCTAAAACTTAAAACTCCGAGTAAACGCCACATTCAGGCGCAGTCGGTGCAGAACTCCTTCACACCGCTTGTTGAGGCCGCGTGGAAAACGGAAGTCACAATGCGGGTCAATAGCGCGCAGTGGTAGGTACCTGGGGTGAGGGTTCTGCCACTCCGACCTTTGTGCAGCCCATCCACTTGCGAGGATAAGGGCGTTGCTGTCCCCTCGGGAGAAAGGAAGCTGGGTTGTGTTGCTCAGCAAGTGGCCTGCGCTGGCGGCTGCGTCGGATCTAATATTGCCTTGTA
The DNA here is from genome assembly GCF_048455015.1 of Haemaphysalis longicornis. Lineage (NCBI taxonomy): Eukaryota > Metazoa > Arthropoda > Arachnida > Ixodida > Ixodidae > Haemaphysalis > Haemaphysalis longicornis. Next base: position 11,956,172 of record NW_027526225.1, on the reverse strand, counting down.
TGTGCGAGTGACCAGGTACCCACTGAAGAATGATTTCATGGCCTTCGCGCACTGCCATTGTGTGAATTTCGGCAATTTCACATACAAGCTGACTGCGGTTGTTGTTAAGCTTTCGGAGCGCTTGTAAGGCACTGCGCGATTCCAGGAATATTACCCATTGCTGGGCATGATGGCCGCTGATGTAATGAAGTGCAGCCCTCACAGCTGCCAGCTCGGTAGCAGTCGAGGATGTTTCATGGCTAAGTTTTCTTTTGAAAGTGCACCGGGCTGATGGGATCCACACGCCGATGGCGGATGAGCCCGGGCGAACCGAGCCATCCGCATAAACATGTGTGTAGCCTTTGTAAGTGCTGGAAATATACTCGAGTGTGAAGAACTTGAGCGCGGCCGCAAGCATGGCAGACTTTTTGCTAATTCCGGGTATCGTCGTGCAAATTTTCCATGGGGCCAATACCCACAGGGTTACTATCGACTTTTGAGGCTGTTGAAATTTCGCCGGAAGCAAGTGTCTTGCATACTGACTGGAGAGGTCTCCCAAAAGATGCGTATGACACCGAGTCAAATGGCGCAAAGACGTTCGAAGCACCTCTTGGCGTTGTAGCACTGTGGCGGAAAAGCACCGAGCTCCGCAAAGAGTTCCAGCCGTTGATGTGCATTTAGGTAGACTCAGGCAGCTGCGCATAGCTTTTGCCAGCACTGAGTCTATTACCTTCAGGCTTGTAGGCGATAGCTGATGTAGGGCCGGCAGGCTGTAACGCAAGAGGCCGACAAAAAGGGCTTTATATAGGCAAAAGAGTGATGATACAGGGCAGCCCCATGAACTCCCACAGAGCATACGCAGAATGCGCACAAAGCACAGAAGCCGCTCCTTCAGTCGCCAAATATGTGGGGCCCGTGACATTGAGCGGTCAAACGTGACACCGAGAAACTTGTACTACTTGACATATGGTATTGGCGTACCCTCTACGGTGAGCGTATAACGTGAAACATCGCGCCGCGTGAATGCTATCGCAGCACACTTCTCCGGGGAAAATATGAGACCGCAGCATCTGAGATATTTTCTCATCTTCAGAATTGCCTTCTGGAGTGTGGCGCGAATGTTTGGACGGTTCCTGCCTGAAGACCAGATACAGATGTCGTCTGCGTAAAGTGAAATGTTGACATCTTTGGGCAGGACTGTTGGGAGGCGTATGAGACACATGCTAAAAAGCGTCGGGCTCAAGACGCCGCCTTGAGGAACTCCTTGCGTGACGGGATGTTTGGCCGTTTCGCCATCACTGGTGGCCATGTAGACGTACCGGTCTTGCAAGTAGTCACATAGCCATTGGAACATGCGTCCTCGAAGCCCTATGCATGCCATCTCTCTTCGGATGGCTTCGTGTGCGACGCTGTCGAATGCCGCTTTGATGTCAAAGAAGACAGTAATAGTGATGTTTCCGGCTGATTTCTGCCGGGTAATATCTGACACCAAGGAGAGGATGCTGTATATGCTGCTACGTCCTCTCCTGAACCCAGACATTTGCAATGGATAAATGTCTCGATTCTCCAGATCCCAAACAATTCGTTCCAGCACCATCTTCTCCATTACCTTGCCAATACAACTTAGTAGTGATATTGGCCGATAAGAGTCTATATCTGTTGCCGATTTGCCTGGTTTGAGAATCGCCACGATCCGGGCAATCTTCCAGGAGGCCTCAAGACGCCCGATCTGCCAGGACTGGTTGTAGAGGGACAGCAACTGTTGGAGAGCCTTGGGACCCAAGTGGCGTAAAGCTAAATACGTGATTCCATCAGCGCCAGGAGAGGAAGACAAGTTGAGATTTCCAACGCCGTGGTAAGCTCTTCGATGGTGAAGGGTTCATCCATCAGCGTTGCGTTCGCGGTAGAGTAGCAGAACGGGGACACCTCCGAAATTACCACGTTGCTGGCCGGAGTGGTGATTTTAGTGCAGAATTTCTCAGCAACGTTCACTTCACTGACGCCCTTCTGTAGAGCCACGGCTGAGAACGGGTGAAGTGGGCTTGGTGGAGTTCTCTAGGCGCGAAACGTTTGCCAGATACGTGTGAGTGGTTTGCGTGGATCCAGTCGAGAGCAGAACTGACTCCAGCGCTGTTCAGCGTGCTTGCGAATGTGTTTTTGGACGTGTTTCTGCGCCCGTCTAGCATCTCGAATATCATCCGGAGACGCCGTTTCTGGTGCTCGCCGCTCTGCTCTCCTGCGAATTGCACGAAGTAGCTCGTACTCGATGTCTACTGCTAATGCCTCCTGGGGGAGCAAACAGTGTCTTTCAGATGCAGCTGTCGTGCTCGAAACAGCGTCAGCAAACTTCTCGTGCGTGTTAAGAGTGGCACTGCTGTCCTCCAAAAAATCTGTGAACTTCTGCCAATTTGTGCCGTGCACGTCCAGTTTTTGTGGACCTCCACAGATTCCCTTGATGATTGTATATCTGGGCAAATGGTCACTTCCAAAGCTTTCTACGTCAGCAAACCACGACGCAGATAACAGCAAGGATGTAGATAGCAGCGTCACATCCAAGACACTCGATGTTTTTCCACGAACAAATGTGGCGCTACCCGTATTTAAGACGTGCATTCCAGAGTTGGTAGCGACGTTTAGAAGGCGGTTTCCTCGAGATGATGTGTTTCGGCTGCTCCAAGCCGGGTGATGCGCATTGAAGTCACCCGTCAGCACATGAGGTGATGGCGTGTTGGCAAGAATTGAATGCAGACGCTTGGTGTCGAATCGCGCTCGAGGAGGTATGTAGCCGTTGATGACGGTGCATTTTACGGCCTTGTGTTGCACCGTAGCCGCGACGTACTCATTAGAAGATTCTTGGGGTACACTGTGGACAACAAATGAGAGGTCATTGTGAATTGGTAGTAGTACCCTGCTTCGGGTAATGTTGGTTGTGGACTCCAAGAGCGAATAGCCAGAAATTCTAACCTTGGAGCGCAGGTTACATTCCGAAATGGCGATTATAGGGAAACGATGCTGGCTGACGAATTACCGGAGGTCAGATAATCGTGTGTGAAGTCCACAGGCATTCCACTGAAGTATGGTCGCCTGATTCCGGATATTGTGTAGGCAATGTCGTACCGGTGCTCAATGCCAGTGTTGTATGAGGGGACCAACCCCATCGAATAATGTTATGATCGCACGGACCACGGGAGACGTGAAAGGAGCCAGGAACGACCGCACAGCGTCTAGTAGCACTTGCCATGAAGAGCTTGAGGTATGAGTGGGCAGCTGTTGCTGCTGGCTCGCTTGGGCTCGGCGAGGACCTCTCCACGCCATTCGTGGTGGTGTTGAGGCCGGCGAAGCAGGATCTGAACTAGAGGCAGATGATGTGATTGCGGCTCCACTGGTGTCTGGTAGCTGAGATGGAAGCGATGGGAAGTCGGAAAAGTCATCAACTGTAGCCACCTTAGGTGTTTGATTCTGTTTCTTCTCCAGGGCCTTCTTGGTGCCATGGTGCGTGGAACTTTTGCTAGGAACGACAGCCGCCTTTGCTGCCTTGTAATCAACTTTGTTTAGGTTTTTGTACCTATATATGTTCTTCTCTTGACGGAGAGTCGGACAAGAGGCGTAAGCAGCCTCATGCGTCTGTCGACAGTTGGGGCATCGAAGTTCTTCAGCCTTGCAATCAGCGCGATCGTGATCACCTCCGCAGCGAGCGCAGCGGACTTTCCGGTTGCATGTTCCAGCGATGTGCCCGAACCTCTGGCATCGAGAACATTGTTTTGGTTTTTCAGTGTAGTCGTACACAGTGTGCCGGGTATAGCCAAGGATCACATGCTGAGGCTTTGTGTCGGTGTTGAAGACGATGAGGATGGCTTGCGATGTCTTTCCCAGACGACGTACAGTTTTCACGGGCGTTCTCTGAAGTAGGTTCTCTCTTATTTCAGCGTCGGAAATCTCCGCTGGCACCCTTCTGATGACACCAGCGGCGCAGTTGTCCGGACGCGGCTCATAGGCCTCAATAGGGATGCCCATAATAGTGGTGATTTTCAACGGGCATGCTGTAGCATCAACGTTTCTGGTGTCGACCGCCAGGAGATTCAGCCTATAGTTCGGCCGCAGCTGCAACACGCCATCAGGAGCTACGAGTTCAAAGGAAGCCTTTAGCGATAGTGGATTGAAGCGTGTGATGATCTTGGCTGGATCCTTGGGTTTCATAATCACAGTAAGGCCGTGTCTCGGCACGTTCACTAGGGTGTTGTCGTCCGTGGTTGACAAAGAACCTTTCGACGCTCGTCGACGTCGCTTACCTTTCACGAGCTGAAATTTACCATCCCCGTCAGCTTCCATTGCTTCGCCTTCAGCGTATGAATAAATAATGGTTCCAGAAGTGTCCGAGCACAGTGACTCAGAGTCAATCATAGGATCTTCTTGGGGAATGGCATCCCGAACATCCTGGGCGGTGTCTGCAACACGTTAGCTAAAGTCGGTGCGCCTACCGGTAACTGGGGGGAGTATCTCGTTGGGAGATCAGCCGTGGGCAAAACGCTCACCGAACCAGGGGTAGTTACAGCAGGCATTGCGTGAGCCGACACAAGCAGCACAGGGTGTGACAAGCCTGCTGGCGGCTGCAGGGAGTATCCAGCTGGGTCCACGGGTACGGCCGGTAGAGCGCCAGTAGTAGTTACAGGAGGCATGAGGGAGTATCCAGCTGGGCCCGCTGGTACGGTCGGTAGAGGACCAGGAGTAGTTACAGGAGGCATGACGTGAGGCGACACAGGGAGAACAGGTGGTGACAAGCCTGCTGGCGGAGGCAAGGAGTGTCCAGCTGGGGCCGCAGGTATGGCCGGTAGGCCTAACCCAACAGGTCCGGTCCCGTGTGGCCCGCCGACAAGCGCCCAGGTGGCGGACCTGCCAGCCCCGGGGCGCCCGCGGGCAGCATATCCGGCGGTGAGAACTTTCTTGCCGGGCTAATGCAATCGCTGTTGAAACTACGAAAATAGCACTGAGAGCAGCGCAGTGAGCGAAGCACCACTTCACTTCGTCGTCGTCGTCCTCACGTTACCAAAAGCTCCGTTGATGTCAAGGGACATAACTATCTGTTCCCCTGTGGTGGTTACGTTCTTCAGAACTTCATCTTTCAGTTGGAGGAGCACATCCTGTGCGGACAGCTTTGCTCGAAATCCGAATATAGTTTGAAGCCGTTGTATTAATATTCGGTCGTAAGGTTCGCTGAGACGTGACGTGAGTGAAATTGGTCTAATTTTCTCAACCTGGAGCTTCTTTCCAGGCTTGGGGATGAGTTTGACCTCCGCATGTTTCCACTCTGCTAGAACAGTCTCTACCTCCGAGTGTGTATTTCTTATTTATGAATGCAGTTAGCTCTTGGATGGCTTCATCGCCTAAGTTGCGCAGGATGGTGTTTCCTATGCGATCCGCCCCTGGAGATGTGTTTTTTATACTCGGTTTTCCCCCATAGACCTCCTGTTTGGTAATGGTTCTGTCGAGTTTGGATTTCTCTGTTCCCCTGTATTGGTCAGTGTGGCAAGACGGGTGATGATTCTCGAAGCATTTCTCCCTTGCTTTGTCAAGTAATTCGAACTCAGTGCCTCTGAGCATCTCAGAAAGACGTACGAGGGCTTTGGTGGTTTCCCTCTTTGATTTCAGCAAATCTATGAGTGCTCGCAGAATCTTCCACGTTGGTTATGTGCCTAGAGTGCGAGCTAGAGAGTCGCTGAATTTTTTAGGGGCGAAGCTCCTTAAGGCGTGGGTCTGTCCATCCTCGACGTATGTATGTAGCCACCTCTAGTTTAGTTCTTGGATTGTTTACTAGATGGCGTGGCTACCTCTAGTTTAGTTCTTGGATTGTTTACTAGATGGCGGTACTTGTATATGATGAAAAGATGCGCTTGGATTGTTTACTAGATGGCGTGGCTACCTCTAGTTTAGTTCTTGGATTGTTTACCAGATGGCGGGGACCGTTGTAATAAAATTCGTTCGCTGTTGGCGCGCGCTCGGAGTCGCCCGATGGATAAGGCTGCAGATGTGCGAACCCGCGAGGCAGAAGCGCTCCGTGAAGCTGCGCGACGCCGCCGCCAAGATCCTGCCGTACGAGAGCGGGAGGCCGAAGCGTGTCGTCTGGCTGCGCGACGACGCCGCCAATATCCCAGCGTTCGAGAACGAGAGGCCCAAGCGTCACGGCAACGGCGCGAGGACCCTGCCGTACGCGAAGCGGCACGGCTGCGGCGCGAAGAGGATCTCCAAAACGTCAAAGAACGGGAAGCGGCGAGAAAGCGCGCGTATCGGCAGGCAGACCCCGATGCAGTGAGAGCTCGTGAGGCGTCTGCAATATGCATCAGGCGAGCTCAGCCCCACGGTGCCGATGCGCGGTTTAAGCGAGACTTTCTAGACGTTACGTTCGGACACAGATGTAGTGGGCGAACTTTCACTGAAGAGTCACGGTTTTACCGATGATTTCCCCTCAGGAGCTTCGCCCACTCATCATCATTCACCCCGTGGATATGCTGTGAAGTTTTCAGTTGAGTCTCGCTAGTTGTGCGGCGTAGGCTTCAGCCTTAGCTGTGACCTCTGCAATCTTGATCTTCAACTTTCTGTTGTGCTTTTGGCGTCTCCATCGCTTGACTAAGCCTCGTCTGGCTTCCCAAAGCCGCAAAAAGACCCGTATAACTCGGGAGTGCCTGCTGTGCGCTCTACGCACTTCGTGCATTTCGCGCGGACGTCTCGAATGGTGTGCACCACTCAGTCAGTAAGGTTATTTGTCCAAGCTTATGCTCGATTTCTGCTCTGAATGCGCTCCAATCAGTAATTTTAGCTTGTCCAATTCTTTTCCGAACGACCCGAGCGTTTATTTGCGTGCGTAGTATAAGTGGTAACGGCCGTGTGTTTCTTGGAGGTTCTCCGACGAGCTGTCCGGTAGATCTTTGATATATGTAAGCTCTGGGCATTTGTCTTTGCAAACGCTATTGACAATTCTTGAAGGCGTTGCTGGGTCTGTTAGGAGCTCAATTTTAAAATAATCAGCTGCTTAGTTGATTGTTTTTCCCCTTGTGTCGTTCATCGGGTATCCCAAGCGAGGGTCGCACGCATTAAAGTCTCCAACGACAATTAACGGGTTGTTCAGCGCTAGGTTACTTACGCCGCGGAAGAGCTCGGCGAACCGGGGGCGTTTTGGTCGTGGTGGAAACTAGACGTTGCCAATATGCTACTTTTGGCAGCGCGTTTCGTTTGTTTCGTGACAATTTCCGCTATCAAGTGTTCAACATTGCTGTTCCGCATGGCGCCATGTCTGATGGCTGTTGCTGCCTTTTCTATGAAGGTGGCCACTTGCCCTCCCGCGTGCCCCTCAAAGACCTCGTACCCTTTTAGGGTGGGTCTTCCTCCGGTGTCCTGGAGTGCGATTATAGTAGGTGGCGTCAGGTGTATATACTGTTGAAATAAGCCATCCTTCCGGAGGTAGCTTCAGCAATTCCACTGCAATAAGTTTTATTGTTCTTGGTCTGCTCGGCGTGTGCTTCCAATCTTAGTCCTGGGAGTTAATGCTGGTGCATGAATTGTTCTCGCTGTCAGCCGCAACTACTAAGCCTAGTCTGTAGTAGATGCGTTTTACTTTGTCTTTGAAATTGCTTCTGCTCAGGTGGTTTCTGATCAAACTCTTAAATTCGTTGATTTTTGCAGGAAATTGTGTTGTGAATTGCTGTGTCATTTGCTTCCACATTTTCTGAAGGGCTGGCATTGCGACGTAGTAGCTGTGGGCTTGTGCTGCAGGTATGGCTGCTTCCCGGGCTGTTCTTTCTTTCGCTTTCGTGAGCTCCCGAACTAGTGCGCGTAGTGTCATTATCTCACGTTCCTGTTGTCCCTATCCTAATCTGAGAAGCTCGAGTTCATGGCGTATTGCTTGGATCTAGGTTTGCAGTTTTTGGTGTTCGTAAAAGTGCGGAGCAATGTTAGAGGTTACATCTGCCGGCCAGCTTATTTTGCTGCCGCTGTCACCACCCTAAATTTATTTTGGTTTTTTCTTCCCCTTGCTCTGGTGGGGCTGCTGCTGACGTTGAGTCTGTTGCTGACCTCCTGCTGGAGGTAACGTTGGGTACTAATGGGACCGGAACCTCGACCTGCTAGTGGAGCTTTTGTTATTGGTGCTGCACCACCGCTTCCGATGTTGTTTCCGGCCCCGTTGCACACCACGGCTGCGGCCCTTGTAGTGGTTAGGCGTGCTCGCGTCACGCCAATTTTGTCGTTGTCCAACCGTTTTCAGTGGGTTCGGGCAGTCCCGGGCGGCCGTTATGTGGTCTTCTCCGGCAGAGTCCACATTTAGGCGTGCATGTAGGATTGCTCACTGGATCGAAAATACCGCATTTTCTGGAGGCTTTGGCGTTAGGAGCGGGGCAGGCATACACAATTGACACTTGGCAAGTAGGCCTGTACGGGTAGCAGGTTATCTCACCCCCATAGTACAGTACATAGAGCGGAATTAAATGTTTCTCGAAAGTCATGACTGGTGTTTTGGAATTACCCAGACTTTGTGCGTGCATGACTGTGACGCCTTCCGCTGTGACTCTGAGGTGGTTGGGCAGTTCCTCCGTCGACATTCCGGGGTCGATCGCGTGAATGACGATACGGAGCATGTACTCAGGTCCTCCAATCTGCAGGTGGGTGATTTGTCTGAGGATAGCCGCGGGGTGTTCATGCGGCGTGCTCACGATGATGATTTTGGAGAAATTGCGCAGACGTAGAATGAAGTTCTGATCCCGACATTGCTGAGAGTGCTCGCATGTCTCTACGATAGCTCTTGAGACTTGGTGTGGGCTGAGTGTCTTCAGGCCCAACCCATTTTTTAATCGACCAGATTTAGGGGAAATCCCCAAGGTGGAGTAAGTTTCTGTGAAGGAAAGTTTGACATTCACCATGGATGTCAAACTTTCGTTCACAGAAACTTACTCCACTTTGGGGGTTTCCCCTAAATCTGGTCGATTAACACGTCCTTCACTTCAAGTTGTTGATAATTCGCTTTCGCGCTACTAACGACTAGCCTCCTGGTCAGCTCAGTTGGTAGAGCGACTGCTCCGGTTAAGCAGTGGTCCCGGGTTCTAATCCTGGACAAGGACGAATATCTCTTCACCTGCGAAGGTTCTGAGAAAGCTGTATAGCTTTCCTTTGCAGCCGCATGGCTGAATTTACGTGGATATCAAACTTTCCAACCCATTTTTTGGTCCCATAATAATTTTTGTCCCCTTTTCAAAGCGACGGAAGCCTATGGCTCGGACCCGCTGCACTGTCCATCCATTGGCGTTGTTTCTCTCGGTGATAGTGCTTGCCCCGGTTTTTGTATCTCTATGAGAGCTTTCTGTTGCCGCGCCACCGCGGGAAATCGATGGACCGCTGGGGCCGCTTTCCCGGATGTTCCCGGCTCTAGCTTGCTGCTCCTTGCGCTTTTTCCTTTTCTGTCGTCTTGGAATGCCTGTTTTCAGTTGCCGTTGTTGTCGGTGACCAAAGGCTGCCCTTGCGGCCGAGCGAGCGAAGGAGTGCCTTCTCCCATCTCGGAGTCACTCACGTGCTCTTGACCTTGCTCCATAGTGTGGATGTCTTCGGTGAGAATGCCGGAATTCTGTCGGAATCCATGGTACTCATATCCACAATGACGGGAGTCGTAAGCCGCCTCACAAGGCTTAGGAGCCTATCAGCGCCAGTTGCAGGGCTGGGCCTACCAATAGGCTTAGCGAGGCGATGACCGCCTCACAAATTTTAATGCCAGGGCAGAGTAGGAAATCGGCCTACCGAGTAGAAGTTGATCCCGGGAATTCCTGGGCATGAGAACTCTTCGTTCCGATTAATTTTGGGGACCAAGATGATAGTATCCGGTCCAATTGGGCTACGATGAGAGGAATCGAAACAACACACCTCTTCTTCCTCCTCACAAACTGAGCAATGGGATTTATTTGCGTGGTGTCCAGGACGGGCGTTCGATGTTTGCCTGCGCTAGGGACAAGCCTCATGACGCGAGAAGCAAGCTCTGAGCGCGAGCTATGCGCTCAGCACCTTCGTCGCATCTAGGTGTCTTCTTCGTCGAATTCCTCCATCCGCCGGAGAACCGTAGCGATGATATTTTCCAAACATTCCGGGCCGCTAGAAAACGGCCAGGCGCGAAAGTCAAGGGACAGTGTCTCTGCCTGGGTCCATCTTGCAAATTGATCTCACAAGAGCGGATGGAGTTATAGGCGCTTTTGTCTCTTTTTTTTGGTGTCTTGTTTTGATAGACAACGCCACGTTTGTGAAAATTTCATTCACGTAGATGCGGAGCCTTGATCCGAATAAAGCTCGTTGGAGCTCTAATGGCATTAGGGTGATTTTCTTAAGTGAGTCCAAACGCCACTTGTAGATCAGCAGGCTACACTTTCTGGCAATCTCCTTGACGACATATATCTCTGGTGCGTACGCCTGCGGTTTGCATCGCAAAAGACATGCAATTCCACTATGCTGTGAAAGTTATCTTCTCTGCTTATCCACCCGGAAACCGCAATTTCATGCAGGTTGGGCAGCTGGAGTACCAACAGGTCCCATTCTTTCTGTAGATTTTGAGGTAGCTGCTCGTCCCAGCCTAATTTTTAAAATCAAACCTTTAGGAACAGCAGCCTTGCTGAGATGGTGTACGGTCTAATAAAATCTAGTTGATCAAATATTCTAGAGGTCGCTTGGAGAACGAAACCCTTCGTGTCAATTCTCGCTCTTAGTGTTATGATGAAGAAGGCAATCCCCCCTTGGGAATACAGATGACGTGTCATAGCGGAGCCAGAGGCTGGAGAAGATGAAGACGAAGAAACAGAATGCAAGTTTCTCGCTAAGAGGGCGGACGAATGACGAGGTGACGCGATGGAGGGACGTGGAGAAATAACCAATGTGCTGGTGATTCGTGCGGCGGACACGGGCACAGCGAATGCAAGAGTGCCGCGACGGCTGGGCAAAGGCTATTTAATCCCGGCTCACAGGCCGGGAGAGGGGGAGAGATCAGACGAACGCCACAGCAGGAAGGTCAGGTGGCACGAGTCCGAGGAAACACATTCCCAGGTTGGCTAAACAGCGCTCGAGTCAAATCAGCTCTCGACTGGATCTACGAAAACCGCGCTCACGTATATGGCAACCGGTTCGCACCTTGTAACTCCACCACTTCCACTTCACCCATTCTCAGCCGTGGCTCTCCAGAAATGCGTTAGTGAAGTGAGCGTTGCTGAGAAATTCTGCAATAAAATCACCTGTCCGCCCAGCAACGTAGTAATGTCCCGGTTATCCGCGTTCTGCTACTCCACCATGAACTCGGCGACAATGAATAAACCCTTCACCACGGAAGAGCTTGCCACGGCGTTGAGAAATCTTAACTTGTGTTCCTCTCCAGGCGCTAATGAAACCGCTTTGGCTTAACGCCACTAAGGCTCCGAGGCTCTCCAGCAGTCACTCTCCTACTAAAACAAATTCTGGTAGATTATGCGTTTTGAGGCCTGCTGCAAGCTTGCCCGGATGGTGGCGATTCTCAAACCAGACATACGGGAAACGAATTTAGGCTTCTATGGGCAAATTGCACTATTAATATGTATTGTCAAAGCAATGGGGAAGATGGGGCTGCATCAAATAATTTGGGACCTGGAGAATTTAGACATTTATATATTGCGAATTTATGGGTTCGGTAGATAGTGTAGCAGCGTAGACAACAAGGTTTCCTTGGTGTCAGATATCACCCGAGAAAAAGAAGCTGCAAGCAGCCCTATAGCTGTCTGTTTTGACATCAAGGCAGCATTCAACAGCGCCGCCCACGCCGCCATCCAAAGAGAGATTACATGCATAGGGCTTCGATGGCCCATGTTCAAGTGGCTATATGACTACTTGCACGACCGGGACGTCTACATGGCCGCCAGGGATGGCGAAACAGCAAAACATTCCGTCACGCAAAAAGTTCCAAAGGGCGGCGTCTTAAGCCTGACGCTTTCTAGCATGTGTCTCATGCACCTCCCTACACTCCTGCCAAGAGATGTCAACATTTCACTTTACGTAGACGACATCTGTCCTGGTCTTCAGGTAGAGACCTTTCAATCATTCGCTCTACAATACAGAAGGCAGCTCTAAGATGACAAATATCTCACAGGGTGTGGCCTGAGACGTGTCATGCCTTAGCATTCACGCGGTGTGATCTTTCTCTTTGAACATTCAGCATTAACGGTGCTCCAATACCTTATGTCAAGTCCCACACGTTTCTCGGTGTCACGTTTCACTGCTCAATATCACCGACTCCACATATTGGATGAGTGAAAGAGCGGCTTCGGTCTTTTGTGCGCATTCTGCGTATGCTTGGTTGAAATTGCTAGGCCTGCCCTATATGCTTACTCTTTTGCCGATATAAAGTCCGTTTTGTCGGCCTCTTGCGTTCCAGCCCGCCAGCCCAACATCAGCTGTCGATTACAAGCCTTAAGGTCATCGACTCAGTACTTGCAAGAGCTGTGCGCACGTTCCTGGGTCTACCTAAATGCACACCGACCATTGGAACTATAGGCGAAGCTCGGTGCGTTTCCGCACCACTGCCACACCACGAAGAGGCGCTTCGAATGTCTGTGTGCCATTTGATGTGGTGTCATACGCATCCTTTGGCAGACATCTACACACATCATCTAAGACACCTGCTTTCGGTGAATTTTCAGACCTCAAACGCACACATTAACATCGTGGATACTGGCGCCGTGAAAAATATTCATCACAATAACCGGAATCAGGAAAAAGTCTGTCATGCTCGCGGCCGTGCGCAGGTTCTTCGCGCTCTAGTGAATCTTGAGTAGTTATAAAAGGTGCACACGCGGTTTCGCACATGCTGGGTTCTCCCGTGATCAGCTGCCATCGGCATGTGGATACCATATGCTTGGCGCGAAATGAGAGAAAACTAAGCCACTAAACATCTTCGACTGCTACCGAATTGGAAACTGCCCAGGCTGCACTTCATTACATCAGCGGACCCAATGCCCAGAAATAGCTAATATTCCGCAACTTGCGTGGTGCCTTACAAGCCCTTCAAAACCGTCACAACAACGCGTTCAGTTTTTATGTGAAATCGCCAAAATTCACCCAATGGCAGCGCGTGAAAGTGATGACATCATTCTTCAGTGGCTGCCTGGTCACTGGGGCATACACGACAAAATTAGATCGGACGCATCCGCCAGCACTAGCCAGTTGCTCATTTTTACCAAAGTGCCATATATGGCCCCCATTAAAAAAATAAGCCCTTACAATAATTATATATGTATGCATATATGGCTACCATGTGCCATATATGGCAGAAACTAGGGTGATAATGGCGTTGTCAGCCCGTATATAGCGTTACAAAATTGCCCTCTAGGTCCTCACGTAGAGCCATTTATGGTGTGACCAACGCTTTTTTGTCGCTAATTACACCCATGTATGACCCAGCCAACCCAAATATGGCACCAGGTAAAACCGCAGTTCGCCGGCCAGCCAATATATGGCGCCTTGTCGAGCCATATTAGGTGCTAGGTAGTTTTTATATTGCATCAACAACAGAAATTACGCAATCCGATTTAAGTATTACACCAAATGGAGCCAGATATGTGACCAGTTACTGCTTATATGTGTAAATAAATAATTCACACAGCTTTAAGGCAATATATATGCAAATGCTCTAGATGTATTTATTAAACAATAATAGAAATTAGAATTCCCTTTCAATATGAATTCCAGAAGAACCATCTTTAATATCTAAGTTAGGGCACTGACTCTTTTTTTTGCCACAAAATGTTTTTGTTACGTACTTTACCATTACAATTATTGTTTATGCAGCTGGTTTATTTCTCGGTCATATATGCAAAAGCATAACAAACAGTTTTTTTATCTTTCTCAACACAACATTTATGTACTGCATCGTCCAATAGCTCATTATGATGCTTGTTGTGCACCACACTTTGCACTTACAGCCTAAAGTTGTGAGAAACCAATATCTTCAATATAAGAATAGGTGGCGGTGCATTGCAAAGTTTGAAGCCTGTTTATTAATTGGAGCACTCTTGAATACGGTTCAAATTCAGTCCAGCAGACAAAGAGTATTTCCAAAAGTCACACGCGCGCCTATAACCGTTCTGCTATTGTGATTGGTTGTTTCGAGTTTGAAAAAGTCTAGTCCCTTAGCAGTGCATCCAGCTTCCGAAAGGTGAGGTGTAGGTTGCATCAGCAACAAGTAACGTCAATGATTCGATGTCACAGCCCTTTAAGGGAATGATTGATTGATTGTAGGGTTTAACGCGCCGACGCAACGTAGGCGATGAGGCGCGCCGTAGTGGAGGGCTCCGGATTAATTTTGACAACCTGGGGATCTTTAACATGCGCCGAAGTCTCGTACACACGGGCGTTTTTGCTTTTGGCCTCCACCAGAAAAGGGGCCGCCGCGGACGGGAATAGAAACCGCAACCTCGTGCTTAACCCTTTTACAGAAATGACGATCGCACTCGGTTTTCGTTTTATTTCAATAACTCCACCCGTATTTTGAGAAACGGTGACGAAACTAGTAATGGAATCGATTTCGCCACCAGAGGCACCGTCGCGATCGCTGCTGATTCTCTGATGGCCCTGGTTAGCCCGAGGGGTCATCAGGTAGCTTTATGGTGCTTGCGTATTTCGCCGTACTTCCCGGTATACATTGCTGCGCGATTCGGTGTATCCAGACCCCACAGGTACATTTTAAAGTGTGATTCACCGAGCGAATAATTATCTCACAACAAGGGCGGATCCAGTTGCCTACTTTGGGTAAGGGGGGAGGCGGGGGGGGGGGGGTTCTATAGTGCTGATGGGAATGGGGAGGGAGAAGTGCAACCAACAAAACTGTCATGATTGGATCTCAGTTGCACACCGATTGCTTTTTCGGCAAGATATTGCAGACAATCATGTGATCAGGTTAAAGAGCCTCTCTCCTTGCTGCCGAGCTGATGCTCTTTGAAGGAAAGGAAAATGGCTGTGGGTAAAAAGCGATTAGCGCACTCCCACGAAGGCGGAGGTTGCATTAGGCAAGGTAAAGCCTAACAAAAAGTTAGAGTGAAAGGTGCTTTACTCGCCGCAGATAGCCATGGTCCCCGCCGCATTGTACAAAATTTTCACGTGCCCAGCAATCAGTGTCGAGGGGTGTGGAAAGAAGGAGGCGCGATAGCCCAACCACCCCTACCCCTTCGCCTTGGGTCTGCCACTGTCTAAGAAACAGTGACCCAACCTGCTCGGTTAGCGATACAGGAAGGCGCCAAAGGGGCACCGCCTGTCGGCTACCAAATGACGCGCTCGCTACAGCCCGACGTGCGTGGTGACTGATTCAAATAATTCAAGCGGCCTTAGAGCGCAGTCATCTAATACTTTTATGTTGAGTGTACGCGATAGTAACTATGTTGTACGCGGTTTGCGTGCTGCAGTTCATGTATAAGTATATTTCAGTACAGTATACTTTATGTACTGCTGCTGTGCCGCCGAATTGATTTTGTCGTTTTTATTATTTTATATTGCTCTGACGTATAGAAAAAGTGTATTTTTCAGAGAGTTTTATACATATACCCTCTTAGCGAACACGCCGTTCATTGCTGGGCGGGGGCAAGGGCCCTGTCAAGCTGCTTCTTGCTGCTTTTTTCGTTGCCCCTTTGATGTACCTTTTTCGAAGGTACATCAAAGGCTGTACATTCGAAGGTACATTCGAAGGTACATTCGAAGGCTGCTTTTTCTTCAACACCCTCCCCCGCCGGGGTGTTGAAGAATGGCAATGATGGTAGTAATAAAGAGGCCGCTGCACGGGAACGGGGGCACGGGCCCAGCTCGCGCCTGTGCTCGGGCAGTTCCGGTAACCGGGAGGCGACAAGGACGGCGACAGAGACACCGGGTATCATCTTGCTGCCAGCCATTACCAGAAGTACCTCGTTGCTCCGTTGCCTACAGCCACACCAAGATCACCCAATTAGGATGATGAAGGGATGTTTGTAGGCAGGATCAAAAGAATCTGGCCGCCGCAAGCTGAGTAAGATGATAGTGACGGATCTGTTCCCGTGGTGCAATGGGATAAGGATGACTAGGCGACAGGTTATGAGCCCCTTGGTCTACGTTTGCGTCCTGCCTCCCGTTTGCCGGCGCATCCTCATTGTGTCGGCGGACTCAGGGTGCAGGCATGTTCACGATGGTCTCTACAAGTACCTTTCCTTCCCTGTGACTCGTTCCGTTTCTCCCCTGCTGAAATTCGCAGTGCGCCTCTGACTGCCTTTTTCAGCCATCGTTAATGGGTACATTTGTTCTCCCTTTGGAAGCCACATGCGCACCTTGGCGGCTGGGGGAGTGTGTTGTGGACAATGAATAAAAGAGGCAGGGCTGCACGGGCACGCGGGTACGGGCATAGCTCGCGCCTCGTGCTCGGGGCAGTTGGTTCGTGATCAGCGCAGCGAAAGGGCGACCGGCTGTCTGGCTCCTTTCTTACGTCGCGATCCGCGACAATATGAATACAAACCCACAAGGTCTCTGGCTAAGCTAATAAGTAAACGCATCACAGCTATACAGCATCCGCTCCAGCAGTCTGAAAAATGGAATACTAAAAAAAATTGTCTTGAGGAAAGTGAAAGTGACGCAGAGCCTTTACTTACTAAATATATATTGCTGTCCAAGAGTCCAAGATGACAACCTCTCTTTCGTCAGCAAGAAGCAAAACACATTGCATTGTCTAATCTCCTCATCATCATGGGAGATTTTTATACAGCACACCCGTTATGGGGATACAGCTACACCAAAAAGAGAGGTACCGCTTTGCATTCCATCCTTGAAGAGAAAAACTTCACCCTGCTGTCCGAACCACATACTCCAACGGGCATGGGTAACAGCGTCTTCACATATACGTCCCCTGATCTCTCTATCCCTACGGGAAACGTCATGGCTATGTGGTCTCACACCAAGAAAAACCTGGGAAGTGACCACTCAATCCTAGCCCCGACAATACTTGGAGTAGAATACGCTATTGCACTGGGCAGGGCGGGTCTCACGGACTGGCCTAAATTTCGTGAACGAGGAGACGAAGCCCGACCCGACATTGCAACCACAGAACTGCTGACTACAGAAATGGACCATCCAGCTCCGGAAGGATATGAATTATTTCCGAAGAAAAATTAGGACAAAAACTACAACGCCTTGTGCAGGCCCTCACAGCCTCCATTTAAGGGAGCGTGAAGAAGCTTCATGAAACGCTGGAAACGACAGCACCTAAATAATAGTTTGAAAAGGTGGATAGCCATTCTAACAGAAGAAGCAGCCCGCTATGCGGCTCACCACTGCAAAGAAAACTGCCTCTCCCTTTGCGACTGTCTCCGAGGCCAACTCAGTACGTCAAAGACCTGGAGACTGCTGAGATATCTTATGGACCCTTCAAAAATCAAGGTCGATTCAAACCAAACCATGCATAAATTATTTCAGTCGTACCCAGGAGACTCCAGTGCCCTCATGAAGTACTTCCTGGACAAGTACCTCCACGCCAATCCGAAAACGCCACTACCGCCGTACTCAGGTCAACCAAATCTCAAACTGAATGAAGATATCTACATCTATGAAGTAAACGCGGTACTGCAGACCATCAGACGGAACGCAGCCCCAGGGGTGGATGGAATAACCAACAAGTTCTAGCGAACATGCTTGCTGATTCCATTATTAAACTCACCGCCCACCTGAACACGGTATGTAGGTCGCGCCAACTTCTGGAAGAATGGAAGACGGCAGAGGGGCGCCTTATTCGAAAGCCTGGAAGACCAACGAGCACCGAAAACAAGCACCCGATATCGCTAACATCGTGTTCAGGAAAGCTTCTTGGGCACGTCATCCACAAAAGGCTACAGCAGTACCTCGAACAAAATAACATGTTCCCACATACCATGTGTAGATTTCGCAATCGCCTCTCCACGCACTACATCCTTCGTCAACTGAAGGAAGAGGTTATGCTGAAATGCTCCAGAGATAACCCGGATGCCATCTTAGGCTTTGATTTAAAAGGTGCGTTTTACAATGCCAGTCATACGGCCACACTTGAACAACTTAGTTGCCTTAACTTCTGGGAACGCCCTACAAATACATTCGAGACTTCCTCGAGAGCCGAAAAGCCATTCTGAAGGTGGGAGATGGAAAGACCAATACAGTTTCTCTAGGCCACACCTCAAGGTGCGGTATTTTCCCTCTTGCTCTATATTGTAGCTCTCATAAGCCTCCCTCCGCTCCTGAATACCATTTCAGGCATACGCCATGTATTATAGGCGGATGACATCACCGTATGGGCCACGCATGCGTTAATAAGAGAAACGGAGACCGACCTACAACAAGCGCCCGACAGTGTCACTGAATACGCGCGACAATGTGGCCTAGCTTGTGCGCAGCAAAAATCTGAGATGCTTATCAACTCACCACGTAAAAGCCTCCCTCAAGTGTCGCCAAACCATCTCCATATAAGTGGATGGCGACCCCATTATTCAACTCAGCTGGTGAGAATCCTGGGCACGCTTCTACAAGCGGATCTCTCCAACACAAAACTGCTGGGCCGACGTAAGCAAACCACGGAGCAAGCCTCCCACATGATCTGCACGGTCAGCACAAAAACGAGAGGTATGCGAGAAGCGAATGTGTTAGGACTAGTCGAAGCTTTTGTCATCTCTAGGGTTACTTACGCCCTCGCGTACGCTTTGCTGTCGAAGGCTGAAAAGGTTAAGGTAAAAACTTTCATACGCAAGTCATAAAAGCTGGCTTTGGGACTACCTGTCAGCACCTCGACACAGAAACGCCTACACTTGGGAGTTTGTATTACCTTGGACAACCTACCCGAAGCTCATAATAATAATATTAATAATAATAATAATAATATAATCAATCAATCAATCAATCAATCAATCAATCAATCAATCAATCAATCAATCAATCAATCAGTCATGTTTATTTACGTGCCCAGGAACAGCCAGAGGCCTGCGTGCTGGCGCACGGGTAGTTACATGAAAACAAAATACAAGAAGCATATAGCAAGAAACAAACAAGCGACAAGACACACAAATTGAAGTAGTGAAAATGACAAATACACCACAGGCGGAGCCTGGGTACAGGTAAAATATAAAAAAAGAAGATGCCTATGTTGCTCTGCCTGTCGTAAAGGCCACACGACAGGCAGAGCAACAAAGTTTGACAATAATACAACAAAAACAACGGAGTGTAGAGACAAATGATAATACGAACAAATGACAGTAAACAGTTTCAAAAATGGGCAACTATCAGTTGGATAGACACAACCGCAGAGAAACCAACATCCAGAAAAAAAATAGCGACAGACATATCATAGGTGTTTAACATACTGTATTCAACAGCGCTGTACGGTAAATTGTAAAGGATTTCTGAAAGATGTCAAGGCGTTCAAAGAAGCGGTTGTAACAATTCTGTATTCTGCGCACCGGAGTATGATCGGAGTAGCGCGCAGCGGTCAAGAACGGGCGATGCGAACTGGTGGGCTTTTGTGGTACACTAAACTCTAAACAGTTAAGCAGGTCTGCGCAAGAAAGGTCGCCATGAACAATTTTGTGAAGAAATGTAAGGTCTGCACGCATACGTCTGCAGTTCAAGGAAGGGATGGAAGGGACTATGGGTAAGTCAGAATCAGGATGAAAACTGTGATTGTGATGACGGTGCTTAAATATGGATAAAAACGTCTTCTGCACACGTTCTATTAATTCACTGCTAGATTTTCAGATACCGTTCCAGGCAACAGAAGCATATTCTAACTGTGGTATACATATTGCATTGTATAGCATTAGAAATGGATCTGGAGAAGAGAATTCCTTTGTAATCCGACACACATTTCCAAGGCTTCGGAGTGCTCGCCGGGTGATGAGCCTAATATGAGGAGAAAAAAAGGAGAGGGTACTGTCGAAAAGCACCCCTAGGTTCCTAATCTCATCAACCCTTTGCAGAGGAGCTCCCTCAATACTGTAGGAAAACAGCAGACGGTGGGTTTTCCGGCTGTAGGTGACAACCTTCGTTTTAGTGGGGTTTAAAATTAGGCAGTTTTTCCTGCACCAGACCGATAATTCCGACACATCCCTCTGCAAGGCACAGCAGTCCTGAACACCGCTAATGTGCCTAAATAGTTTGACATCATCAGCACAGAGAAGAAAAGAAGAGTTTGTTAACACTATTGAAATATCATTGATAAAGACAGAAAACAATAATGGACCCAGCACGGAACCCTGGGGTACACCACTTGTTGCAGGGTAAACACTAGACTTTTTGTAGTTAACATCTACATAAAAGGACCGGTCAAGGAGATAGTTGGAGAACAAGGCAACAAGGCTGGCGTCTACACCGGACTTAGCAAGCTTGTTAATTAATAACTGACGGTTCACCACATCAAACGCCTTACTGAGGTCAAAATAAATAACGTCCAACTGGCCGTTTTCACAAACTGCAGCCGAAGCCTGTGTCATAAAGCTTGCAAGATTTGTGACCGTCGATCGATCAGAGAAAAAGCCGTGCTGATTTGGTATCACAACGTTCTTGACGCAGGCAGCAAGAACTTTGTGCAGAGCTGACTCAACGAGTTTTGAGGCGACACAAAGGAGTGAGATCGGGCGATAGTTAGAAACGGCTGACTTATCACCAGACTTAAATAATGGAAAAATTCGAGCGATCTTCCATGCACAAGGAAATTGACCTAAAAGTAAGCGGTTATTATAAATGGAAGTTAAGACAGGCACAAAAATGTTGCCGTAAGCCTTCATTAGGGCTGCTGGAATTACATCTGCACCACAGGAAAATGATGGTTTCATCCGTTGAAGGCTATCATTCACAATTTTTTCATCGAACCTAAGTGTGTTAAAATTAGAGTTATTAAACGATAGCCGTTCGTCGTTGCCATCCGGCAGTTGAAAGACAGAATGAAAGTACTGAGCAAAACTGGTGGCAACATCCTCAACCTCTTCACCATCGGAATTAAGCAGGCTAACGTGTTCTTTAGACGCCTGAGAAAGGCCGCGTACATACCTCCAGAATTCATCCGGTTTCTGAGATGCAGCAGCCTCTAACGATTCTATATAGAGCTGGTGGTCACGCCGGTAGAGGATTTTACAAAGTGAGCGATACCGACTAAACTCCGCTTTCCACTTGTCAAGCCCAGAACGCTTGGCCTTTTTGCGGGCGCTATCCTCAAGTTTAAGCGAACTTCGAAGTTCTTTAGAAAACCAGTGGGGAAATTTGGAAGGAACAGGCTTATAACAAGGGATATACTTTTCCATGCCCCTTCTGACGATTTCAGTGAAACGTCGAACCTGTTCGTCAACATCATTGACATCCAAAACACTAGACCATTCAGCAGATGAATAAAAGTGATACAGCCCAGCATAATCTCCACGCTTGAAAGCATATCGCGGGACTGCACAATTGTCAACACCGCCAGAGTGATGCTGGGTCGTGACCGAGACAGAGACAATAAGAGGGGGGTGAAACTTGTCGGGGTGCACAAGGGATGTTTCGGAGGCACACACTTGTACGTTTTTTAAGTTTGAGAAGCACACATCTAGAACATTAACACAAGAGTTTTCTATGCGGCAAAACTGCTCCATGGAGGTGAACGATTGAAAATCTAATAGCATGCTGCATTTCTGCGCTGCATAATGGTTTTTGTGCTCAAAGGAAAGACTGTTCCAGCGAATACCTGGGGTGTTGAAGTCTCCAAGTATAATGAGTTTATGGTTGGAGTGTGCATTTGAGACATTTTCTATGGATGTGAGTGTTCGATTGAATACACAAGGTAATACATCCGGGGATATATAGAATGCACCGATGAGTAGCTTCTCGCCCATCGTGAGGCCTACCTCAAGCCAGACTGATTCGTCTATGGTCTCGAGGTCAGCACGCCGCATGCAATGCACTGAATGATCAACGGCAACGAGAACGCCGCCACCTTTTTGTTTAGGTCCAGTTAATTTTCGGTCGCTTCTAAAGATTTGATAGTTAGAAGGGAAATAGTCGGAAGACGAGATATCTTCGGAAAGCCAGGTTTCAGTAATGACAACAGCAGAAAATTTAGAGCATACAATATTTCGAATAAATTCAGAAGACTTAGTTCGTAGACCTCTAGTGCTTTGATAGTATATGTCGAAACTCTCGCACTTACTGATCATTTTCAGTTATTTCAGAGCTGTGCAGCATACCAGGGTGGACCTTGGCTTG
This sequence comes from Haemaphysalis longicornis, assembly GCF_048455015.1. Taxonomy (NCBI): domain Eukaryota; kingdom Metazoa; phylum Arthropoda; class Arachnida; order Ixodida; family Ixodidae; genus Haemaphysalis; species Haemaphysalis longicornis. Next base: position 11,933,954 of record NW_027526225.1, on the reverse strand, counting down.
AAACGGCTTGAAAAGGCAGCCTTTTGGCCACATAGACGGGTCGCTCAGGCGCCTAAAACACTCCTCGTTAACAGTTACGCAAAAAGAATAGGAGTCGCACTTTGTCCTAAGGCGTTTGCACGACAATGGCGTAACTTGCACAGTTGACAAGTGAGCCAACAGTTGAGCAGATGTGGTGCTCGCGGACAGTTTTGAAACAAAGATGACCCTGGAGCTCGGTGGTCGGTGTACCACAACCAACTGAGAAGCTTCTGACGCACCCACGCGGGGAGGGCTCCTTTTCTTCTGCAAGATCGTTGGCGGGCCATTACACGCAGTTTCGGACCTAGGAGGCGGGGGCAGAGGGTGGACCGAAGGGGAAACAAAAGTGCACAAGGCCGTAGCAGGTTGACTGCTGGGGCGGTCAACGAACGGCGAAGCAGTGTTAGTGGACAGGAAGGGGGAACCTTCACCAGCTGCACCGGCGGCGGCTTCAGCGAACGACGACCTCGTAGGGATACCAGACTGCGGTGACGTCACCGGCGGCATGGAAGGATTAGCAGGCTTCGGGGAAGCAGGCGGAGAAGGCGGGGGACGCGCGAGCTCCCCTCGCAGGCAGCGAACCTCCTCACGCAGGGAAGCGACGATTGCAGCCTGATGGGCAAGCCCAGCCACGTTGTCCCGTCAAAGAAGCCGGTTCTTCGAAGAAGCCGGTAATAATAATAATAATCAATCAATCAATCATGTTTATTTACGTGCCCAGGAACAGCCAGAGGCTTGAGTGCTGGCGCACGGGTAGTTACATGAAAACAAAATACACGAAACATATAGCAAGAAACAAAGAAGCGACAAGACACACACAAATTGAAATAGTGAAAATGACAGAAATAAAGCACAGGCGGAGCCTGGGTACAGGTAAAAAATAAAAAAAGAAGATGCCTATGTTTCTCTGCCTGTCGTAAAGGCCACACGACAGGCAGAGCAACAAAGTTTGACAGTAATACAACAAAAACAATGGCAACAGTGTAGAGACAAATGATAATACGAACAAATGACAGTAAACAGTTTCAAAAATAGGCAACTATCAGTAGGATAGACACAACCGCAGAAACCAAATTCCAAAAAAAAAGAATGACAGACATATCATAGGTGTTTAACCTACTGTATTCAACAGCGCTGCACGGTAAATTGTAAAGGATTTCTGAAAGATGTCAAGGCGTTCAAATAATAATAATAATAATAATCAATCAATCAATAAATTTATTTCTTTGCCCAGGAACGACGGTTATGTCTTAGTGCTGGTACACTAACAAACATAAAAACAAACAAAATGACATGGTACATGCAACACGTATCACTAAAAGAAGCACAAAGAACTATTAATAGAACTACAAAGAACTACACTAATAGAAGCACAAAGAACGCTAATAACAATGATATCATACTCTATGGACAGAAGAGTTAGCCATAACTAATGTACTGGTTAAGTGAACATACAGCCAATTAGAAGATAGTAAGGTAAGGATAAAAGCTATACAAACGAGAAGTTGAATAAAATGCAGTCACGAGAAAACAAAGGAAGGCGGCATAGCAAGATTGTGTGAAAGGAGTAAGGCATATACCGTTAGCTACAAACAGAACTACTCAGCCCTGCACGAAACTGGGCGAGGGAGATAATCAATCAATCAATCAATCAATCAATGTTTATTATAGTGCCCAGGAACAGGGGAGGCCTTCGTGCTAGAGCACTCAGAGGGGAAAATGCAGCACTGTAGTACATCAACAATTTGCTAATAAACACTCAGTGAGCAAAAAAAAAGAAAGAAAGAAAGACCTACAAAAACGGCAAAGAAGATTAGAAATACAATAATGCAATCCAACCGACTTTACACAATCAAGTCATGCTGGCGCACAGACAAGATATAAGACAGCAATGAAATGCATCAACAGCTGGCAAAAGAACAGTGAGTGAGCAAAAAATAAGAAGAAACTACAACTTCAAAGAATAAAAATACCATAGTGTAATTTTAGGCAACATTACACAATCAATAGAAACTGTAATGTCTGGTCAGTTGCAAGAAGACATCTTACAATAAGCGTAACTATACGGAAGGGTGAGTGAAAAGAAGAAAGTTTTTACAAGATTCGGGAAGCGTACACTTTCAGTTTCGAATGGACGCATGAAGTGAATATGGCAACTTTTAATGATAAAAACGGCAGCAAAAGAAAAATTCTACGATAATTACAGTCGCCGTATCAGCACAATACACGAATATCCAGGAACAAGAACAAGCTCGGTGAAGTCAATGCACACGTCAGGACGATAAGTGAAGAAAAATAGCACTGCCAAGATGAACCTAGTGTGTCAGAGCTGACAACCCTGCCAAAAACTCCCGAAGAGGAAGCTGAAAGATATCGAGCTTCTCGGAGTGAACAATATGCAAATGCTGCATCCTTTGAAGAGGAGAACGTGTGCTGAGAGCTCCAGCTGCTTTAAAAGAGTGGGCGAGCCTTGTAGCTTTTTGTGGAACGCGAAAACTGATTGATTCAAGTAGTTCCGGGCATAAAATAATACCATGAAGCAATTTGTACATGAAAAGAAGGTCTCAGTGGCTCCGTCGGGAACTTAGAGAAACAGTTATAGGGATAGTCTCCGAAGAAAAACGATGCCTAATTATTGAAGAAAATTTGGTTTGTACACGCTCTATACGTTGACAGTTGGAACTACAGGTTCTATTCCAAACGACAGAAGCATATTCTAGTTGCGGAATACAAAGCGTTCTGAATAGTTTTAGGAATGAAGAAGGAAACCGGAATTCTCGAGAAAACCTGCATACAGCCCCAAGAGAGCGTAGCGCCTGCCTAGTAAGTTGAGTGACATGAGGTGAGAAAGTTAAGGCACTGTCGAAAAGCACGCCGAGATCTCTGATCTCTTCAACTCTAGACAAGTAACCGCCGTTAATACTGTAGCAAAACAAAGTGCGGTTCGTTTTCCTGCTATAAGACATGACCTTTGTTTTTGTAGAGTTAAGATTTAATCTATTGTCTGAGTACCACTTGGAAAATTAGGATATATCTTGCTCCAGGGCAATGCAGTCATTAATTGACTCAATCCGTCTGAATATTTTAATGTCGTGAGCGTAAAGAAGGAAAGAAGACATCTTAATTGCGGCTGACACATCATTAACAAAAATGGAGAACAAGAGAGGCCCCAACACGGAGCCTTGAGGCACACCGCTTGTTGATCTGTACAGAGCAGACGTCTGCCCGTTAACGCTAACGAAACTGAACCGGTTATCTAGATAACTAGCCAACAATGCCACGAGTGGTGTATCAATTCCTACCTGTAAAAGCTTTTTAAGTAACAGCGTGTAGCAGACAACGTCAAATGCGTTGCTCAGATCACAGTAGACAACGTCGAGCTGGCCCCTCTCAGAAATGGGTGCCGAGGCCTGCTCCACAAAGCAGGAGAGATTAGTTGTTGTCGACCTTCCTGATATAAAGCCGTGCTGTTTACTTACAAGAAAAGTCTGTACAGAACTTGACAGTAATTTGTACAGCGCTGTCTCAAACAGCTTAGAACAAGCACAAAGGAGAGAAACTGCTCTGTAGTTTGTTGCATCCGACTTGAAGCCTGACTTGAAAATAGGACGCACTGCAGAAATTTTCCACGCGAGAGGCAACACGCTTGTTTTTAGACACTGGTTAAATATCACCGTCAAAACAGGTACAAAAATGCTGCCGTATGTTTTGAGAATAGCTGGACGTATTCCGTCAGCTCCACATTGAAAATGACGGGATCATGCGCTTTAGGCTCTCCAAAACCAATTGCTCGTCCAAAAGCACTAAGCTAGAGCCTTGTACGCGATTTAACAATATGTTCATTTCAGAGACGTCAAGCTGGCCGCATGTGGCACTGAAGTGCTGAGCAAAGTGGTTGGCGACATTATGAACCTCTTCCCTAGAGGAATCTACAAGATTGATAAGATCATGTGAGTGGTTCTTATGGGACCAGATGTATCTCCAATAATAATAATAATAATAATAATAATAATAATAATAATAATAATAATAATAATAATAATAATAATAATAATAATAATAATAATATTTAATCAATCAATCAATAAATCAATCAATCAATCAATCAACCTTTATTTTCGGTGCCCAGGAACAACCCTAAGGTCTGGTACACCATATACAAAACATACATAAAAACAAACTAAAATCAAGACAACACAACACCCAAAAGAAAATAACACAACACCCAAATAATAATAATGATAATAATAATAATAATAATAGTAATAATAATATTATTCATTATCATCATCACCATCATCACAGTCTATCTATGCCCACTTCCGGGCGAAGGCCCCTCCCATTACTCTCCAACTACCCCGGTCCTGCGCTAACTGCGACAATTTATCCCTGCAAACTTCTTGATCTCATCCGCCCATGTCACTTTCGGCCGCTACCTGCTACGATTCCCTTCTCTAGGGATCCACTCAGTTACCCTTAATGACCAACGGTCACCTTGCCTTCGCATTACATGCCCTGCCCACGTAAATTTCTTCATCTTAATTTCTACTAATATGTCCTTTACACATGTTTGTCATACATTTTCTTCTTCAGGGACAATAGTAGGCTGCCATTCGTTATCTGAGAAGCTCTGGCATATGCACTCCACCCCATTCTCTGCCTTATGGTTGGGATCTGGGGTCACAAGTTGGGCTAGGAAGATATATTCACTTACAACTTCCACTGCCTCGCCACCTATCTCAAACCGCCGTTCTGTCCCGACGTTATTGAATGGTAATTTTCCCCGCAAGGGTATGTGCCGACAACTCGGAAACCGCCATGACCGCTAGGCGGAGCCAGTAACTTGGCTAGAGGAAGAATATGCTTAGCGTGCTTGCTCGATACCTTCTGTGAGCTCGATTCTAATTAAAACTAGTCTCTTGTTTGGCAACCATCTGGCCCTCTCATGACAGTTTGGTGAGGGGCTGGGTATCCAACCTGTGTACTTCGGTGCCGAAGAACCGGCTACTTCAAGCCCCAGCGCAGTGGACACAACACCAGTTCACAAGGCGAGCCTACGCCTGCAAGGTTTGGAACCGCAGTTTGGGCGTCTCGCCACACCTGTCAGGTGAGTCATGAGGTCATCCATGACTTCTACCAAGAGCCAAACTAGCCAGATGGCAGGAATGGCTCAACCGCTTGTCCTGTATACGCCTCGCACCCCGAAAGCATTTTACGGGGATAGCTTTGAGGACTTGGACGATTGGCTTGAGAGCTTTGAACTGGTGGCCTCATTCAATGACTGGGATGACCGTCGAAAACTCGGGATGGTTTATTCCTCTCTGGAGAATTCCGCTCAGACTTGGTTTGAAAACCATGAAGCCACCATGGACACTTGGGAAGAATTTCGACGACAGCTCTTGGCCACATATCGCAGCGGCGAACGAAAGGAGCTGGCTGAGATCGCCCTTCAGCCACGTTTCCAGGGTCCAAATGAGACTGTGGCCATCTTTGTAGAAGACATGTGCCGACTGTTTAGATGGGCCGACCCCGACATGCGCGAGGAGAAAAAGGTGCGGCATTTAATGAGAGGAGTAAAGGAGTAGCTGCTCACAGGCCTTGTTCGGAACCCACCCGGTAGCGTTGCTGACTTCCTTAAAGAAGTAGCGGCAATGGAACGCGCGCTGCAGCAACGTGGATGGAGTACGGCCGTCAGTCTCATCCCCAGACATCCAGCTGTTATGCTCTAGCGCCGGGGAACACGGATGACTTTTCTCTGCTACAGCTTATAAGAGCCATTGTACGCGAGGAACATGAGCTCCAGAAAGCCAACCTCGTTGGTCTTCAGCCAAGCGTGGCCTCCCTTTCCGACGTAGTCCGCGAGGAGATACGGCAGGCATTGCAGCCCACACCGCCACCCCAGAGCACCTATGTTACAGCTTACGATGTGCCTGCAACCCATGCTCCAACTTACTACGTGCCTGCACCCCATGTCATGGCGTAAGCAGACGCTCTGCGCAGACCTTCTCCCTATGGGCCTCAAAATTATCAGCCTCCAACTGCGCCCAGGCAGCAGCGGTTCACCACCAGCGCTGCGCGGATTAAAGTTTGCCCGGCCAGAGTTTGCTTGGAGTTTGCACGGCCAGAATTAAGATACGAGACGCGTATTTCCCGGCCTGCTTCCTAGTCAAGCGAGAGGGTTCAAAGCCACCCATCCTCGGACTAGACTTTCTTTATGAGTATGGGTCCATCATCGACCTGCGGGAGCTCCTGGTCACGTTATCTACCAACCGAGCTGTCAAAACAGAAGCCGAGCCACGTTGTATGGCACTACGCCTTTGCGATGGTCACGTGACGCTGCCCCCCCCCCCCCCCCCCCGAGCAAGTGTGTTTGTTTCTGTCGAGTGCGACAGTGACTTTACGTGCGGAATAGCCGAAGCTAACGTGCCCCTTCTGTTGGAACGACAGTTCAGCGTGGCTTAGGGAGTGGTCGAAATCCGGAACTATCGCACGGACATTCTCGTAACGAATTTCAGTGCCACACCCCAGCATCTTAACCAGGACACAGCTGTGGCCTATCTCGCAGAAATAGCGGGAATCGATGAAATAGCTACTTTACAGAATACATTGGCTCAAGATCGACAACAAGCCCTGAACATTTCTAGTCACAGCGACCACTGAGCTTACCAGTATTGTTGAAATTAGCACCAGTCTAGCCCAAGAACAACAGCACCTACTCCAGGCTCTCATCAGCTCGTTTAGTGACTGCTTTGCTTCCTCGACAAAGGTGAAACGCACTGGCCTAGTTAAACACCGCATTAAAACCGGAGACGGAGAGAGACCTGCTCGGCAACAACCGTGAAGGGTTTCGTCAAATTAACGAGAGGCCATTCAACGCCAGGTCAAGGAGATGCTGCGGGGTGACGTGATACAGCCGTCTAACAGTTCGTGGGCATCACCTGTCGTTCTCGTTGCTAAGAAAGACGGTACCCTCCGCTTCTGCGTCGACTACCGAAGACTTAACAAAATTACGAAACAGGATGTATATCCCTTGCCACGTGTCGATGACTCCCTCGATCGACTCCGCCCTGCCAGATATTTTTCTTCCATCGACCTGCATAGCGGATACTGGCAGATTGAAGTTGATGAACGAGACCGTGAAAAGACTGCCTTCATTACTCCTGACGGATTGTTCGAGTTTAAAGTGCTGGCATTCGGACTTCGCTCTGCACCTGCCACATTCCAGCGAATGATGGACAGCGTTCTCTCGGGTCTCAAAAGGCACTCTTGTCTCGTTTACTTTGATGATGTAGTCGTCTTTCAGCGACGTTTGATGAACATCTCGAACGCCTCCGCGCAGTATTTCATGCGATCCGTGCAGCCGGTCTCTACTTCAAGCCAGAAAAGTGCCACTTCGCCTTCGAAACACTTAGGTTTCTTGGACATGTGGTGAGCTCTGAGGGCGTGAGCCCAGACCCCGAGAAGACGTCTGCGGTAAGCTCGTTCCCAACACCAACTGACAAATGTGCCATTCGCCATTTCCTGGGTATGTGTGCTTATTATCGACGATTTGTGGCCGACGTTTCAAAAACAGCGGAGCCTCTAACCCGCTTGACAAGGGACGACGTACCTTTCGTTTGGCGAGAAAAACAGTGCATAGCTTTCGAGGAGCTCAAGAGGCGCTTGCAAACGATCCCTATATTCGGTCATTTTAACGAAGACGCCAAGGCTCAGCTGCACACAGATGCAAGCAACATTGGTCTCGGCGCCGTTTTAGTACAGTGGCAAGAGGGAGTTGAGCGAGTGATTGCCTACGCAAGTCGCACTCTGTCACGGGCGGAGGGAAACCACTCAAGGACAGAAAAGGAGTGCTTGGCGGTAATATGGGCGATTACAAAAATCAGGCCCTACATGTACGGCCGGCCATTTCGCGTCGTTAGTGACCATCCCTGCTTGTGCTGGTTGGCTAGTCTCAAAGACCCGTCGGGACGCCTTGCGCGGTGGAGCCTCAAGCTTCAGGAGTTCGTTGTCACCATCGTGTATAAATCCGGGAAGCGGCACACCGACGCCGACTCCTTGTCCTGAGCTCCCCTTGAGCATAATCCTGGCGACTCGGAAGAGGACAATGCGTTCCTCGGAGCCTTGGAAGCTACAGATCTTGCCCAGCCACAGAGAGACGACTCGGAGCTCCAGCACTCATTGAGTACATCGAGGGACGTAGCGCGCTTATCCCACGACTTTTTAGGCGCTCACTTTCATCTTTCGTTCTCCGGGACGGCATGCTCTTTAAAAAAGGGTTTCATCCTACAGGGTCCGAATACCTTTTGGTTGTACCGACATGCCTGTGCGGCGACGTTCTACACCCTTGCCACGACGAGCATCCGGCAGAGGTACTACTGGCCGAAGTTAGCCGCGACAATCAAACGCTACGTCACAATGTGCCGGTATTGCCAGCGCCGCAAATCTCCATCCACTCGGCCAGCCGGCTTCTTACAGTCTATCGATCCCCCGCACTTGCCATTTGAACAGATTGTCATGGATTTACTGGGCCCATTTCCTTTGTTGTAGGCACGAACAAGTGGATTGTGGTTGCTACCGACTATCTTACACGGTACTGCGAAGCAAAGGCAATACCACGAGGAACATCAGCGGAAATTGCTATATTGTTCCTCCACAGTATCGTGCTCCGTCCTGGTGCCCCAGCAGTCATCATTACCGACCAAGGAACTGCTTTTACATCAGCGCTTACTGAAGAAATAATGAAACGCACGTACACCGGCTATCGCCGCACAACTGCATACCATCCGCAAACCAACGGTCTGACCGAGCGGCTCAATAAGGCCATCGCTGATATGATTTCCATGTATGTTAACGATGACCACATGAACTGGGATGAGGTACTACCCTACGTTGTATTCGCGTATAACACGGCTCCATAGGAAACAACCGGCTCTACTACTAATCGTCTCGTTCATGGTCGGGAGGTCACCACAATGCTTGATTCGATGCTTCTGCCCAGTGTAACTGAAGCACCCACTTCAGGCGCCGAAGAATTCACTAGGCGCGCCGAAGCAGTCCGCAACCTCGCTCGATATAGAATACGGATCCAACAAAAAATCGACGCCCGCCGGTATAACAACAGGCACAAACAGGTGGTTTACCAGTCTGGAGACCAGGTTTTGGTGTGGAGCCCAGTCCGCCTTCAAGGGAGTTCTGAAAAACTGTTGCGCCGCTATTTCGGCCCCTACAAAGTGGTGCGTCAACTCAGTGAGGTTACGTACCAGGTAGTTCCCGAAGGAACTGTTCGATCTCGACTGAGAGCTTTTTCAGAAGTTGTTCATGTGGCCAGGAGGAAGCTGTACCACTCGCGGCGAGTGCCGATGCCCGTTCAATGGACGTGATGGACTTCCGGCTCCTGAAGTTACAATTTCACTCCTGGAGGAGTGCCAAAAACGCCTCCAAGACAGTGAAGGACTGTCAAAACTATAGTAGCAATTGTGTTGTGTTTAGAGCCTTCCTTTTCATTGTTTCCACTTTTCTTTCGCATAGAGTCGATGCTTTTTGAAGGGGAGGGATAGTGCCACAGACACTCTGAACGGTAATTATCCACGCAAGGTTATGCTCCGACATCTCGGAAACCACCATGACCACTAGGCGGAGCGAGTGACTTGGCTAGAGGAAGAAGACGCTTGCCTTCTTGCTCGCTACCTTCTGTGGGCTAGATTCTAAATAAAACTAGTCTCTTGTGTGGCAACAGTCTGGCCCTCTTGTGACGATATGAACCAATTATTACGCATGAGCTCAGCCTCCACTGGCAGAGCAATTCTGAACCAGCTGTGCCGGCGCTCACCTCTTCAACACCCACAGGCCAATGCGACTCTGATTCTGCTTTAATTTGGCCTTATTTTCGATGTGGCAACACTGCCCCAGAACATGCATTCAACGCACCACCAGCATCACACAGACCCCAAAGCTAAAGCTATCTTCAAATAGTACGGCCAAAACTTCACCACAGTATACAAATACGCACCCTCCTATCCCAGAAGGAGAGCTATGACAGCTGTTGTGACTACAGCTCATGCGCTCTTCACAAGTGTATGAATTCGCACCCCCAATGCACTACAAGTAGAAGAATTGGCCATAGCCTTTGAAATTGATCAAACCCCTGCAAAGATCTTTATTACGGACTGCCAGAAGCATGCAAAACTTTCTCGAGAAGCTTAGTCTCACCCCCGTCACACAAAGTCTATTGCAGCATCCTCCACAACACCGAGTAAGGATTATTTGGCCTCCCGCCCATGCCGACGTGCCCTGCAACGAAGCTGTCAATCAGCATGCCCGCGAACTGACACACCGGGCTAGTCAGGAGTTTGGTGAGCCGTGGCATGTCTGTCCCCTCTTGTCCTACGAAGAAATCACGCAGCACTACCGCCTGCACCGATCTATGTACCCTCATCCGCAGAAAAATCTCAGAAAAGAACAAGAACGCCACCTTCGAGGTATCCAAACAAATACCTTTCCCCACCCAACTGGAGCCCGCATTCTGGCCCCCACCCTATACGCCTCGCAATGCCGCTTCTGTGAGGCTTTGCGCACGCTTTATCATATTGAGTGGGGCTGAGATAAGAACCCCAACCTACACCCTCTGCCCTTCACCTCCCTGGTGTACTGGGAGAGAGCACTGTTCAGCTCTGACCCTGACTACCTGCTGTGGCTGCTGAAGAGAGCCCAATAAGCCGGACGGTCTCAAGGGGTCCTGGAATAAGTACTCTTACAAGGCAAACTGCTTCCGAGGAACATTTATTCCTCCTCCTTAGTATTTCAGTGGACTGGTATCGCCTTGCATGGAACATGAATAAGGCCGTTGCGGTTCATAAGGAGAGGCCAACTATTGAGGAAAAAAAACGTGCAGGTACTTTTTTCTATTGCATCTTTGGAGGTTTGCACAGCCGTTTTGTCAGCAGGTGTGGCAACTGCCATTGTTCCTCACGTGGCATTCGTGCAGTTATCTCCACTGGCATGTACAAAGACTGCAAAGTACTGGCCTCAGTGGCCTCCAGCAAAATCACATTTCGTCAAATTCTTTCTTTTGCTGCAGCAGCCATTCAAAAAGGGAGCCCAAAGACAAACGTTACCGACACTATAGTTCATTTCACAAGCTATGTGTAGCACTGTGGAGGCTGCATTGTTGTCAACCGATGACCCGTTGAGCACGCGTAACTTACCGCGAGGGGACCTTGAAAACACATTTCCGCCTTTCCACAGGGCAGGTGGAACCGCATGGCCACGGCTCCTTTTGCTGCTTCCTTCAAGGTGAGTTGGGCACCCTTAGTGGGCGGGCGGTTGAAAACAATATAGCCTCCACAGTACTGCACGTAGCTTGCGGAATGAACGGTGGGCTCTGATGGATAGGGTGTGTGTGGTGCCTTCTAGGCCGCGTGATAGCTTTGCCTGCGCCATGGCGACTCTATTATTACGGTTGGACGCAGGTGCGCGGACGGTGGAGCGGATATCACGATTCGTCTCGCGCTGGCTCGGCCTCATCCCCGTGTGCTGATTTCCCTCATTTTTCGCATAGCCTCAAACTACGGTTGCTTGAGTTAAAAAAAGTCATTCACCCGGGCCTGTGGGGATTTTTATGTAGTGATGGTGGGTGAAACCAGGTGCCTGTGTTGGCATGCCATCGAGACCTTTTGTGCGCTTTTATGTAGGCTATGAGATGGTGACAGGCGCTGGCGACAGTGTTCTGATGCATTGAACTCATGACCATCCTCACTAGAGCTCCCAATAAAGTTCAGCGATTGTGGAAAAGGTCTACAATATACAGGTATAAATGTTGGTACAGCAGTGACCACGAACTGTCTTCTGGAGAGGGAATGTACAGTGTTTTTTGCATAGATGAAGCGAAGTAGAATAACAAAACTGAAGATTGCGGAACACAATTGGCCTTTGAAGAACAGCGGAAGGCGAAGGAATCATTAGAAGCCCAGAGTTACGTAACGAGTGGCCTTGTTTAGCAGCTCTCCTGAAAGACCTCAAAGTATCACTGGTTGAGGCTCGGTACCCAGTCGGGTCTGTCTTAAGCGTAACGTGTACTAAATGGTATAAATAGTAAATATTTCATGCACTACATAAGGCTTATGCATGTGACGCGCCAAGGGGGACGTTTCAGTACCGAATCTTCCCTGCCTTCAAAAGGTTTTATGCTCTATTTCACAGTTCTGATTATGATAACGTTTTTCATAGTTTTGGGAAAACATGTTTGCGTTCTATTTATTTGGATGATGTGGTCTTAATCTTCTGGCTTTTTACAGCTCTGATTAGTATAAACGTTTTCACAGTGTCCACGCACGAAGGGGGGCTTTTTTTCTTGTGAGCTGTTTTGATGTCGGGAGTTTTTTAAAGTTTCCTCAAGGTATTGTATTATCGTTACTTTTCATTTTGCTTTTGTGTTAGCTTCCGAGTTTTGAGGCCCGCGCTAGCCAAATATTTTTTCGATAAATCTGATATATAGCATCGCATGTGGTTTCAGTTCTGTTATAAAAAGAATCTGTCACTGAAATGAAGTGAGGCGAACCAAAGTTCTTATTGAGTTTGCTGAAGCTTATATTTCGCTATATCAGTGTTCATTATAACGACGTTCGGCTGGACCCCAGTGAGTGTTTAAATATATTTTACACTTCTTAGGAAAATATTATCCAGCAGGCTTTCGCTCATACTTTACAACAAAGTCGACGAACATAAATTCACGCTAATGAAATCTCAGTAGCACTAGTTCCATATGCAACAAGTGTGCGAAGCTGGGCGAGTCGGTAAGGATTCATGATTAGAAACAGCGCAACAGACAGAACCAGGAAGCAGCGCCCGTCCTTGTCAGTTTCCTCGTCCTGTCTTTTGCGCTGTTTCTAAGCATGATTTCATATCCAGTCTGCCCAACAAATGGGCCTCTTACGTAAGCATCTACGGCTGCCAAATTTTATTATTGAATGTCTAGGGATTTCTGTTTGCTGTTTTCGGTGTTCAGCACTACAGTGGGGTGGAATAATGAGGTACCTATTTGCCTCGTTATGTTCTGTAGAAAAGGTCACAAAAGCCAAACTTTTGCGCATTCCAGCCATCAAGCAGCCATTTCTCTATGTAGGGATTGATTCCATTTCGGGCAGCTTTTTCTGCTTACGTAGAAATATTCTATATTCTTCTGCGGGCACCAATGCGGATTTAAATTTGACAAAGTTATTAACTGGAGTGCAGTAGTTTAAACCGCCCGCCGAAAAGGTCCAATTAGAAGTTATGGTTCTAAATAAATAAAAAATATTGCATTAAAATTAGCTTTTGACGTGAACACTTCGGTGACAAAAATGCAAGGAATTAGGTTTTAGCATAGTCAATTAATTCGCTCTTTATCCCGCATTGAAAATTGTAAGGTAAAATAAAAGCATTGCCAAGGAGAAGAAACGGGCTCAGGCAGTCAATTTATTTCAGGACATGACCGTAATTTTTATGAAATTTATGTTCAGGAATAATAAAAATAGCTGGGACATTGAATACCGGTAATTTGATTTGTTTCATTTTATTTACAAGATTTATAAAAGCCACATCTTAATGGAAGAGGTGGTAGCGCAGCGAGAAACTTGTTTCACCAAAGGGGGGCAAGCTGGCGATGAATACAACCGCTGACACCTCGTTACTACAAAGCAATTTGTCGCCACCCGGATTCGCCTGCACGCACATTGATTGCTTCTATGAAATATGGAAAGTATGCGAAGTGTTTGCGTTTGGGGAGCAGCATCAATTGCTGCTGTTAAGTGAAGTTCAATATTATGCCATCTACTTGGTTATAAGTCACGTCCATATATAGCTATATATATTTTAGTCAAGCATATATGGCATCTACATATATGGCATACATACCCATGTATTGGCTTCCCATATGTGGCCACATCAGAAATTGGGCATATAAGGCTCTAGCGGGAAGCCACAGTGCCAGTGGAAGCAGCGTGACGCATGCCCACGAGCGCACTCACCCACCGGAGGGCTCGCGCGCCCCTGGCATGAGCAATTAGAGACCCCAAGGCGTTCCGAATAAACCAGCCTTGCTACGTGGTCTGGTCGTCTCTGTTTCAACGCCTCCGTGGCATGCGCTGTACAGGTGGTGACCCGGACGTGATATCCCTCTCAGAGAAGTTGTAGAGCCATGTCCAACAACGACCCGGACCACCGAGAACGCAAGGAGAGAGAGAGAGAAAATACGTTATTCAAAGCGTCCGGCATGGGAGGGAGCAAATCCGGCCACGCAGGGCGCGGTGCTCCCGCGTCTTACACTACGTCTACAGTCCTATAGGCGTGTGTCGGGCCTAGATCCCGAGTCTTCCGTGCCCCGGCCCCGCTCGGACTACTCGGGCTCCCTCTAGGGGTTACCTTTTGCCTCTGCAGGGCCAGAGCTGCCTCGAGCTGCTGGACGGCCCATCTCTGGTCCTTCGGCTCCGCAGAGCCCACACACTGTCTCACACGCGGCGGGTACGCACCGTCCTCAACACTGTCACAGCCCCACATGATGTGGGCCAAGGTAGCCGTCGCCGGCGCGCACATGCTGCACACCTCACTCTCGAAGAGTTCCGGGCACACGTGGCGCGCGAGCGCCGGGGTCAACACCGTCTCTGTTTGTAGTTGGCGCAGCCTCACCGCCTCCCACCTGGTTAAGTCCCGGTGTGGGGGCGGGAAGCCGCGTCGCTGTTCGCGGTGCAACTTGAGGATTCCGCCGTAGTCCATCAGGGGATCCTCTTCTGCCGTTACTGTCGCCGCCTCTTCGGAAGCGAGGGCCGCCGCGTCCCGGCACGTGGCGAGACCACAAGCCGGGGCGTCCGCCTCCTCGTTGCGGTTCGGTGCGTGTGCTGTCAGGTCTCGGCTCGCGTGGGCCGGGAACCACTTGAGCGTGACCGGCGTCGTCCCCCGGTCCTCTCTCAGGATCCTCGCTGCAGCCTCGCACACCGGTCCTCTGGCGAAGATGCTGATTGCAGTATTGCTGCCGCTCAGGATCGTGTGCACACCCGGGGCGCTCAGGGCCAGGGCAATTGCCACCACCTCCGCCTGGCTCGCTCGCCGGACGCACACGCTGCACGCGGTCTTCAGCTCCCCCGTGGCGGCGGTCAGCGCCACCGCCACGAAGGTGTCCGGACGGCTCCTGCTCCTGGCGGCGTCCACGTACACCGCCCCGTCCTCGTCGCGATACTTGCGTAGCAGCGCCTTTGCCCGCGCCGCTCGCTTCTCCGCGTTGTTGGTGGGGTCCACGTTCTTGGGTAGCGGATACACCATCAGGCGTCTGGTCGTCTCGTCCCGCAGCGGCGTTGACTCGGGGTCCGGCGCTTCTGGGGCGCCCATGCCCACTCGGTCCAGGATGCGGCGCCCGACCGCGGAGCGGCCCAGGCGCGCCAGTTGGGCTGTTCTCTGGGCCTCGCTGATCTCCGAGAGTGTGTTGTGCACCCCCAGAGACAGCAAGGCCGACGTCCTAGTCCCGTTCAACAGGCCCACGGCTCCTGAGTACGCCTTGCGGATGGCCGCGTCGATCCGCTTCCGCTCCGCTTCCGTCCACCGGTGGAACGCTCCCGCGTACGCTGCGTGACTGACCACGAAGGCCTGCAGCATAAGCAGGAGGCTCGCCTCTCGCATTCCCCTCGAACGGGATGCCACGCGCTTTATCAGGCCCGTCGCAATCCCCATCTTCGTCGTTATGTGTCGGGCAGCCGTGCTGTTGGTGCGGTGGGCGTCCACGTACATCCTTAGGATCCGCAGACCCTGGACGTGCGGGACGGGTGTCCCGTCCTTGGCTCGAAAATGCGATAATGCGTTCCGCCTCCTCGGCGGCCCGCTTCCTCCAGCGCCCCGGCGGGGGCAATATCACTAGCTGGGACTTCTGCGGCGAACACCGGAGGCCCGTGCCCTCGAGCGCGGCCTCGACGACGTCCACCGCTGCCTGCAGACCGGTCTCGATTTCGTTGTCGCTGCCCCCCGTCGCCCAAATGGTGACGTCGTCCGCGTACAGGCAGTACTTGATCTTCGGTCCCAGCGCTTCGAGGCGGTTTGCCACCTCGATCATGACCAGGTTGAAGAGGAGCGGAGATATGACCGAGCCTTGCGGGGTGCCCACGCTGCCCAGTTCTCTCTCCTCCAGTCGGTCTCCGCCCCCCTCCAGCCTGGCCGTGCGATGGGTCAGGAAGGAGCGAATGTAGTCATAGGTTCGCTGTCCCATGTTCAGCTTCGTCACCTGGGCCAGGATCGCCGAGTGCTTCACCTTGTCGAAGGCACTCTGCAGGTCCAGGACCAGGACGGCTCGGTTGTCCTTCTTCGGTACCCCTCCGGGGGGCTCCAGAACTTCTTTTTGCAGCAGCAACATCGCGTCTTGGGTCCCCAGGCACGACCGGAAGCCCAGCATGGCGTCCCTGTAGTGGTTGCCATCCTCCAAGTAACGTTGCCACCGCGTGTTGAGGACGTGTTCCAGCACCTTGCCCACGCAGGACGTGAGCGAGATGGGACGCAGGCCCTCTGTCCCCGGCGGCTTGTTTGGTTTCGGGAGCAGGATCGTCTTGGCCGTCTCCCCCTGCGGAGGGAGCCGGCCACTGTTCCAGCACTTGTAATATCTCGTTAGCGACGAGACGGCCGCGTCGCTGATGTTGCGCAGCGCCTTATTCGTGACGTTATCGGGTCCAGCGGCAGACCGGCAGTTCAGTGCCTGCGTCGTCTGCCTCACCTCCCACTCTTCGATGTCGCGATCGAGGGTCATGTTGGGAGCGTCCGCGTACTCCGGGTGTTCCTCGTGCGGGATCGACGGAAGGTACTTGTCATTTAGTCTCCGGTGCATCTCCTCTTCGCCCAGCTGGCCAGCCGCGGCGTGGAGGATCGGCGCGATACGATGTCTCTGGTGTTCCTTGCTTTGGCTCTCGTCCATGAGGTGACGTAGGAGTTTCCACGTCCCACCCCGATGGAGTTGGCCGTCCGCCTCGCTGCACAACGCGAACCACTGCTGCGCGCACAGCTGGCGACTGTAGCATTCGATCTCGCGACCGAGAGCCGCCACCCGCTTGCGCAGCGTGCGGTTGTGACGCTGGCGCTTCCACCTGCGTTGTAACGATCGTCGCGCTTCTATGAGATGTGCGAGGCGCGGGTCCACCCTGTCCGCCTCCTGCAGAACCTCGACTTCGGTCGTCGAATCCTTGGCAGCGGCGACCAGGTTGGCCGCCCACCGGTCGACGTCCTCGATCTCTCCCAGATCTCTCTCTCGGAACTTGTGCCAGTCCGTGAGGTTCTGCCTAGTTTTCTTGTTGGCTTCGCCGTCCGCCCGCGCGTGGCCGAGCGGGATCGTCACCTCGATAATGTAGTGGTCGCTGCCCAGGTTGCAACCCGTGTTCTGCCACCGCGCCGTCCCGCCGCGAGGCAGGAGCGCGAAGGCGAGATCGGGGTTGGTGTCCCGGGCAGTCGACGTTCCGATGCGCGTGGGTTGCGTCGGGTTGGTAAGTAGCTCGAAGTACGCCTCGCCGGCGTCCTCCAACAAGTAACGTCCCTTCACCGTGGTGCTTGTATATCCCAGTTCTTCGTGCTGTGCATTGAAGTCCCCACACACCACCGCCGCAGCGTTCGCCCCGTGGGCCGCGTCGTGGATCTTGTGCAGTAACGTTTTGAAGCGCTGTTTTCCGTGCTGTGGGTTACTATATACATTTGCCACAAAAACCGTGGTCGAGTGTTTCTTCTTATTCCGTCCCTTCTTGCCCACAATCACCAGTTCCGTGACGCAGAGTTCGATGGCGGAGTCTCTGTTGCCCAGGAACTTTTCGTGGTTGATGCTCGTGATTACCTTGCGGACGAACGTGCACACGCCCTGCGCCACGACCTTCCCACAGGTCCGGGCGCTGGTCGGACAGGCGTATGCACGGTAGCCGGGCAAAGTCGGCACTTTCGGGTCCTCGGCGTGTGTTTCCTGGACCGCTATCACGTCGGGAAGCTCCCTTGGGTCAAGCGATCGCAGGTGTTGTTGCAGCACTGCCTTGCGAGTATCAGTGGTGTATGCTCCCAAGAGTGGCTTTATAATGTGTAGTTTGTTGTCAGTCTGTTGATTCCAGTGTGCTTGCCATGTTGTGTGAAGGTGTTGTCTGATGTGTGATTTGAGGTCGGTGTAGGGTATTGTTGTTATGTCAACGGCAGTTGTAAGGGCAGCAGCGGCCGCCATTCGGTCTGCGGTCTCATTACCTGGAATTCCAGAGTGCCCTGGCACCCAGCACACGGTCACCTCAAGGTTTAACGCATGCACAGACATAAGAGTACTAATGAGAGCATTGACCACATGGTTTTTAGACTTCTGTGAGGATAATGTACGCACAACACTTAAAGAATCAGTATAAATTACAGATTTCGGAATTCGACTTAGAACGATACGTTGAACTACAAGAAGTATGCCATAGGCCTCTGCCGTAAAGATACTTGTATTTCTATTCATAGTTCTACAGACATTAAAGGTGCCACCATGCGCAGCACAGGAAACAGTTGTGGCAGTTTTTGAAGCATCCGTGTAAAATTCCGCACACTTATATTTGTGCTGCAGGACAAGAAATGTTGCACGATCGCGCTTCTAGGCACTCTGTTTTTCTCGACACTTATAAAAGATACATCACATGATATCGGGCGAAGCTGCCACGGTACTAGAAGTTCAGCAGCAGAGGTTCTGATGGTGTCTGAGAACATGACATCAAGTTGCGACGCTTCTTCTCTTGCTCTGAAAGCGAAGGGAGCAGAGACTGATGGACGATTAGTAAGAAGTTGAGATATGGATGTATCATAAAAAACTGATGTAAAAGGATGGTGACGCATCGATGAGATTTTAAAAGCATAAAGCAGGTATGTGTAGGCTCGCTGACGTTCTAGGCTCCATTTGTTGCACTCTACATACAGACTTTCGAGTGGACTAGTCCGAAAGGCACCACATGACAAGCGGAGCCCTAGATGAAGCACAGGGTCTAGCATTCTGAGGGATGTTTTAGTGGCTGTCCCATAGACAACGCTACCATAGTCCAGTCGTGAGCCTATCAAGCTGGTAAAAACACGTAAAAGAAGTTGTGTGTCAGCACCAAAAGAAATGTGCGACAGAAGCTTCAGGATAGTCATTGTTTTTAAGCATTTATGTTTTAGTTGTTTTATGTGTGGGATAAATGTGAGCTTTTCGTCAAAGATTATACCAAAAAACTTGTGTTCTTTCTTGACAGGAATCGAGACACCATTGAGATGAATGTCTGGATCCGGCCGGATGCCACGCCTCTTGGAAAACAAGACACAAGTGCACTTCCCTGGATTAAATTTTAAACCGTTGCTGACTGCCCAACCAGCTAGCTTGTTAACACCAAGCTGGACTTGGCGCTCGCAGACAGACAGGTTACAAGACTTAAAGGATAATTGAACGTCGTCTACATAAATGGAGCACGAAATCGATGGTGGTAGCGCCTTCCGAAGAGAATTCATTTTTACAATAAACAAAGTGCATCTCAAAACTCCACCTTTCGGTACGCCGTTTTCCTGAACATGAACCCTAGAAAGTGCAGTTTTAACTCGCACGCGAAACGTTCTTTCAGACAGGTAACTGGCAAGCGTGTTCATCATGTTACCCGACATGCCAAAGGACTTCAAGTCGCTAAGGATGCCGTACCGCCAAGCAGTATCGTACGCCTTTTCAAGATCAAAGAAGACTGTCATACAGTACTGCTTGTGGAGGAAAGCATCTTTGATATAAGACTCTAACGCAACGAGTTGATCGTTGGTAGATCGCCCCGCCCTGAAGCCCGCCTGGCAGCTCTCGAGAAGACCATTGTACTCTAAGAAGTACACAAGTCTCCTGTTTATCATCTTCTCGAAGAGCTTACACAGGCAGCTTGTCAGGGCAATGGGGCGATAACTGGCAGGACAGGAAGGGTCCTTCCCTTCCTTTAGGACAGCCACTAATATGGCTTCCCTCCAAGAGTGTGGAATGTGCCCCGAAAGCTATATTTTATTGTATAGGTGTAAGAGTGTTTCAAGAGTGTCTCGGTGTAGGTGTTGTATCATGGTGTATGTAATCTTATCTGCGCCTGGAGCTGAGGATTTGCACGAGCTCAGGGCAGCCCTCAACTCATAGAGAGTGAATTCAGAGTTGTACGAAGTTTTTGATCTGTCTTTGTCTTGTAAGGGCTTTTTTCTGCAGATGTTTTGTGTTTCATGAAAGTGTTCGTGTAGTGTGCTGAACTGGACACGTGTTCGAAGTGTTGTGCAAGCGTGTTGGCCCGGTCTTCAAGTGTGTCCCCTGTTGTGTTAACCAGGGGCAGGCTGTGTGTCTGTTGTCCTTTGAGCTTGCGTATACGTGTCCAGACTTTGTGTGTGTTCGTGTATGAATTAATGGATGCCAAGAAGGTGTGCCAACTCTCTCGTTTTGCTTCACGGCGCACACGTTTTTCTAACGCCTTGGCCCGTTTGAACAAAATGAGGTTACCCGACGTGGGGTACCGACGAAGGACACCCCACGCCTTGTTCTGGGCCCCTCGCGCCCGCCTACAGTCCTCATTCCACCACGGCATCCGCTGGTTGCGCGGGGCACCAGAGGCGTGGGGAATGGACTTTTCGGCGGCGTCGAGGGTGGGCGCCGTGAGCAGTTGGGTAGCTTTTTCAACGTGTAGGTGTCCTATGGATGTGTAGTGTAGTTGGGATGTCTCTGTAAATGTATTCCAGTTAGCTCTTGCTTCATTAAACTTTTTATAGGAAATGGACTGCTCGGGCCTCTACCTATATACGTTAATGAAGTGGGGAAGTGGTCACTACCATATGGGACCAAGTCCGGGACCAAGTCCGACTCGCGGTACTGGGTCCCCGCCGAAACCAGACGCCGCTCCGCCCCCTGGCGAGCTGCGTCGGCATACCTCCCCAGAGGGAAAGAGGCGAACCTCTTTCTCGCCTCGGGAAAGGTGATGTTCTCAGTGACCTTTACATTGATGATTTGTTTTTCCTGCTTAAATTTCTCACAAGTTCGGGACCACGCTGCGTGGGGCCCCTGGCAGTTGGCACAGGTGAAACTCTGGGTGTTGCAGTTTTCGGACGGGTGGTCATGATGGCCGCATTTTGCACAGGTAAGGCGGCCGCGGCAGGAGTTGGTGCCATGCCCAAACCGTTGGCACTTAAAACAGCGCCACGGGTTTGGGATGTAAGGCCGGACCGGACATCGAACAAAACCTGCGTTGATGTATTCTGGAAGGCTCGACCTGTCAAAAGTTAAGATAAGATGGTTTGTAGGTATTTGTTTGTCCTCTCTACGTATGTTTATGCGCCTGACCGCTGTTACGCCCTGACCTCGAAAGCCCTCCAGCAGGTCGGCTTCAGTTTCGTTCAGTCGATCGGGATCGGAGATCACGCCCTAGGAGCGGTTTAAGCTGCGGTGGGGCGTGACCGTGATGTCAAGATCAGCGATTCGGGTCTGGCCCTGCCTGCTGCTGCTTGGTTACTTCGACCAGCAATTGCCCAGTTCTTTGTTTCTTGGCTTTGTACGCCTCACCAATTATACTTGTCAAGAACTTCGATACCAAGAAGACAGACAATGAAGCGACAGATCTTTCTGTGTGCTCTTTCTAAACAGATCTTTCTAAAATGCCATATGATACATTGGGAAGCAGGGAGACGGGGGTACTTTCTTCTTTGACCTTATCCTGGTAGTCAAAGAGGTCCCGGAGCTCCCTGCCTGGTAGACAGACAGGGAGCCCATCCGCCGGAGCTTGACCTGGGCTCCGACGGCCACCGTTCATGGTTTCTAACCCTCCACCTATAAACACATCACCATGGTTGGATCAAGCTTATGTTTGGGGGCTCGGGGTCCACAGTATCGCCAGTACCGTCACCAAGATTACTCAAGGTGCCCCGTGCGGGGTTCAAGTTTATTTTCAACATTACAGTGTTGGAGGTCCACCAGGCGAAAAAGCGGTTAGTGACCACTTGAAAGGTGCCTGGTAGCCCGTAAACACAGCAGCTGTTTGGCAACGGTAAAAAACATAGACATGCTAATATAAAGGTCAAATTAACAGATATATACAGATGTAAAAACACACCTATATACGAACAACAATGCATAAGTGTGCACACTCTGAGATAATATTGTCACGTGGATATTTGTCAAGCCGCGATGCCCTGCTTGCGATGTGTGCGATCACCGTGCAAAGTTCAATCCCCAGATAGCGCTACGTTCCATGCTTCTTGGCCAACCAGGTTTTTGAAGACGACGACGTAAATGTGTGGGTCCACCGCTCGCGGGCCAGACTGATTCAGCCATCTTCGCTGAGCCTCGCCGTGCTGCCTCTACTCTTTGGTGTAGCGCTACGCCTAATAAATAGGTACATCGCCATCCTGCTGTCTACACCTCCGTCTACTAAGACGCAACACTGTTGCAGTACCCGGGTTTTCGCATGCCTGGATCCCTGTCCGGCGCCAGCCCAGAAAGGCCGTGTCTTATCAGCACGCCGGTCCATCGGAGCAGTCGGCGCAAGCTCGGTCTCTCTCCTGAATTACCGAGTCTTTCCAACGTCCGCACCCGTAAGCTCCCATTATGGCCACACCACAGGTGGTAATTTACCAGCCTCGCGAACCCAATAAATTCCACGGGGATGCCTTCGAGGACGTGGAAGACTGGGTTGCTCACTTCAAGCGTGTTGCCACTTTTAATCAGTGGGACGATGCGCTCAAACTGCGGCAGGTGTACTACTCGTTGGAAGACGGCGCTCGTATTTGGTACGTGAACCATGACGCTACATTCACGTCTTGGACCGACTTCCGCCAGGAGCTTCAGGAAGCCTTTTCCGACCCGGATCATCCTGAGAACGCGCTGCGGTTGCTGGAGTAGAGAATCCAGAAACCTAACGAGAGTGGCACCATGTTTGCCGAGGACATGGCACGCCTTTTTCGCCGAACTGATCCTGCCATGTCGGACGCGAAGAAACTTCGCTACCTTATGCACGGCGTCAAGGAGCAGCTTTTTGCCGGCCTTGTCCGAAACCCGCCACGCACTGTGCAAGAGTTCATCAGGGAGGCCACGGCTATCGAGCGGGCTGTGCAGGAGCGCAGTCGTCAGTATTCTCGGAGGTCCACCAACGCTCCCGGAACCGCTGCCATCCTGACGAGCGATGACAGCTCTTTGCGGGAACTGATCAGGTTGGTCTTGCGCGAAGACCTAGGCAAGCTTGGAATTGCGACTCCACAACCGACGCCCTCCGTGGCCAGGATTTGCACGAAGAGCCTGGCCAAGCATTCTCACCTCCCGACCCGCCCTTGCAAGAGAGCCCCGCAAGCTACGCAGCAGCAATGCGTCAGCAGCCACCAAACAAGCCAACTGTGCCTTTCCGTCAGCCACCCCCGCCTGTGCAGTCGTGGCCCACTTCGCAGCCGAAATTCCAACCGACCCGGGTTCGCAAAACGGATTTGTGGCGCACAGCGGACTGGCAACCCCTGTGCTATCACTGCGGTGAGCCTGGCCACGTCTACAGACGGTGCCCCTAACGCGAGATCGGACTACGTGGCTTCTCTCCGGCTGCTCCTCCTCCCCGTCTTGGCCAGCGGCCGACCGAACTCGCCGACTACCTCACTGCACGCAACACCACGTCGCCTATTCGTCGATCCCGCTCACCGTCTCCAGCACGGCACCTCCCGCCGACCCGTCGCACCCCTCGAGACGGCCCCGACGTCCGGTTTTCCAGCCCCCGGCGGGGAAACTAGACGAAGCGACCTGGGGAGGCAAGGTTGCTGATTGCAGAAGCTCAGAAGACCTTCCATCGCCGCCGACGTCATCCAATGGATGTTCCGCCACCACTCGACGGGAACAAAGCGCCCATACAGTATTGCCGCAGTGTAGGCACACAACGACGACGACCCTTAACACCGACGAAGGCGCTAGTGCTGAACTCAGGGTTTCTATCGACGGGCATGAGGTGACCGCTTTGCTGGACACCGGAGCAGATTACTCTATCATGATCCAGCAATTTGCCGAGCGCTTGCACAAGGTAAAAACTGCGTGGGACGGGCCTCAGTTTCGGTTCGCTGGAGGCCACCTCCTGACACCAGTCGGGAAATGCACGGCTAGGATTCGTCTAAGAGGCTCCGACTTTGTCGGCACGTTCGTCATTCTACCTCGGTGCTGCAAAGACGTAATCTTCGGAATGGATTTCTTGCGCTAATACGACACCGTTATAGACATCGGTGAGGGCAGGGTGAGCCTTTCGACGAACCAGCCTCAAGTACAGCCTACCGAGCACCGACGTCTGCCGCTGCGTATCGCTGCTGACGACGTAAGTGTGCCGCCACCATCATGCGCGTTCGTCGCAGTAGCGTGCGATGATCTTTGCACTGCCGATGGCGTTGCCGAGCTGCACACATCGCTCTTCCTCGACCATGGCTTTGCCATTGCGAGAGGCCTGGTGCACCTGCCCTGTGGCCGCGGAAATCTCCTGCTCACCAATTTCGCCAATGAACGCCAGCACACCCTGGAAGGGACTACTGTAGCCTTCTTCGAAGCTGTCGACGACACAGAGGGCTGTTACGTGCTCCAAACTGGTGCCACCACAACAGCGAGCGCCAAACTCGCAATAGACGTCAGCACCAACCTGTCGTCCGAAAAACGCCGAGTGCTCCTCGACCTACTGGAACAATATGCGGACTGTTTTTCGTCCACGGCAGGTGTCCGCCAGACGCATCTGACAAAGCACAGAATAATTACCGAAGAAACAACGAGGCCCATCCGTCAGAGCCCGTACCGTGTGGCCCCCAAGGAGCGCGATGCAATACGGCGGCAAGTACAGCAAATGCTGGAAGACGACGTCATCGCACCGTCGAATAGTCCCTGGGCGTCGCCCGTAATCCTAGTGAAAAAAAGAGATGGGACATTACGGTTTTCTGCGGACTACCGCAAACTCAACGAGGTCACCAAAAAAGATGTCTACCCGTTGCCTCGCATTGACGACTCCCTCGACAGACTACGACATGCCCGCTATTTGTGGTCTATGGACCTAAAAAGCGGGTATTGGCAGATCAAGGTCGATGAACGGGACCGCGAGAAAACCGCTTTCGTGACGCCTTATGGGCTGTACGAATTTAAAGTGTTGCTGTTCGAGTTGTGTTCCGCTCCAGCCACTTTTCAACGACTGATGGACACCGTGCTGTGGGGCCTAAAGTGGCAAACTTGCTTGGTGTATCTGGAAGACGTGACCGTGTTTTCCACCACGTTTGAAGAACACCACGAACGTCTCACGTCTGTCCTCGAGGCAATACGATCCGCCGGACTTACACTAAAGCCTGAAAAGTGTCATTTTGGGTACGAGGAACTCCTGTTCCTCGGCCATGTGGTTAGCAGTGCTGGAGTTCGACCTGATTCTGCTAAGACTGAAGCTGTATCTCAGTTTCCCGTGCCAACCAACAAGAACGCCGTGACGCGCTTTTTGGGGCTATGATCCTATTACCGACGATTTATACAGGACTTCGCCCACATTGCAGCTCCGCTGACGAACCTTGCAAGGGATGATGTCGTGTTCCTTTGGAATGACGAGCAACAGAGGGCGTTCGACGAGCTGCGCCAACGGTTGCAAACACCTCCGGTCTTGGCCCATTTCGACGAGAACGCCACCACCATGCTTCACACCGACGCCAGTAACGTTGGACTCGGAGCGGTTCTTCTGCAATGGCAAGACGGCGCCGCAAGGGTGATAGCATACGCCAGCCGAACCTTGTCCCCTTCGGAATCCAACTACTCGGCCACCAAAAAGGAGTGCCTCGCCGTCGTTTGGGCAGTACTTAAATATCGACCATACCTGTATGGCCATCCATTTACAGTGGTCAGTGACCATCACTCGCTCTGCTGGTTGATGAGCCTAAAAGACCCGTCGGGACGATTAGCTCGGTGGAGCCTTCGGCTTCAAGAATTTGACGTCAAAGTCGTTTACAAGTTCGGCCAAGAGCATGCCGACGCCGATTGTCTCTCCCGAGCACCAGCTGTCCCTGCGTCGGCGAATGACTGCACCGATGACGACGCTTTTCTTGGCGTGCTGGACACATCCTCCGTGTCGGAACAGCAACGGGGGGACTCAGAGCTACGGCCGCTGATCGACTTCTTGGAGGGCCGTTCGCCCACTGTGCCGCGGGTGTTTTCAAGAGCGCTGTCATCCTTCAGTCTCCGCGGTGGTGTCCTGTATAAAGCGAACTTTTCGCCGCGTGGGCGAAGCTGCCTGCTTGTTGTTCCCGCAATACTTCGTAACGAGGTTCTGCGGGCTTGCCACGATGAGCCGACGGCGGGTCACCTCGGCTTCACCCGTACCCTGACTAGGATCCAGCAGTCATACTACTGGCCAAAACTTTCTGCAGCCGTGCGGCATTACGTGCGCACGTGCAGCGAATGTTATGCGGAACGCTCCACCACTCTGGCCAGCGGCTCTCCTGCACCCTGTCCAAATCCCCGAGAAGCCGTTTGAACAGGTCGGGATGGACCTGTTGGGACCATTTCCGACGTCGTCCGCGGGGAACAAGTGGATTGTAGTCGCCACCGACTACCTCACTCGGTATGCAGAAACAAAAGCCCTCCAAAGAGGAACGGCATTCGAGGTTGCCAAGTTTTTTATTGACAGCATTGTTCTCCGGCACGGTGCCCCGGCCATTGTCATTACGGACCGAGGCAAAGCGTTTACTGCTGGGCTTGTCGACGCAGTGATGCAACTAAGCGGTACAGCACATCAGACCTCAACAGCGTACCACCCGCAGACAAACGGGTTGACTGCACTCTAAACTGTTTTCCACCCATATACTCCCTAGAGGTTCTTTTTCGCCTGTCCTCTAGTGATCCTCCTTGTAGGAGTTTTTTTACTACATGGAACAGGGAGGTTTTGTTTACCTCCCCAAAACAGGGTGTTTTTAGGTGATAGAAAGGAGGTAGTTAGGGAGTGTTAAGAAATGTTAGGGAGAATTTAAGGAGATCAAAATGGAGTATTCTTTACTTCCTCAAGGCGTTATTAAGTGATGTTTATGGACTTCTTAGGCGGTTAAATAGGCGCCTATTATAGCTCCCTTGGGGAGTACTTATGTTATTTTAGGGGCGTTTTGAGGAGGTTCAAGGGAAGCATTTACTTCTTTTGCATGGAGCTTTACGTTTTGTAGGCCTCGCGAGGGGAGTTTTTAGGAGGTTCAAGGGAAGCATATATTTCTTTTGAATGGAGTTTTGCAAAGTTGGGGCGGTTTTGTAGGCCTTCCGAAAGGAGGTTTTCAAGGCCACAAGGGAGAATTTCTAGTTCCCTGCGGGAGTACTGATTTCACACGGTTTTTCTGGATTTCAGGTTTATTTGAAACGAACTTTCGCAGACAAGTTTACATGGTACATGGTGTACACAAGGAGGCTCCGAAATAAAAACTTAGGGCGACCTCCTATAAGAAAGCAAAAATGGTAAATTGCTAAAAACACGCCAGTTAGGAATGGAAGACAGCAATAGAATGCTAGTTGAACAAACCGTAGAATTAATATTACTACAAGAACTGGAAATACGCGAAAAACAAAGATAGGCGCAAACACAACCACATGGTAAGTGAAATCATTATATAATAATAGCGGATCGAGAACGCGTCAGTACTTATCAGAACTTATCAGAACGTATCAGCACTCAGTACACAAAATGAAAAAAATGGTTGCAGTGGTTTACAACAACAAAAAATTTTCAGTTGGTGGTGAAATGAGCGATCTGTGTGCTAGTTGAACACACTGTAGAAACAATATTACTATAAGAACTGGAAATACGCGAAAAACATATAGGCACAAACACAACGGCATGGTAAGTGACATCATTATATAATACTAGAGGATTGAGAACGCGTCAGTACTTATCAGTACGCATCAGTACTCAGTACACAAAGTGAAAAAAATGGTTGCAGTGGTTTAAAACAATAAAAATTTTTTTCAATTGGTGGTGAAATGAGCGAGAGCTGTGTAACGATTTGATATTGAAAGGTAACGAGCATTTTGTAGATGGTAAAGGCACAAGAGATAAATGATGTAGGAGACAGACAGCAATGAGATGGCTATGGATAAATGAGTAATATAAAGAACGAGAAATATGCTGCGGAAAATACCAGTGCGTTTTGATAAAGACACAAATGCGCCAAGAAAAGTGACCCAGTCTGAGGGGTTAATTGCAAGGATATAGAACAGAATGAGTGGTATCGCGACAGCTTCTTCAGAGTGAGAAGAAAAAGCCATGTAATTCGTGTTTTTCCGATACTTTTGAGTTGATTCATTTGGCACCAGTTGCCAACATTATTTAGACAATTGTTTCAATTTATATTAGTTGGTTAATATTATTGCTTCACTAAAAGATAGCTGTATTATCAGCATACAGAAGGGCCCATCAAATATCCCCTGTTCAGTAAAAAAAAAAAGAAAACGTCAGAAACATAATACGAAATTCTTTAAACTACTATCCAATGATTACAGGATTGAAAACAAATAAAATATTGGTGAGGGATATTGATGCGATAAAAGTTAATTAGTTCTAAATCCTTCAAACGCGGTTTGGTGCTGGCAAGGTCCAAAAAAAGGCATGTTCCACAAATGTTAGAGCTCTGTGTGCCTTCTTGGGATATTGAATGTTGAAAACCCAGAACGATGCACACAGATTACACAGTCCTCCCAGTAAAGATGATGCAGTCAAGACACTCTGGCCACCGATGCGGAGGCTAATTTCCCCGTTCGCGGAATGCAGGCAAGGAGTCAAAGGAGCATCTACCTGAAAAAGCAAAAAAGAAAAAAAATGCCCCACATGTAAAATTCAAAACAGACACTATGGTTAAATGAACTTAATAATTCGGTACAGTAATAAAATTGTTAAGCGAGGTTCCCTGCGAAGATTCAGTACTTAAATTAGGAATGCAAAGGCTTCATAAAACCAAGTGCCAGTACATTAACCATCGTGGCTTTTGCAGCAATAAAAAAGATATTACTTCCGCACAATATACTCGAGCACAACTTTAAATGACAGTGAAGTTAAAATGCAAGTCTCTCTAGGTTTATAGATTAGCTCACGGAGAACACTATTATACCCCTCTTACACCTGGCATTTTTTTTAAATAAGGTTGAAACTAGCAAAAACACGTTTTCACCGGAAGGGCTTAAGTGGCCTGACGCGCACAACTTCTTTCTTGGCTGCCGCTTGATGGTGCTACTCGTCCATACTTGAGGTGGCAGTAGCGCTTTCCAAGGGAGCATGCGAGCTACGCATGAGAAAATCGTTCGACGCCAAAACTTGCGGGGCCTCAAAAGGCCAATGTTTTTCTTCAGTGAAGCGTAAATACTGATCACAGGTCCAATGGAAAAACATTTTGCTTAGTGGCCTCGAACGGCAAATGACCGGGGAGTTTGGGGAAGCATGAGCGATTTGACCGGAACTGACCAAACTGCTTGGTACGTGGTAATGTTGTATTCAGTTGCTTGTATACTGCTATTAATCACCGCTGCTTCACTTGCTTCCGGTTTATCCTGGTGCAAACAGCGACTGCAGTCGTGTTTGCGTCACGTTTGATGAGCAGTTGAACAGCGATTTCTCAGCACTTAAGGCATCTTGGCACTAAATCAATGCTGAAATGGCTATGCGGAGGTCCGACTTCCGTTTGAAATCAACTTGCTGGTTGTCTTCCATGACCCTTTAAACAAGTTACCCTTATGCCTCATCACTGCAACCGATTGTTCCTCTGTGTGGTGCAAAGTGTGTTACTGTGATTATTTTCAACGTGAAACGAACCGTTCCTGTGATTTGTAGGACTGATTCTGCTATTAATTACTGCAGTGACAACAAGCTATGAAAGAAAATCCCGCCATCTCCACGAAGTGAAGGATGATGAGAGGGGCGAATCTAAAATGCTTATCAGCAGACAATGTGACGCATTAAGTGCAAGCTGCTTTCATAGTGTGTGCATTGACATTAGGATATGGCCCCCTGGCAGAATGATGCGCTGCGCGAGATTTTGCCGTACCTAAAAGGACAGGCAACTCATTTTTACGGAGTATAGGATCTGTAAAAGGGTTGCGAGTTGGGCGAGTTGGTAATTATGCATTGCGAAAAATAAACTGCGCGCACACACATAAAACAAACACACACATAAATAAACTGCAAGAACACATGAAGACGGCACAAGCGCACACTCGCAACTAGTTTATTATTGCACAATTCAAAGCTTTATATGCCCAAGCGCCCAATTGCCGCGCCTCCAATGCGTCACAGTTCTCGGCGCACTCAGCCGAAAATACTAAAAAACCGTAACAACAAAACCACAAAACGAACTTTGAGGCGCACGAAAGGCGAAAAATCAGCAAAGATAACCGCATCATACATGGATTAAGACCCCCCTCCCACCCCCAACACGCATTCCCAGAAAAAGCACTGAAATAGCGCTCAATGTGCGTCTAAATATGCGACTTCTCGATTAAGCAGGGCGATAGAGGGATGACTGATACATTCGGAACCAGCTTTTCTGATGTGGCTGGCTTCTACAATTTCTCGCGTTTGCTGGTTCTGATGTCGCAAAAGGATGGCTGTGCGCTCAAACACAGGGACACAATCAGGTCTGCATGCGCGGTAATGAGAAGATAAGTGGCTCAGGTCACGTTGAAAAATGAAAAAAAAATATACGGTACTTTTAGACGTCGTACGCTCGAGTTTGTGACAACGTACCCGTGTGCGGCTCTGTCCTGAAGTTCGGAGAAATGCAGGCGGGTTGTGTTATATTTCTCGCCTTGCATTACGCTTTCTTTTATATATTAGCGCCAACTTTCCCGATCTCTATACCTTTCTTCCCGCTTCCGTCTGACTGCGCTGATTTTCGCCAGCACGAAGTAACCGTCACGTTGCTTTGAAACGACTCCGCGCGCGACAACCGATTTTATCTCGAATGCCGTTACAAACCGGCCTACAAAAGAATGCGAATGCGACCCCAAAACCCACAAACAAGTAAAATAATACGAGTGTGCGCTTTTTTCTTTGCCCGTGCGTGTACGTGCTGTGAGCGGCACGGGTACCGGGTACTTCGCTGTTAACCCTATCCAAACGTTTGACAAACGCATCGACTGATGAAAGACCACTTACCAGCGAGCTGTCCACACCTGTCGCCGTATCCAAATCCTGTTTGCGGCCGTTCCTCGTGTGACAGGGGCACATGAAAATCTTTCCACCAAATGGCACTACTAGTCCTCCACAATTAAGAAAAAACGACGGCCCAAGGCGAGGCTTGAAGCTCCGGCCGCGCCGAGTCACCGGCCGCGCTGCGTTGATAGCACAGAGGTTGTTTACATCCGGGCAGCCAGTCGTGCCGCCAGGGCAAGTTGAGTCGCTGCAGTCGGGTGCGTTGGCGCGCTGGCACGAGAATTTAAATCGTATATGTATGCGCAAGCAAGCGAAGCAGATGAACATTGCAATTGTTTGCAACGGCGAGAACTGCCTCTTCGTTAGCAGCAGAGTTTGACAACACCTATCGCCAAAATAAACAGATTGAGACAACACGGCCGCGCTCTCTGCCTGTGATCGCGCTGGTTGAAGCATCTATACGGGTATACGTACGGTATTGGTTTTGTAGCTGCGTGCAACCGTCGCGTCCTGCTCACTCGTTCTAATTAGCATTAGGCAGTGTTGTACGGAACGGCGTTACAAGGAACGGCGTTCCTGGAACTAGTTCCTTTTTGGAGGAACGGAGGAACGCCACCGTTCCATTAAGGGTCGGTGGAACTGTAACGGTAACTCGTTACGTTTTTGAAGGAACGGCAGGAACGGCGTTCCTGCCGTTACATCGCTAGGATTTGGTTGTTTTGGATGCCAAGGTCCGAGTACAAAAATCCAGAAGTCGCTACTGCGTTTCTCTTCCTATAAGGTGGTCAATTTGCCCGCCCTTCAGCCATAAGTGCTTCCTCGAAGGTCAAAGGCAGAAGAATAACTACGCAGCAGGCCGCAGCTTGTGTTTGCTTGCATGCTGGTTGAGCTTACGCGGCGTTCGACGGGTGAATAGCGTAGCCGCAAGAATACTTTCCACCTTTCATCGTTTTTCTGGGAAGGCCAGGACGCGCGCCTGGCCGATAGAATTGGTTCCCGGCGGGGAAAGATTGTCTAATACGGGATCTGGAGATTTCGGTGTCGGACATTTACGTGCAGGACGCTTCGGTGCGGACATTTCTGTGAACGGACATTTTGGTGCATGACGTCTTGGCCCAGACATTTTGAGTCACGGGATGTCCCAGGCATTCTTTGAACCTTTTAGCTTTAATATTTTAATTTCGTGACCAATTGATATGATTTTACGATCTAGACTAGTGCTTGCGCCGCCGTGTGTGGAAGCGAACGGTAAACCCTGGCGGAGCATTGCCACGTAAAACCCAATTTCTGTAGTAGATGGTAAAAATTAACATTGTTAATTTGCATCCATTGAACCTTTTTTTTTAATTTTAACATTCATGTGAACAACCCTACTACTTTAAGTGTTACCAAAGCGCTTTGCTTTCACTTCACCCAACGGTGCGAGACGCTGCTGCTTTTAGTCTCCCCCACAGCAAAACTGAGAAAAAAAACAACAGAAAAACGAGGGAGATTAGGCGCGTGTGCATTCTGTTTTAATTATTTCCTCAATCAATCTCGTATTCGCTGCATTCGGTGTTGGTTCTACTTAAAACTAACCAACCAACGATCGCACGTACGGTGGCGTTACTTAGGGGAGGGAAAGGCTGAGCCCCGCCGGCCTTGGTAGAGAGAAAGGGGTGTCACTTGTGGTTCACCATTGCGTCAACTGGACTTCGAAAACTTGAAGACGACTGTTGCCGCTCTCGTCACACTAGCCTATTCATTTTTTTTTGCTCCTTATATTGGGAGAAAGCAATGTATACCTGGGGTGTCCATGATATGCGCGACTTGAAGGGTTAATTCCCAATGGGGAGACTGAAGGCGAAGAAAGAGCGATTCCTGGAGTGGGGGCGCCGTCGGTATGACCGCGACGCGCGGAAGGGCGTAGCCAGCAAACGATAGTGGCCATTGTGTTCTCAGACGCTTTTTGGGTGGCTTTTTGTTGCACATTATAGAGGTTTCGTGAGCTCCTGGTGAATGTAAACCTTTTTCTTGTATCACTGCGGTGAGGCTTCGGACACCGTGAACTCCGCCACGCCTGTAGGATTTTCAGGGGAAACCGGAAATAATGACTGAAAAAGAAATTTGGTCGAGATACGAACGTGCAGGCGGGGAGGAGGGGGCGCTAGGACGAAGAATTAAAATGTGGTGAATGTAGGCATGTTAACATAAAACGAAGGTTGCTTTTCCCGAACAGGATGGGTACGTGCAATTTGTATGCGCAACCCGTACGCGCTTAATCAACATTTAGGAAATTAGAAGCTGCGGCTGTTTTCAAAAAGGCCCGTTCTTCCTCCATGACAATATCCTAGACCAGTGTTCGCCAATTCGTTTTAGCAAGGCAGCCCAGCCTACGTAATACCATTCATAAGGTTTTCTGCATTCTGGGGGGCTAGCTAATGCTTGTTACGTTTTGGATTTTGAGAGTGCATTTTATGTAATTTGAGGTTGTGTAATTTTAAAAAAATACAAAAAAGGCTCCGGACCATCGTAAACACCGGTTAATTGGATTAGCTAAAGAAGAGCGAATATAAACTAACAACCTGTCGTAAATGAAAAAAACAAAACGTGTGCTAAAGAATTTAATCGGCTGCATAACAGGTGTCCCCAGGAATAGGTAATAAACAAAAATATATAAATGTAGAATTTCTAAAAAAATCAAAAAATAAATTCACTGCTCCAGATTGTTGTCCAGAACCCACGGCAAGGCAAGCACCGGATAATTTGGTCGCCGAAAAGTTTGCGTACCAAAATGTCCGTACACCGATATGTCCATACACCGAAATTTCCGCACCGAACCATCCTGCACCGAAATGTCCTAGAGCCGTGTGGAGTTTGTCCGGTGCTCCCTCAAAAAATTCGCCTAGGAGATTTTCTTTTGATTATTTTTATCTCCAGATAATCTGCTGCCGGTGGTGTTAATATTCGTATAATACACATAGTTCGATGTGAGTTTTAAATTTCTCACTTAATTTCGCCCCAGGATTGTCCGACACCGTATTTTAATTTAAAAACCTAATTGTAACGTTAATGTAACGACACGTTCCAATTTTCGAAGTGGAACTGGAACGCGTTCCTTTCGTAATAAAGGAACTTGTAACGGGAACTCGTTTCAAAATTGGGAAGGAACGAGGAACGAGCTTTCGTTCCTATTTTAGAGGAACGTGTACAACACTGGCATTAGGCCACGGTTGAAGTGCCGGTGCACGGAGACAACAGAAGACTAACATGGCGACCGCCCGCTTGAGATGATTACCTCAGATAGGGCGTTTATTGTGGACGTGGTAGTATACAAGGAACGGAACGCCATCTCACAAATGGTGTTAAGTAGTTCTAAATCCACCCTTTTGCTACCCGGATGGGCAACGGTACTACCATGGAGGTTCGTCCACTTCTTTAGATCATGCCTAGGGAGTACATTTTTTGCTATAGGTACTTTTCAGGGCACATTACTTGATTAAAACTCCATTTCCGGCTAGTTTGCGTTTACAGTGTGAGCGGCTCAACAAAACAATAGCGGATATGCTGAGTATATACACCGACGCCGAGCACAAGACCTGGGACGCCGTGTTGCCATACGTGACATTCGCTTACAATACGGCTCAACAAGACACGACCCGGATGACGCCGTTCTTCCTCCTTTACGGCCGTCCCGTGACCACTATGCTGGACGCAATGCTGCCTCACGACACCAGCAACGACAACATGCAGCTAAATGAGTTTACGGAACGAGCGGAAGAGGCGCGTCAACTGGCGCACTTACGAACAAGGCAGAAACAGCGCTATGACACGCACCGTTACAACGTCCGTCACAGGACTGCCGTTTTGAAACCCGGCGAACGAGTCTAGATATGGGCTCCTGTTCGACGTCGAGGACTCTCTGAAAAGCTCCTCAAACGCTACTTTGGTCCCTATAGAGTTTTGCGCCAACTTAGCGACGTAACCTACGAGGTTGTGGACGACGCACTTGTTTCTCAACGCCGGCGTAACCGCCGCCCTGACGTCGTATATTTCGTGAGTATGAAGCCCTATCTCACACGTTGAGGGACAATGCCGCAAGCGCATCCATTTCTTTTTTCCAAGAGCACGCATCGGGACGATGCTGTCTCGACGAGGGGGCAAATGTCACGTGGATATTTGTCCAGCCGCGATGCCCTGCTCTCGATGTGTACGATCACCGTGCAAAGTTCAAACGCCAGTTAGTGCTACGTTCCGTGCTTCTTGGCCAACCAGGTTTTTGAAGACGACGACGTAAATGTGTGGGTCCACCGCTCGTAGGCCAGACTGATTCAGCCATCTTCGCTGAGCCTCGCCGTGCTGCCTCTACTCTTCGGTGTAGCGCTACGCCTAATAAATAGGTACATCGCCATCCTGCTGTCTACACCTCCGTGTACTAAGACGCAACAATATTAATGATGACATACATTAAGTAACAATAGAAAAAAATGCATAGACACAATAAACACAATTCTGAAATATATCAGAACCAGCTATACCTTATCCAAGGCATGTGACACTTCACTGTGTGAAACAAAAAGAAACCAAAACAAACATTCAAGGCCAATTGCACAATTCAAGGCCAAGTGCACAAGTCAAGGCCAAGTGCACAAAAGTAAGACAAATAGCTATCTGCAGCGAACTATTTTCGCAGATTCGTCTTCATACATTTTATGTAGTCTATATCATCTTTTCGAAATTCGTTAAGGATGGAGGCAATGAATATTGCAAGGACTGTAGAAAATACCCTGTGTGCCGAAGGGGAACGAGCCGCCTGTAACCGCTGCGTCTGCGAGAGTCGCTTGTTTGAAGAGCAATACTTGAAATTGTTGAAGAAATACTTGCAGAGCACTACTTGAAACTCGTCATTAGGAAAAAAGATACCAATTAAGTAGACGACAATTATGGAAATTCCTCGCGCTTACTATTTTATGTCGGGAAAACAGCCGTGGTCTATGATCTTTGAAAGGCAGATGTGAAAAAAATCGGAGTGCTCTCTTTTGAAGGCGTAATATTAAATCTTGGTTATGCATCGTATGTTTCCCCACACTAGGTGCCAGTAGTTAATGTGAGTAGCAAATAGGGCGTAGTAAATGTTTAGCTTATTGTGTTCTGGGAGAAAATGGTGACATCGCGATATCACACCAGCGGCGGATGACGGGGATCTAGCTAGCATTTCAACGTGAGACGTCCATGTGAGGTCTGTAGAAAAGGTGATAGCTGGTATTTTATGTTTGTCAACCATTTCAAAAGACATGCCGCCTAATGTTAGTATACTTTCCACCTTTGCTGCTTTGTTCTTTGATTTAAATAAGACTGCCTTGGTTTCACCCACGTTAATTTTAGGTCCATTGGTGTTTGACCATTCAAAAACTTCAGTGTGCTTTTTGAGCTTTAAACATGATTTCCACTATATTACTGCCCGAAAAAAAAAGGCTGTTGTCGTCTGCATACAACAGAAAGGTAGCATCACAAGAAATATTAACGATGTCATTAACATATGCATTGAAAAGTAAGGGCCCTAAAATACTTCCTTGGGGTACACTACAAAAGGCTGTTTTGAAAGAATAAAAATTGCCTATCGCCACGTGTTGCTGTCGATCAGAACTTGACAGGCCGCGTATTCCGTAGTCATACAACTTATTTAGTAATATTTCACCATTTAGTTAGTCGAAGGCTTTGCTATAATCGATAGATTTGCCTAACGTTATTTCGTTTTTCTCTATGTTGGCGATTATAAGCTCCTTCTGGGTTAATAGCGCCGTCTCTGTAGATTTGCCTTTTTGGAAGCCGTGTTGGCACTCCGAGGGTATGTTATATCTACAGAAAAAGCTGTTTACGCCGCCATCTCTGGTTGGACCGCCATTTCGGGTTGGACATCTTTACCGTGTTGATGTCTTTAATGATCTCCATATCTCGAAGGGGAAAGTAGCCTTGAGTTGATGCGATGACGAAGCCGGCGGGCGAGGTGTGGTAGCGGTGGTGACTGGCGAGGCTTAGCTCACCCGTCGGCGTGGCACAGTCTTCTTGTGCAATAAATGGCATCCCGATGGCCTAAATGTCTCCTGGTAATGTCCAGTGAGTCCTTGCACCTTGTGCATTCACCTAGAACCTCCAGTACTGTTTGACAAGGGAAGTTCGTTCATTTAAAACGTAGAAACACGGAGCGGATGAAAAAGCATCTGCGTCGTTCGGTGACCTAACGGCTTTTTTCTTCACCTATGAAAAAACCGGTCGTGCAGCGCCCGGTCTCCTGCTAACCATTGGTGCATGAGCTCCAGCGCACAGACACATGCCGTCATTCGAGTGTATGCCGCTTACTAAAAGAATGACGTATAACCTGAGATCTTACATGGCTTGTTCTCCTTCTGAACACCGGTTGCAAAATATTCTGTGGCCGTTCGCCCGCCATAATTCAGGCGAAGACCGCTAACCAAATAAAAAACTTACATTCTTTGGCCGTACGCCGGCCGGTCTCTTTTATAACACTGGTAGCCCGTAGAAAACAAATATTCTGCCGCCGCACGCGCGGTTCACTTTTGAAAGTGCGAATTCGCGGCAGCTGCACTTCGGCCGGTCTCTTTTGGAACACCAATTGGCACAAAAATAATAATATTCTGCTGCCGGTCGCTTAGCGTGATGAGGCTGAACAACGTCCTCGATGGAAAAACGAATGCCCCAAGTCTGTACTTCGGCCGTTCTCTTTCTGAACATCGGCAGCCAATAGGAAAGTGTTTATCTGGCAGCCGGGTACCTGCCGGTGTGTGTCTGAACACGGGCGGTGGTAGAAATTCCGAAGGGCTGGCTGCCGAATGTTGGCTGTTCAACGTATGACGAGTGGCTGCCAGAATCTGGATGCTGGCCGGATGTGCCAGAAAGCGGCCATAGACGGGCCGGTTTCGGGACACACTTTCTGTGACACCTGGGATGCGCGTAGCATAGCACGAAATTCAGGCAGCTCTAGTTAGGCTGAAATCCGACGATCGCATCTAGTCTGTCTTTCGGAGGTGGTACTTCGGCCGCATGTGGGTAGCTTTTGAATGACCGGAGCTCTACGGCTGGAATATGGCCGTACGAACGTAAGCCGATTTACTCTCCGACGGAGTGTGCCCGTTGGATAGCCACTGGAGTACGGAAGTATAGGGCCAAAATTCTAACATTTTCACGCGGGTTCAAGACGTCTGCTGAAAAACGCCGGACAGAAAATCATTGGCCAACTTACACGGGCTTGAGTTAGGCCGAACAGTCGTAAAATTCCTGGGAATTTCGAAGGACAGGGAAAAAGGCTGTCGTCGTACCATTTCTAAAAGAAGGAAAAAATCCTGTCTCGCTGCGAGTTGCAGACCTATCGCCTAGACTAGCTGTTCATGTAGCTGCTCGAAAAAACAATATGAGGATGATGATGATCATTGTGTATAATGGCGCTAGGGCTGTTAGACCAAAGCTCACCAAAACAGCACTTGCCTAATGTCGCAGGTAGAGTAATACGCTGCACGCTTCCGTTAAAAGATGGTTATGTAGAGTTTTTGTATAAGGCCAATGATTGTCAGTAAAATTTAATAAAACAACTTGAGCGCATAGAAAAAGATTTGGGCTAAAAACAGGGTGCCTCGGGGAGTTTGCGCCTAGTAAAAGAAAGGTCGACTCCCCTGAGTGTAAGGAAGAAGTACCTGTGTAATGAAAAAGTGAAATAAAAACGTGTCACCCTTACTGCCTTGTCAGGCGGTGAGCAGGACACTGAGGAGGACAGGAGTAAAAAACCAACCTCAGCCAACTAGCCTAATACTTTTTGTAACTGATTATTCCTTCATCAGAGGAAAGTGTGCCGGGTGTAGTGGTTTGTGTTGTGTGTATATATTAGTGAAGCGTCGCTGTCTTTGTGTTTTAAGTACTTTACATTCAACTAAGATATGGAGTACAGAGAGATCTCGTCCACATGTATCATGTTTTGGTCGAGGTGTTCCACTCAAAAGCTATCTATGTGTGCCATGTGTGTGCCCTATTCTTGAACGACAAAGAGCAACTTATACAGAATTGTGTAGTGGTTCTGTTATGTGCCACCTATTTTTGGGTTGATTGCATGGTTTGTTTTATGTTTGCGTGTCCCAGTGTTTCTGCCAATGTTCCCGGAGTATTCTTTTAATGAGCGATTTCAGGTCAGAGCAATGCACAGATGTAATATCTACATCTCTACGAAGACCAACAGCAGCTGCCTCCCTATCAGCAGCCTAATTTCCGGCTATTCTACAATGACCAGAAAATAAACAGACTGTAATTTTGAGCCCCATCGACTATGCTGTCATGCTAGTGTTTATGACCGAGTTGAACCCTGCGTTCTTATGATGCTTCGTTCAAGACAGGTCTGTCACCACACTGAGAGAATAAGAGGAGTGAGTGTAGGCATCTCTATCCTTTTTAAACACCGTGTACTGTGTTTTAATGTGTGCATGATTTGCGTTCAGATGTGTTTCCAGGAGACACATTACATCTGTGTTGTGTTCTGACCATATTTCAAAAATGTCAACATTTTTTAACAGGCCCTTACAATTCCACTGTACAATGTTTTGCCGCATAGATTTCGTTTTAGGGAACATTGTGCTTATTTGCTCATTTCACTTTGGTTATTTGTTACGTGGTAGACCTCTTATTCTTGTTATTTGTTTTCTACGCGAAACTGAGGGTTGCCGATTCCTTCGCAGCTGTGTTGCAACCGGGGACGGCGTTTCGTCCATTTCCTCGACGGCGCCCCATGAGCAGCTGGTGGGTCAGGCTCTTTCGGCCGTGCTGCGAGAGAGTTGGTGTCTTTGTTGGCCACACGCCCTGGGAGAGCAGAACGCGGCATGGCGGGCGTGGAAGGCGGAGCCCGCCTGGCCCGCTACAACATCCTAATCTGAACACATACGCCGGTGGCGGTAAGATCCACCAACCTTTGAAATGATTACTGAATGCGCTCTTGAAAATGGTCCGTTGTAAATGGTGTAACAGCTTGTCCGACTCCCCTTAGAGTGCACGAAACACGCTCCATCTGCCTGGGTTATGACAAAAGTTAGAACAAAAAAAGCGGGTGAACTGTGAACCCCATATGAACAGCGAACTTTGGCATGGGTATGCAGAGAACCGTGCGAAGAGGGAGCATCGGCTGAAATCCTGTTTTCGCTACCTGTTTTGTCTCCCTCCAGGGCATCAGGCCTAGTTACCTCAATACAGTAATTCTCTTTCTCCAGTCTCCATTTTCTCGAGCCCCTCAGAAAACCGGGGATGATTGCAAGACACGGGAGACGCCCAAACACCTCCGGCAGTGTTTGTCGCCACTGTTGCCACAGGCACAGACAGTGTGGCGACGTTTGGGCAGCCAAAGGGAGCTCAGCGGGGTCGAGGTGTGACCAAGTCAGCACTGCTGTACTGGGTCGTCACTGACACCAGACACGGCTCCGCCCTCGGCCAGCCGACTTAACATACCAAGGAGAAAATGGCATGCTTTCTCCGCTCTTCTGGTAGGTGATGTTATGGTTGCGTTTAGGTTCAGTGTCATAATTGGCGCATTTCAGCTGATCGCTTTACAGTCTTGAGACAAGTCACCTTGTGCACACTTGGGGCACGTTAGACGTCAGCGACCAAAGTTTGTACTCTGCCCGCACTGTTGGCATGTGAAACATCGGCGTGGGTCGTGAATTGTTCTCGGACTTCGCAGTACAAGAATTCTGCAGTGACGAGCTTGGGAATAGTGCTCCGATCAAAAGTTAGTATCACATACTTCGTAGATTTTTTATTTGCGTCACGTGTTATTGTTATTATCCTGACTGCAGTAACTCCTTGGTCACGCATGCCATCTAGATTATCAGAATCAGTTTCTTTCAGGAGGTCAAGTTCAGAGATTACGCCTTGAGAGCTGTTTAAGCTTCGGTGTGTAGTGGCAGTTACTTTGATATTGTGCATGTCAGTTTGCCCCAAACGGCTACTAGACTGTTCTTTAGTTTGTACTTCA
The DNA here is from genome assembly GCF_048455015.1 of Haemaphysalis longicornis. NCBI lineage: Eukaryota > Metazoa > Arthropoda > Arachnida > Ixodida > Ixodidae > Haemaphysalis > Haemaphysalis longicornis. Next base: position 11,892,809 of record NW_027526225.1, on the reverse strand, counting down.
ACGAGGATGTCAGCTGATGTTATATTCTTTGCCTTGCAGTTTATGCCAATTACACTGTCTGTTAACTTAGTTACAAAAAGACTGATTTATTGGCGATCGGTGGATCTTTCCATACGGAGTGTATTACCACAAAACAAGCAAAGTTTTCGGGTATCGTAAAAAATTGAGAAGAAAGTGGCGGAAAAGTGACTACTTCGGTGCAAGCCCTTCTCAGGGTTCGATCGTCGTGTTGGGGGAGGATTAGAGAGTACCATATGCTACAGTATAAAAGCAGGGAACGGGGGTACTTTCTCCGTCAGCACTTCCATGATAGCTGAAGAGGTCACGGAGCTCCCTTTCTGGTAAACGGCAGGGAGCCCATCTGCCGGGGCTGACCTTGGCTTCGATGGCCAACGTTGCTTTTTCTTACCCTTCAACCTTAAACACATCACCAAGATAGGTGTTACAACTAATGTTGGGGTCTCGGGGCCAGCGGCGTCTCAATGCCGTCACTAAGATTTCTCAAATGGCCCAGAGCGAGGGAGAGGGCGGTGGAAGGGGTTTTCAGAAGAGATTGGCACGTTATTATTGCTGGCACCCTGTGCGAATTCTCTGACAGTCGGCCTCTAAGTTCGGCACTTGCGTGAGTAAAGAACGCAACAAGAACGAGTCCCCTCCTGCCGCGTAAGCACGTTGCTGCGAAGCGCCGATTACTGTGTGTAAAAGATGGTGAACAAAGCAAACGCAGGCTTGAAAAGGCAGTGACCACTCGGACGGAGATGGTAACAGCGCAAAGATTGGCGGGAAATTAGGTAATAAAAGAAAAAAACAAAGACTGAAAAAAGGGAGTACGAGAGGAGAGAAAAAACGCGAGTTTCCATCAAGAGAAGAAAGTCACATAATGTGGGGACCACAACGCGCTTGTGGTCGACAACCATGGTAGAGGGGGGGGGGGGAGATGAGGTGTGGTTGGAGTCCCATTTATTGGTACCCCGGTTCGAATTTCAGGCCAACCTTTTTATTTTTCCTCCATTATCGATGCACACTATTTTACCGACCGTTTTAGGTAAATGCGACGCGCGGGGCGCCTTGTATAGTCAGAGGACACTTATTGTCATTGCACAAACACGACTCAATGAGAAGTTACGATCAAACCCAACAATACTCTCAAAACCAACAATCTATATATTCGTCTCTTTGTGTTATGTCACTCTCGCAAGTGTTCTTTTGACAAATTCACCTCGCAATAAAGTGGTCTTGCTTCTCGCGCTGAGCTATCCGCTGCCTACTCGATTCCCTTAGGGCACCACAGCGTTTATTGCACTGTTTTGTATTTCGAGGGGCTTTTGTTCAGCCACCTTAAGGTGGGTGCTTTTGTCCAGCCACAATGAAGTTAGCCTCGTTATCGAACGTTCGTGCAGCCAGGAGCAGGTAGCAGGCGCTCGTTAATGCGCAAACGGTTCGAGAGCAGTTGTAAGTCCCGGAAGCTGTACGTCAAGTACACAGGCATGCACGCAGATCCAGAGACTCAACTGGCCGGCAAGTGCCTGTGGTACGTTCTGATACCTTATCCTTCGAGAACAGCACAGCCGCGACAACGACGGCGCATCCATGCAAGTATGTGCGGAAACTGTACTCTGCGGTATTTTTCGCGGTGCACTTCAATTCTTTTATTTTGCGCAATACCTGCCACCCGTACAATATTGGTGCTGCAACGGCGATCGGAGGTAAAAGGTTCTTTATCCCGAAATAGCAGATCAAACATTGTAGATTGTCAGGTAATAGAGGCATAGTGGAACAATATAGCAGTACTTCAGCGTTGGGCAAAAATTCTCTCTGGGGTGTTTAATATTCACTCAAGAAATCCGCACTAAAACATGACATGAAGAAAGCTCACACTAACGCGAAAGATTTGAAGGCAACGAAGCTGTACGCACCTATCAAGGCCATAACGAGGATTTAAGTGCACGATAGCAGCCTATTTTCCTCTTCTTTGCTGACGCAACGAATTTCACTCCATCATTGTTGCTAGAAGTGTGACCTACTTTTATTTCTCTACATGATAATCTTTGGATATCACCTCGAAAGGGCGTAAGCAACGACGTGTTTTCATGTTCGAGCAAGTGTTGCCACAAGTACGGCGAACCCTTGAATATTTGTATGGTATATCTTGGCCAATCTTCTTACATGGGGGTGCTGGGCGTGACAAAAGTGCAACTGGGACGCTGGGAATGGTTGCGAGACCAGCACACAAGAGGGCTGAGCGGTCACTCGTTTTTTTAACTGCCAGGTGGTCACCGCAAGGCCCGTGCTGACGGGCGCGCGCTTAACAATTTTTTGCTACTTTTACTGCGGGCGCAAAAAATTACGATTTGCTAAAAAGCTTCGTTGTATTACTACACATGAGGATTTAAATTGATTGAATGATTAGAGAGTTTTAGCTGACCGTTTCTGACGGTCCACTCCGCTGCAATACCTAGCTGGAGCGCCATTTTGCGTGCGTGGCGCGCAAGAGCGCTAGCGGCGATGTCGGAGCCCGGCCCCGCTCCGCTAACCCAGGCTTCTTAGGGGACAGTCACGGAAGCTTACCTTACCGAACAGGATGTCAACATGGCTGCCCCGCAATGCGAGCGCGCTCCCGCGAACTCCGTTTCTTTACCTGAAACGCGAGCGACAAAATCGCGAAAAAGCTCTTCCGAATAGGCAAATGTGCCACACTCCTCAACGAGCTTTAGTACGGAAGCGCAAAACATCGACCGAAGCGCGGGGCTGCTTCTATGCTGCATAGAGAAAGTCAGTTTTTTCTTGGTTATTCCAAAATTTATCGGCTTGTTGAAAAAAATTTAGGACCATTAAACCGTGTAAGCGACTACAATGTATTAAATAGTACTAAACACAGTACTTTACATTACTTGCGGGACCGAATTCCAAGGCGCATCTTTACTGCGCGATGATTTTTTGGATTACACACGCAAAAGGCACGACGAGTGACGCGAATCATTCCCCATCGAGGGAGATACGGTTATCGCTTAGCTAAAAGCCTTTCTGCTACTGACCGTGCGGTTGTGCTTAGCGGGCGGTCGGGAGCATAGCGGAGCGTCAAGAACGGCCAGCTAAAACTTTCTATTCAGAGGTTTAACCCATCAACGCTACAAAGACGATGAGGCGCGCCGTAGTGGCGAGCTCATGATTAATTTTGGCCACCGGTGGATCTTCCATTTCCGAAGAAATCTCGTACACAAATGTTCTTGCTTTTCACTGTTAAAAAAACCGGCCGCCGCATGGGCATATATTAATATGTATGTATATATATATATATATATATATATATATATATATATATATATATATATATATATATATATATATATATATATTGAGAGACACAGCTCCGAGATGCTAAAGGACCACTTTTAATTAGGCTGCCGAGCCTAGGCCACCGAGACAGACGGAGCAGCCCGGCTATGATGATGGTTATACACAGATGACAGTGGCGATGGGTTTGGACGGGTAGTAGGAACAGAGGGATTGACCCGCCATGTTCCACACTGGATAAAACAATTATCATGTCGCTTGCACGCATACATATAACAGCAGTACACTCCCAATGCCCACACATTCCCCCCCCTCCCCTCCCCGATGCTGACTGTGGCCGCCTGGCCGTACCGGGTTACAGCTGGCGACGGGTGAACGGTTTAAACCGTGAAACGTGCACTATTTCAGTTCCACGTCGCCGACGGTCCGGTGAAGTATCCACTGGCGACACGCGATAATTAACTGGTGAGGTCTGTTCCTTGCAAAAACACTGCGCTAAATTGAAATTACGAAGACGAAGGACGGCGACACACACGATGCACGCTTACGAAAGCGCACTTACTTATTTGCGCTTTCGTAAGTGTGCATCGTGTGTTCCGCCGTCCTTCGTCTTCGTAATTGCAATTTAGTTCAGTGTTTTTGCAAGAAATAATGTACCAACTATCCCAGAAGCGAGCTCTCATTGGGGCCTGTTCAATGATAACGTAGGGAACCAGGTAGCGGTGAAGGAACTTTTCGCAGAGTCCTGGAGTATGCACAGGGGTCCAAAGAAGGACCTCGTCCTTTTGGAGAATTGAACGGAGCGGTGGGATGAGTCGCACCTGGCCTTCCGTTCTTACTGGCTGCATTCGGTGCGGTCTTTTGCCACACGTCGACAGTGAGCGATACGTTGGGTGAACTGATTGTGAAAAGGCGAAATAGCGAGTATCGGAGCCGAGAAAAAGGTGGTGTCCAGAGCAAAAGAGGGGGGACGGCCGTAAACAAGAAAGAAGGGCGAGTAACCGGTAGTGCGCTGGACAGCTGAATTATATGCGAACGTCACGAAAGGTAGGAGCATGTCCCAGTTGCTGTGGTACGGGCTGACGTACATCGAGATCATGTCGGATAGGGTGCGGTGGAAACGCTCGGTGAGTCCGTTCGTCTGGGTACGGTAACTACAAGACTTTTATAGACGGTTTCGGCAGCCCAAAGCACTTCCGCAAGGACGTGGAAAAGGAATGTTTTGCCACGGTCACTCAGCAGAACCCGAGGTGCGCCATGTTGCAAGATGATACTGCCTAATACAACTGCAGCGCCTTCTTGAGCACTACCACATTGAAGGGGAGCGGTCTCAGCGTATCTGGTCAAATGATCCACAGCCGTCATAATCCAGCGGAAACCATCAGTTGTGGGAGGTAAGGACCCGTACAAGTCTATGCCTACGGCTTCAAAGGGAGTGTAGGGGCATGGAAGCAAACCGGCAGGGGGTGACGTCGATCGCTTGCGGTGCTGGCACGAAACACAGCAGTCCAGGTATTGTGCGACACTGGTAGAGAGACCGGGCCAGAAAAATCGACTGCGAACGGGATCGTATGTTTTATGAAACCTTACATGTCCAGAAGTGGCATCATCGTGAAGAGCCTCGAGTTTGCGCCGGCGGAGGTGACGGGGAACTACAGGAACCTTTTCGTAGCCAGCAGGATCGTGGTTTGCGCGGCAGAGAACTCCATTATGATCATAAATAGACGAAGTTAACGTCACAAGCGGCTATTGGGTGGCTGCACGGATCCAGGAAGCGGTCGATTAAAATGCGTCAATAAGAGTCTGCGCGCTGTTCGTTTGCAGTTCAGTAGAGTCTGGCACAGAAGCGTAGTTGAGGCGTGCCATGGGTAAACACGGCTGACTGGAGTCGGTAGAGGCTTGCGACACGGCCGGCTGCGACGAGAAGGATATGGGGCACCGCGACAGTGCGTCGGCACCCAGATGCTTTTTACCGGATTTGTACAGTCGGTAAAACGCTTGTCTATAACAGCGATTTCAACTTCAACCAGCCACATCCGAAAACTGCCGAAACATACTCGTACCAAACATGTCGGAGGCAACAGCGAAGGACTAAGACTTCAGAATTCATCAGTAGTTTTATTCAAATCCCGCACCGGCGGGGCAGGATAAGGCTGAGAGTACGAAAGCTGTGTTATAGACAAGCCTTTTACAGGCTGTACGTAATGGTGAAGTTGTACTGTTGCAGACGCAGCACCCAACGGCCTAGGCGCCCAGACAAATTCTTCATTGTCGATAGCCAGCAGAGGGCATGGTGGTCTGTGACGATGGTAAGATGACGGCCGTATATGTAGAGACGAAGCTTCTGTATTGACCAAACAACTGGGAGGCATTCTTGCTCGGTGATACTGTAGTTCCGCTCTGCTGGTGTGAAGGCGCGACTACTGGCGTACGCGACCACCCTTTCGCGATGATGAGCATTATGCTGCAGGAGAACAGAACCAATGCCGCAGCCGCTGGCGTCAGTGTGCAGTATAGTGGGTGCTGTCTCGTTAAAATAATGCAGGACGGGATCGGACGCAAGGGCGTCTTTGAGTGCATGAAAAGCTTCCTGGCACTCGTTCGTCCAGACGAAGGGCACGTTGGCTCGTAAAAGCTTGCGCAGAGGGGAAGTGAGCGTTTAAAATTGCGGATAAAACGCCGAAAGTACGACGCAAGATCGAGAAAGCTTCTCAAATCTTTCTGCTGTAGTGGCCGAGGAAAACTGATAACAGCAGCCGTCGTATCCGGGTCCGGGCGTATACCATCCTTGGAAACGACATGTCCCAGCATTTTGATGCTCTTACTAGCAAAATGGCATTTTTTTAGTATTCATTTGCAGACCGGCATTAGAAAGGCAAGTTAGCGCCTGATCAAGGCGCTCGAGATACTGCGAAAATGTGGACGAAAAGATTACCACGTCGTCTAGATAAAATATACACGTTTTCCATTTGAGGCCACCAAGCACAGTGTCCATCATGCGTTCGAATGTAGCCTGGGCATTACACAGGCCGAACGGATCCACATTAAATTCATTAAGGCCATCTGGGGTGATAAATGCCGTCTTTTCTTTGTCCGCTTCGTGCATCGGGATTGGCCAGTACCCCGATCGAAGATCCAAGCTGGAGAAGTACTTGGCCCCTTGAACACAGTCTAAAGCGTCGTCTATGCGGGGCATAGTATATACTTCGTTCGCGTAATCTTATTAAGCGCCCGATAATCGACGCAGAAACGCACAGACTTATCTTTTTTCTCGACCAGCACAACGGGGGATGACCATGAACTTGGAAATTGGCGAATGACTTGGCGGTTTAGCATATCGGCCACATTATCTTCAATTATCTTGCGCTCAAACGAGGAGACACGATAAGGTCTGCTTCGGATCACAGCCAATCCATCTGTTTCAATTCGATGCTCTGTGGCAGTGGTCTGTGTGAGGCCAGGCGAATGTATGTCAAACGAAGTCCGGTGCTTGTACAATAACTTGGTCTGGTTTGGTGTTAGGTCGGGACGGAGAGTGGCCGCAAGAGCTGACAAATCACCAGGCGAAGCAGACGACGGGTTGTTCGAAGAACGCTTGCCAGTGAAAACGACTGCTGCAGGGCTGCTGTGGGCCACTGAAGCTGTAGTAGTTCCATGTGACAATAGTATTGGTAAATGTGTGGTGTTACGGGCAACCAAGGCTGCGGACCAACTCACGAACCAAAAAGGGCAGGTGGCAATGGCAATCCATTGCGGCAAAAGTCGACTGCACGGAATTGCAACCACGTCACCGTCGACAATTTCGTCTGATGTTACCGACAGAATATCCTCTTCGGGACCGGCTGCCAAAACGTGATCGGCATTCTATTTTAGTGTTTGGCGTGGTGCGTCCTGATAATTTCGTAGTTATATGTCGGCGATGTGGATAGCTGGTTGACAGCAGGAGATAACAGCCGAGGCAGAAAAAAGACAGTCCCAACCAAGGATGAGTTCTTGGGCGCAGGGAAACAGAACAGCACACTGAATGTGATGGCGGACTTCTCCGATTAAAACACGCACGATGCAATAGCCAAAAGGTGTGATGTCATTCCCATTAGCGCCACGCAAGCGACGACTAGTATACGGAGTCTTTATATTGTGGAGACGTAAACACAAATCAGCATGAATAACAGAAATGCTAGCTGCGGTATCAACTAACGCTTCTACTTGAATTCCTTCGACGAAGACCGAAAACATATTAGACGGAAGTTCTGGAGGACTTGTGGATGTTCCAGGTGATGCAGGTTTACCTCCAAAGACTCCAGCATCTCCGGGTGCTGGTTGGAAGTATTGGAAACGGGACGAAGAGGAGACAAAGCACGCTGGAAGGGCGAAGGGGAACGACGGCGAGAGGGCCGGGAGTCCCGGGGAAGGTCCCTGTTGTCAGGAGGCGGTGATCGGCGGCGAGGAGATGGTGAATGTGCATGCTGACGAGGAGAGTAGCTGTAGTAGTCCGGCTCGTAAGGGGCGTAGCCGCGCCTCTCGTCTAGCTGCTGTTGACGGAAAAAGCGGGAAATGTGCCCCCGGATGCCACAGGAGTAGCAGACAGGCCGGTCATTTATAGGACGCGGTGCTCGCCACGCTGAACGAAAAAACGGTGGAGCGGAAGGCGTAGAAATGGTGGTCAACTGGCCGTGAGGAGTTGGAGGGGCAATCTGCTCGGTGGCCACAGGTTGCCTTGAAGCAGCTTTCGAGTATGTAGGCACGTGAATTAAAGTAGAATGGGAGGTCTGCGGAACGGTTGTCACTGCTGCGAGCTCCTCTCTAATTACGTCACGCAACCCTTGTGCGTGGACATCATTGAACGGATTGCTGTAATGACAGGGTGCATCGCGGTGGTGTAACTCTTCGCGAATGATGGCCCAAATCAAAGAACGCAGCTCTGAACTCCTAGAGGAGCCGATAGTCCAGAGATCGGGTTGGAGTCGGATAGCCTGAAGATTGTCAAGGCGCTGACAAATGCTTCGCACATCGGCAACGGGAGTGGAATTTTGGATCGCCATAGCGTTGAAAGCAAAAGAGTAGATCTATTTAATGATGTGCCGCACCTTGTACGTTTCGGGCATATCTTTATCAACTCGACGGCAGAGCGCGAAGACATCCTCAATGTAGGATGCATATGTCTCCTCCGCGTGCTGCACCCGAGCGTCAAGTTGCTTCTTGGCTGCGGAGTGACCAGACGATGTACCAAAAACCATCCGTGTTACTCTTGAGTGAAACTCGGCCAATCGTTGAAGGTGTCCCGATTGTTGAAAAACCACGTCTTCCCTACTTCGGTTAGGCAAAAGGCAACGTTGTGGATTTTCAACCTGTCATTCCACCGGTTGTATGAACTCACCCGAATGAAGCGGTTGTGCCATTCTTCCGCATCATCGCCCCGTAGGCCAGCGAAGTCCGGAGGATCACGCTGGGGAGTGGTGATAGTAAAGGCAGGCTGAGCAGGAGCTGCTGCCTTGGAAGCACCACGGCTGCTTTCGTGCTGCATGGGGATGTCTGCCACCGGCAGTCGCCGACCTGACCGAAGCTCCAGCGGTGCAACCGAGAGAAGTAGACGGAGGAATCGAGCGCACTCTCCACCACTTGAGAGACGCAGCTCCGAGATGCTAAAGGACCACTTTTAATTAGGCTGACGAGCACAGGCCACCGAAAGACGGAACAGTCCGGGGATGATGATGGTCATTCACAGATGATGGTGGTGATGGGTTTGGACGAGTGGAAGGAACAGAGGGATTGACTCGACGTGTCCCACGCTGATTATATCTAATATAACAATGATTATGTTGTTTCCACGCATAAATATCACATCAGTTCACTCCAAATGCCCACTATATATATATATATATATATATACATATCTTGCCTTCGCATTACATGCCCTGCCCACGTCCCTGCCCACATGCCGTGCCCACATGCATTGCCCGCTGAGTCGTTCTCAATTTAAGTTGAACCCTCTTAGTGAGCCTCCAAGTTTCTGCCCCGTAGGTGAGTATCGGTAAGATGCAGCTGTCATACACTTTCTTCTTCAGCGACAATGATAGGCTGCTATTCATTATCTGAGAATGTCTGCCATATGCACCCCACCCCATTCTGATCCTTCGAATTATCTCTGCCTCATGGTTGGGATCTGGGGTCACAACTTGGCCTAAGTATATATATTCGCTTACCACTTCCACTGCCTCGCCATCTATCTCAAACTGCTGTGCTGTCCCGAGGTTATTGATCATTACTTTAGTTTTCTGCATATTAATTTTCAGGATCACGGTTCTACTCTGTTCGCCCAGTGCGGAAAGCATGCTTTGCAATTCGTCCGCCGAGTTACTTAGCAAGGCAACGGCATCAGCAAATCTGAGGTTACTGAGGTATTCTCCATTAACCCTTACTCCCACCTGTTCCCAATCCAGCGTTCTGAATACTTCTTGTAAGCATGCTGTGAATACCATTGGAGAGATTGTGTCTCCTTGTCTGACACGCTTCCTTATAGGTATTTTACTGCTCTCCCTATGGAGGATGATGGTAGCTGTAGACCCATTATAGATATCCTCTAGTATTCTTACATAATGCTCATCTACCCCCTGGTTCCGTAATGCCTGAATGACTGCTAGGGTTTCGACCGAGTCAAATGCTTTCTCATAATCTATGAAGGCTATATATAGGGGTTCAGAATACTCAGCGCACTTCTCTATCACCTGATTGATCGTGTGAATATGGTTCATTGTTGAATAACCTTTACGGAACCCTGCTTGTTCTTTAGGTTGACTGAAATCTAAGGTTGCAGAGATTCGGTTAGCGATTACCTTGGTAAATACCTTGTAGACGACTGACAGTAAGCTGATCGGTCTGTAATTTTTCAAGTCCTTCATGTCGCCTTTCTTATGGATTAGGATGATGTTCGCGTTCTTCCAAGATTCCGGTACACTTGCGGTCATTAGGCATTGCGTATACAGGTTTGCCAGTTTTTCAAGTACAATTTCTCCGCCATCCTTCAAGAGGACTGCTGTTATCTGATCCTCACCGGGTGCTTTGCCCCGTTTCATTTCTTTCAAAGCTTTCCTTACTTCTTCGGTCGTTACTGGTGGGATGTCTATCTCCTCTGAACTACTGTCTCGTTCGGCATTATCCTGTATGTCCCGGCTACTGTACAGATCCCTATAGAACTCCTCGGCCACTGTGACTATTTTATCCCTATTTGTGATGACATTGTCTTGCTTATCCTTAAGTGCATACATCTGATTTTTCCCCACGCCAAGACGTCTCTTCACTGCTTTTAGGCTACCTCCGTTCTTTGCAGCGTATTCGATCCTCTCCCTATTATATTTCCGTATGTCAGCTGTCTTACGCTTATTGATTAACTTCGACAGCTCGGCTAGTTCTATTCTGTCAGCTGCAGTAGAGATTGTCATGGTTTGCCGTTTCCTGATTAGATCTTTCGTCTCCTGAGAAAGTTTACCAGTATCCTGTCTAGCCATAGTGCCCCCGACTTCTACTGCACTCCGTGAGAATGCGTGTAAGGTTGTCGCTGGCTTCCTGTGTCGTAAGCCCGGCTTCCTCGTTAAGGGCGGAATATCGCTTCTGCAGCGCGATCCTGAATTCTTCTACTTTACGTCTTACTGTTAGCTCATTTATCGGCTTCTTTCCTACTAGCTTGTTGCGGTCCCTCCTCAGATCTAGCCTAATTCGAGATCTTACCATATGGTGGTCACTACACCTTACCCTTCCGAGCATTTCCACATCCTGCACGACGCCAGGGTTATCGCATAATATGAAGTCTATTTCATTTTTGTGCTCTACATTCGGGCTCCTCCAGGTCCACTTCCGACTCTCCCGTTTACAGAAGAAGGTATTCATTATGCGTAGGTTATTACGTTCTGCAAACTCAACTAGTAGGTCCCTCCTGCTATTTCTACAGCCGAGACCATAGTTCCCAACTGCCTTGTCTCCAGCCTGATTCTTGCCTACTTTAGCATTGAAGTTCCCCGTAACTACAGTATACTGCGTTTTTACTTTGGCCATTGCCGATTTCAAATCTTGCCAAATGCGAAGGCTAGATAACCGCCGGTCATTAAGGGTAACAGAGTGGATCCCTAGAGAAGGCAAGCGTTGCAGGGGGCGGCAGAAAGTTAGGTGGGCAGATGAGATCAAGAAGTTGGCGGGGATAAATTGGTCACAGTTGGTACAGGACCGAGGTAATTGGAGAATAATGGGAGAGGCCTTTGCCCTGCAGTGGGCGTAGATAGGATGGTGATGATATATATATATATATATATATATATATATATATATATATATATATATATATATATATATATATGTATATATATTTATATATATGTATATATATATATATATATTAATTGTTGGAACTTTTAATGACGATGAAGACGACCCAGGTACGTAGCTCAGGCATAGGCGGTGAAGAAGAAGGCGCAGACGACCAAGCGAGGCGATAAGATGGCTGTGCATTGAACGATTCCCTGTACAATATTGTGAATATATTGGTATTTCCCACACGACGGCCTCCTGCCTTGCCTCCGTGGACGTTCTACTACATGGTGCCGAAACACGGGACGTCAAGCCACACCACGAGGTGAGCCATGGAGCGCAAATTTACTATTCTACCGCATTGCTCAGGCTGAACCAAGGAGGAGGCGTCCAGACAACGGAACCGGCTGCAGATTGCTCAGAGGAGCATTCTTGATAATCAGAAGCTTATCATTGAATTGACGCCCACTCTTAAAGTAGTAAAAGATGTCGAGGCCGCTGTTTTATTAGCCAGGCTGCAGCACAGCACCGAACGACTTGAGAGAATCAGTAAGGAGCCGGAAGCACTGGTTAGTGGAGCCGAACTTGACGGCCAACGCGACGATGTTCTAGAGTCGGTGAAAGAAGCGAACAGAATTATCGCCTTACTGGAAATAAGACTTAACGGACGAAATGGAGGCACCCCTAAGGAGCCACATCCAGCAAAAAAAGAAAGTAGGCAACACTTACCAAAATATGAACGTAGTCTTACCAGCGAGAGAAAGGAACTTGGGGACGAGACTAGAACCCACAGGAACCAACATAATTCAACAACTTCGATGGGAATTCCGATACTCTGTTGTCAACCCGCTAAACCTTCAAGCTTGGCTACATCACCAGCCCCGACGACAAGCATCTTTATGAATGACAACTCGGCTGAGACAGCGCTTGAGATACCCCAGACAATTTTGCACCCTTCGCTAATACCTCAAGAATCCATTAAACCGCATTCGCCCTATCCACAATAAAGAGAAAGTCATAAAATCTCGCAGCTACCTAAGTCGGCCGCATCGGCATCAGGACAGGATATCGTGAATGACGATCACGGCTCAGCTTCGGAAGGCATCACTGGCAGATGCTACGTGCAAGAAGAGCTTGAGATCTTCCCTGCCACCAGAAGCTATTGTGCAGAGCATATGTGCGACTACGTGACGATGGGCTAAACGAAACAGTCGAGGCAACTTCAACAGACGAGAGTAGAGAGACACCACCACGAAGCAAGCCTGACCATGTTTCCACTTAGCAGCTACTACTGCACGATGGTAGGGCTCAAAGATACAAACTGTTCGAACGCGCTGCTTGTAAAGTCTTTTACCACTCCACAACCGCAAACCCTGAAAACGGATTGAGGGACCCAACAAAAGACCACCCCTTCGCTCTTCCAAGAAAGAGGCCAGGCGAACATCCGGCCGCCAGCATGATGACATCGACGATTACGGAGGCGACTAAACGTGTTAGTAAACTAAAGAGACCTGGAGAACGTGGAACCGCGGAGGTTTACACTGAACAAGACGTAAAGATTCATGGTTTCAACCGGTGCATCGGGTACAAAGGCAAGACGTCATAGAAACTACACCTTAAGTCAGGGCGCACTTTGAACTACAAGAAATGTTATGCTTTTTACTCATCACCTGACGTAGTTATCATGAAGAAACACAGATCAAAAGTCAGAAGAAAGGCGAAGTCCCGCAGGAAGAGAAGACCGAAGATAAGAAGAAAAAGATTATTGCAGACAGCGGCGGGATACGAAGGACAGACTAACCGATATCTTCACCCAGGACTTGCGCAACATTAACGTTTGTTGATAGTGCCAGCACCGATTTCGTTTGTCTCGCTCGCACGAACTGTGGTCGGGCGGGAGAATGTTGGAACTTTTAATGACGACGAAGACGACGCAGGTTTGATAACGGTTCCCTGTACATAATGTAAATATATTGACTTTTCCCAGACGACAACCTCCTCGCTTGCTTCCCTGGACATTTTCCACACACACACACACACACACACACACAAACACACACACACACACACACACACACACACACACACACACACACACACACACACACACACACACACACACACACACACACACACACACACACGCACGCACGCACGCACGCACGCACGCACAAATCCTTATATATGTCGACAAAAATACAAGGGTAGGCTGTGAAGAAAACTTCGGAAAGCAAAAGGGAGGATGTGGGAGGTCATTGAAACAGATGAAAAATTTAGAAAGAAGGAAAGAAAGTGGAGAAAAAATGCCCGCCGGGCGGGATCCGAACTCACAACCTCCAGAATACTGTTCCAGTGAGATGACCACTATGCTACCGATGGGGCTATTTTCCTCTCCTGTTTCTGGGGTATTTAGGTTCAGGTATTTTTGTTTCCTGCGCTTTGGGGTGGTAGCCAGCGCCACTCAAACTACTCGGGGTGAAGGGGACCTTCCTTTTAACCCCCGGGCCGTGACTCGAGTGTCTATGGCATGCCGAGAGTAGTCGACCAGCGTTGAACCCTCTTGACCAGCGTTGAAACCCATTAGGCTTCCTATGGCACCAGGAGAGCCAGAAAAAAGACCCTGGCTACACATGTAGCGAATCAGAATAGGAAATGGTGGGCCCATTGAAATAACACAGAAATAAGGGTTGGCAGCCAAGCAAACCTCGGAAAGCAAAGGGGAGGATGTGGTAGGTTATTGAAACAGATAAAGGATTTAGATAGAAAAAAAGAAAGTGGAGATAAAATGACCGCCGGGCGGGATCCTAACCCACGACCTCCATAATACCGGTCTGGTGCGATGACCACTACGCTACCCGTGGGGCTATTTTCCCCTCCACTTTCTGTGGTATTGATGTCCAGGTATTTTTATATACGAAGCATCTCTTGCTCGGGGGATATCCCGCGTCCATGCCCCGTCTGCAGCACCTCTGATGATGATTGTGGCAGGATGCCCCTAGGGATTGGCTAACCAAAGAGTCCATGACGAGATAGCTTCGCGTTCAACCACCGTCGCCATCTTCCCGTAGGGGAACCGCTGAAGAAGAACGAGAAGGAGACAAAGCTGCGAACAGGAGGGCGTGTATGTTGCTCTCAGCCGGTGCACCAACCTCAACAACCTTTACCTCACCAACGCTGACGGAGACTACTGATTCTACCACAGAGACGACAATATCGACAAGAACATGATAGACCACTTTCGGCGCCTCGAGAACCACCGCCTACTCACCATAACACAACAGTACTTGCGTGCCTTTGCCACCGATGTGGACCCGGATGCGGAATTCCCTCTGGTTCTACTAAACACCACATCACTCAGCATAACGGCTAAACAATTGAACCACACAGAACCACCATGATGCTTCGCGTCCTGATCAGGGTTCCCCAAGGGAAGATGGTGTAATTCTTTGTTTCCTGCGCTTGGCGAGATAGCCAGCGCCACTCGGACTACTGGGTGTGGAGGGGACATTCTTTTACACCCACGGGCCATGAATCTGGTGTCTACGACATGTTGAGAGTGGTCAACCATCGTTGCACCCTCTTAAGCTTCCTATGACACCAAGACTGCCAGAAAATAGGCCGTCGTATGCATGTATCGAATCAGAATAGGAAATGATGGGCTCGTTGAAATAATACAGAAATAAGGGTTGGCAGTCAAGAAATTCTCGGAAAGCAAAGGGGAGGATGTGGTCGGTCAATGAAACAGATGAAGAATTGTGAAAAAAAGAAAGTGGAGAAAAAATGCCCGCCAGGTGGGATCTCAACTTATATATACTGAGAGACGTCGACCAGTGGTCCTGGTGAAGTGTTTATTGCAAGGAAATGGTGCAACCGGCTTTGGTGTGACCACCAGCCAATGATGGAGCCCGAAAAGAACGCGGCCATCGGCGAGATGATAATGGTAATGGGAGTGTTCCTGAATGGTGCAGGTTGTGGTCAGATTGACCACTGCAGGACACGATATCCGATAAGACTGAGAGACTGTGCTCACACTATTTCCCCCCCGGGCGGCGAGCCGGCCACCTGGCCGAAAGTCAAGGGGATGGAGAACGGTAGACGAACGGCTTCATACGTGACACGTGCACAATATCTACGCCGCGTCACCGGCGGTCGGTGACAGCACAAGTAGGAGCTACTAAATAGTTCACTGGAGAGGTATGTTGAAGAACTTTGTAGGGGCCAATAAAGCGGGGCAGAAACATTTCGCACAGTCCTGGCAGACGGAGAGGCGTCGAAAGCAGCTCTTCATCTCCCGTATGAAAGGAGACATCTCAGTGAGCTGCGTAATAGCGAGATTTTAGGTCGCTCTGGCAGGACTGAGCGCTCAATCTGGCGAGGTTCCGACAATGGGCTAGCCGGGAAACAAAATGATCCACTGCGTTGTCTGTTGTAGACAACGGGCAGGAAAAGAAAGAGGAGTCCAGAACAGAAGGGGTTGGCGGCCATAAACAAGAAAAAATGGTGAAAATCCGGTGGTACTTTGAACGGCGGTATTGTAGGCGTAGGTTACAAAGGGAAGGATAACGTCCCAATTCTTGTGGTCGGGGTTGATGTAGCAGGAAATCATATCGGAGAGGGTACGGTGGAATCGTTCTGTCAATCCACTCATCTGAGGGTGATAGCTTGAAGTTGTTTTATGGGCAGTACCGGCCGATCGAAGGACTTCCTCAAGGACTGCCGAAAGGAATGTTCTGCCACGATCACTTAAAAGAGTGCTTGGAGGTCCATGGCGCAAAAAGGTAGCTTGGAGGAAAAAATCTGCCACCTCGCAAGCGCAACCCGTACGGAGTGGAGCAGTGTCCGCATACCTGGTCAAATGGTCTACAGCGGTCACGATCCGCCGATGACCATTCGGCGTCAGCGGAAGAGGTCCATACAAGTCGATGCCAACACTGTCAAAAGGAGCAGGAGGACAAGGCACAGGTTGTAGCATGCCTGCAGAGGCCGAGGTTTGGCTTTTACGAAACTGCCACGAAGGGCATGACGCAACATATTTAGCGACGCTGGCCGAAAGGCGCGGCCAAAAGAACCGGCTTTTGATTCGGTCGTAAGTCTTCTGGAAAGCAAGATGCCCAGCGGCGGGGTCGTCATGGAAAACTTCTAAGATCTGTTCCGAAGGCAACAAGGGATTACTGGAACCCATATATCGCCGGTGGGGTAATAGTTGAGGGGGTAAAGAGCTCCACCATTCAAAAGACAAAATTTGTTTAGTCGTCGCCGGGAACGTCCGTTGGTTGGTCATTCTGAACCTTCCGGTCGATGAGTGGTGGGCAGAACGTGTCGTCGCGTTGTAAAGATACAAGGTTAGAAGGGAGAGTTTGTCCGGTGATGTGCAGAGGTGCCATTGGCAATGCTGTTGCGGAATCGGAAGAGGCTAAGGTATCTAATGGGGATGACTGTGGACAATGGCACAGAGCGTCAGCATCCTTGTGGGTGCTGCCGGACTTGTAAGTGACAGAGAAGTCGTACTCCTGCAAACGCAGAATCCAGCGACCAAGACGTCCCGATACATTTTCAAGCGACGATAACCAGCAAAGGGCGTGATGGTCAGTTACGACCGAGAAATGCCGCCCGCACAAGTAGGGTAGGAATTTTTGCACAGCCCAGACAACGGCAAGGCACTCTTTTTCTGTTATGGTATAGTTCTTTTCAGCAGGGGACAAAGTGCGGCTCGCGTAGGCGACAACACGTTCCGAGGAGGCATCGGTACGTTAGAGAAGGACAGCACCAAGACCATGCCCACTGGTGTCGGTATGAAGAATGGTGGGGGCGGCCTCTTCAAAATTACAGTACAGGTACAGAGGTGAGTGCTTCTTTTAGGGTTGTGAAAGCTGTTTCACAGTCTTCAGTCCAGAGAAATGAGGTCCCGGATGAGAGCAGCTTGTTAAGTGGAGAAGCTATTGTTGCAAAATTACGAATGAATCGTCGAAAGTAGGAAGCCAATCCAAGAAAATTGCGCAGTTCTTTTTGTCTAAGAGGCTGGGAAAAATTAAGAACTGCATTCATCTTATCAGGGTCGGGACGAATTCCGTCTTTGCTGACAACATGGCCCAAGACTTTGATGGAAGTACTGGCGAAGTGGCATTTTTTTGTGTTGAGCTGGAGATTGGCCTGGGCTAGACAGGTCAGCACTTCGTCCAAACGTTGAAAAGGTTCAGTGAAAGTGGCACAAAAAAATAACAATGTCATCAAGATAACAAAGACAGGTCTTCCATTTCAAGCCACGAAGTACGGCATCAATCATGCGCTCAAAGGTACCTGGAGCGTTGCATAAACCGAACAGCATCACGTTATACTCGTAGAGTCCATCCGGTGTGGCAAAAGCTGTTTTTTCTTTATCGGCTTCGTTCATTGGTATCTGCCAATATCCCGACCGAAGGTGAAGACTCGAATAGTACCTTGCGCCGTGTAACGTGTCGAGGGCGTCATCGATCCGGGGTATAAGGTAAACATCTTTCCTTGTTATTTTGTTAAGAGCCCGATAGTCAACGCAGAAGCGCACTGAACCGTCTTTCTTGCGGACCAAAACAACCGGCGATGACCAAGAGCTTTGTGAAGGACGAACGATGTCGCGCCGAAGCAGGTCGTCAAGGTTCTCTTGGATGATTTTGCGCTCCGACGATGAAACCCGATATGGGCGGCGGCAGATAATACACGATGGGATGTCGCTGATGTGCGTCCAAGCTGAGTGGATTGCGAGTCGAATAAAGTCTTGTGCTTAGTAAGTAGGCCCAAGAGTTGTTCCTTCTTTTCAACGGAGAGTTCAGGGCTGACAGTGGACGTGAGGCACGAGGACGTAAGGTCTGGAACACAGGTGCACTGAACAGGCGCAACAGAGCAAAGGGGAAAAGGATCAACTTCGTCTTGAGAAACAGACGCAACAGTAGTGCCTTGAGGAAGCAGAATGGACTGAGAAGTAGTGTTCCTGGCGGCAATGAGAGCTGATCCACCTGAAAAGCGAATTACACAAGGAGGTATTATGACGCCTTTGCAAGCGAGGGTACCAGCGGGTACAGCAATCACATATCCGTCGGGATAACTGGCACAAGTGAGAGAAAAGACAGTTTCTTGTCCGGGAGAGAGAACACAATCGGCGGTTGCGACCAACCGCGGGGCTGGGACGTCTGATAAAGTGGCGAAGTCGGTGTCGGAAAGGTGAATAATCGGTTGACGGCAGGAAATCACTGCAGACGATGATGAGAGAAAGTTCCACCCCAAAATGATTTGATGAGCACAAGGCGACAACACTGCGAACTGAATATGATGAAGAACTCCACTGATGAAAACACGTGCCGTGGAATGTCCAGAAGGCTTAACCATGGCTTCTTTAGCACCACGTAGGAGTGGACCGACATAAGCAGTGCGCACTTTTCGGAGACGAGAGCACAAATCTGCGTTGATAATCGAAATGCTGGCACCAGTATCTACAAGGTCGTCTACTCGAATGCCTTCAACAAATACAATCAACGTGTTCGATGGTTGAGCAGGAGGATTTGTAATTTTTCCAAGTGACGCAGTTTCCCCTCCAAAAACTGCTCCTTCTAGTTTTCCGGGTTGTTTTCATGGCGTCGAGAAGCCGGGCGAAGGTGCGATGCAGATAGACGGTGAGGAGAAGGCGAACGACGTCTGACGGAGGTCGAGTTGCGCTGTTGGTCCAAGAACTCCGGTGGCGGGGAAAAGGAGCGACGTGAAGCACACGGGAAAGACTGCTGGTAAGGTTCGTAAAATTGGCGTCGGTCGCTGCGAGAAAAATCAAGGTAGGCGCGGCGTTCATCCGGCTGGCGTCTCCGACAAGAGCGAGATATATGTCCTCGAATGCCACAGTAATAACACGAGGGACGAGGCTGACGCCAGGCCGAGAAGTAGAGGGACTGCGGAGGAGCCATAGACAGTGGAGCCACGTGTGGATGGTAAGGTTTCGGGAGCGAAGGAGCAAGAGGACCCGCAGGAGCACTGGGTGGCGGCGGAGGGATGGCGGCTGGTGGCGGGGCTGTGGCAATGTCTCGCTTCGGGGGAAGGCCGCACGTGACAGAGGCGAGCTCTTCGCGAATTACCCCACGCAACCCAGGAGCGGATGACTGAGGGTGAACACCCGCATACTCAGATGACGGCTGTCCGTAAAGTTCCTCACGGATGATGGACCGTATAAGCGATCGTAGGTCAGAGTCAGGGTGGGAGGTAGTGTCCAACTTGGTCTGTTGCATACGCAACGACTGTAGATAGTCAAGGCCCTGACAGGTTGTGATGATCTGACGAACACTGGAGGGGTTTTTCACGGCGAGCGCGTTGAACGCAAATGCGTTAATTCCTTTGAGGATGTGGCGAACAAGGTCTTCCTCCTCCATGTCTGTGAGTCATATACGTCCTCAATGTATGACGTATATGACTCACCTGGTTGTTGAATGCGGTCTTGCAATTTCTTTTTCGTCGCTTCTGAACATCTGGAGGCAGTCCCGAAAATACGACGCAGTTCAGCTGTAAAGCGATCCCAGTCCGTCAAATATGATTTGTTGTTGTAAAACCAAGTTTCTGCCACCTAGGTCAGAGACCACGACACGTTCTGGAGCTTGAAGGAGCCGTCCCATCGATTGAAGGCACTCACACAATTGTAGGTGTCAAGCCAGTCTTCTACGTCGTCTCCGGGGAGTCCAGTGAAAAACGGGGAGTCACGCTGCCGGCATGTGACAGTCCAGCAAAAGGTTGGAGTGCTAGCCGTCATCGCATTTGCCGTAGTAATGTGGCAAGTCGCGACCCGAACGGAGCTCCAGAAAAGTGCCGGAAGGGGTCGAAGTACAAGAGATCGATGTTGGGAACCTCCACCACTTGAGAGACGTCGACCAGGGGTCCTGGAAAAGCGTTTATTGCAAGGCAACGGTGCAACCGGCTTTGGTGTGAGACCAGCCAAGATGGAGCCCGAAACGAACGCGCCCGTCGCCGAGATGATGATGGTAATGGGAGTGTTCCTGGATGGTGCAGGTTGTGGTGAGATTGACCACTGCAGGACACGATATCCGATAAGACTGAGAGAGTGTGCTCACAATATATATATATATATGTATATATATATATATATATATAAATATATATATATATATATATATATATATATATATATATATATATATATATATATATATATCTTGTGAGGCCGTAGATAGAAGGTGACGGGACCGTTGCTTTCGCAGCTCCTTTATTCCGATGCGTCAGGCGGGGACGAACCAAGATGGCGACCCAGCGTCCCTGCTGATGATGATTAGCCGAAGACGAGGTTGTGCCGGTGATGATGAGTATGTACAGCAGATGATGCGGTAGCCGCAAGCTACTGGTGATGATGATTAATACCAATGGGGACAAATATCTCCTAGCAGGCAGCAAGACACAAACTCAGCTCACACTATTATCCCCCTCGTTGAAAGAAGCGGGCGCCTGGCCGCGTTTCAGAGTTCGTCGCGGCGGTTAAAAACCTTGAGCCGGGAAACGTGAACTATCTCGGTGCCACGATGGCGGCGGTCGGAACTTGGGCAAACCGGTGTGACGCGAAAGTTTACAGGAGAGGTCGCCTCGAGAACCTTGTACGGACCAAGGAAACGGTGCAAGAACTTCTCACATAGGCCCGGAACACGAATAGGCGTCCACACCAAGACTTCATCACCGGGTCGGAATTGAGGAGAGCGATGCACAGCGTCGTAGCGTTGCTTTCGATCCTGTTGGCTCGCTTCAGTGCGCATGCGGGCAAGTTGGCGGCAGTGTTCAACGCGGGCAACAAATTGTTCAGGAGACGTCGTAGAAGGTGACACGGGAGCGGCGAAGAAGCAGGTATCCAGAGTGTGCGAAGGGTGACGGCCGTATACAAGGTAGTACGGGGAGTATCCGGTTGTGGTCTGAATTGCGGTATTGTAAGCATAGGTAACAGGAGGTAAGATGGCGTCCCAGTTGCGATGGTCAGGTTGAATATACATAGAGATCATATCAGAGAGAGTTCGATGGAAGCGTTCTGTGAGGCCGTTTGTTTGGGGATGATAGCTGGACGTCATCTTGTGACAGGTGTTGGAAGCTCGAAGCAAGTCGGCGAGAATTTGAGACAGAAATGTCTTGCCTCGATCGCTTAGCAAAACGCGGGGCGCTCCATGGCGTAGCAAAATGTTGTTTAAGAAGAAGTGAGCGATCTCGGTTGCGCTAGCTGAAGGAAGTGGAGCGGTTTCGGCGTAGCGAGTCAGGTGGTCCACTGCCGTAACTATCCAGCGATGACCGGCCGCTGTCGGAGGCAAGGGACCGTAAAGGTCAATACCGACCACTTCAAACGGGCTTGCTGGACACGGAAGGGGCTGGAGTAGACCGGCAGGGGGTGACGTGGTGCGTTTCCGGTGCTGACAAGGCGCACAAGAGGCGACGTATTTGGCGACACTCGTAGAAAGCCCTGGCCAAAAGAAGCGCCCTCGGACACGGTCGTAGGTCTTCTGGAATCCGAGGTGGCCTGCAGTTGGGTCGTCGTGCAACGCTTCCAAAATGCGTGGACGGAGGGAACGGGGCACAACCGGAACCCATCTGGCTCCATCGGTGTGGTGGTTGATGCGGTACAGTGCGCCATCAAGAAGCTGGAACTGGTGCAGCTGACGACGTAGGCGGCTATTCGGTGGTTGTGTGGAGCCGGTGAGCCGATCGATTATTGTCCGACAATAACTGTCGGCGTGTTGAAGGGCAACCAAGTCGGGGATATCGTTAATAGGAATATCGATGGGTGCAATGGGCAAAGGCGGCACATTAGAATGTCGGGCAACGTCGTCTGAAGACTTCACCAGCGGACACCGGGAAAGCGCGTCCGCGTCGAGATGCTTGCGACCAGACTTATAGATCACCGTGAAGTCATATTCTTGCAAGCGGAGAATCCAGCGCCCGAGTCGTCCTGACAGATTTTTCAAAGAAGACAGCCAACACAGGGCATGGTGATCTGTAACGACTGTGAAATGTCGGCCGTAAAGGTATGGACGGAACTTTTGAACAGACCACACAACAGCCAGACATTCTTGCTCTGTGATGGGGTAATTTTTTTCTGCGGACGTCAGAGAGCGGCTTGCGTAGGCAACCACTCGTTCACGCGAGTGAGCATCGCGCTGTAGCAAGACGGCGCCAATTCCATGCCCGCTAGCGTCAGTATGAAGAAGAACTGGCTTTGTGTCATCGAAGTGGCGAAGTACAGGCCCGGAAGTAAGTGCTTGCTTTAGGTTTTGAAAAGCCTTCTCGCAGTCGTCACTCCAGACAAAGGGGTTACCGGAATGCAGTAGCTGATTGAGGGGCGAGGCCAGGGTGGCGAAATTGCGAACGAAACGACGGAAATATGATGCCAAGCCAAGGAAACTGCGAAGGGATTTTTGTTCTTGAGGTCGAGGGAAATTAGCCACAGCGGAAATTTTGTCTGGGTCGGGCCGTATACCATCTTTGCTGACAATGTGACCGAGAACTTTGATGGATCTGCGGGCGAAGTGGCACTTCTTGGTGTTCAAAGTCAGGCCGGCTTTGGCCAGATTGGTCAGAACTTCATCGAGACGCCGGAGATGTTCAGGAAAATTCGACGAGAAAATAACAATGTCATCCAGGTAACACAAGCACGTCTTCCATTTAAGGCCACGAAGGACTGTGTCTATCATGCGTTCAAACGTGGCTGGGGCGTTGCATAAACCAAACGGCATTACGTTAAACTCGTATAAGCCGTCTGGAGTAGCAAACGCTGTCTTTTCTTTGTCAGGCTCGTGCATGGGTATCTCCCAATAACCAGATCGCAGGTCTAAGCTGGAGAAAAATTCCGCCCCCTGCAGACAGTCGAGCGCGTCATCTATACGTGGCATTGGATAAACATCCTTCTTGGTGATCTTATTCAAGGCTCGATAGTCCACGCAAAACCGCACGGAACCATCCTTCTTGCGGACTAAAACCACGGGGGAAGACCATGGGCTGGAAGACGGCCGAATGATGTCTCGTTCTAGCATGTCCGCTACATTTTCTTCGATGACTTTTCGTTCGGACGATGACACACGGTATGGGCGACGGCGGACGATGTGGGTCCCATGCGTCTCGATCCGATGCGCTGTCACAGACGTCTGCCCCAGCTTGCTAGAAAGGCAGTCAAATGTGTCCCTGTGTTTATCCAGGAGTTGAAGTAGCTGGTTTGTTTCGCTTTCTGAGAGGTCTTTGCTGATGGTAGCCTTAAGTGTGGACATATTTGGCTCAGATTTTGCAGGCGTCGGAACGGAAGAGACGGAGCACAGGGGAACTAATGAGAGCGTATCGTCAGGCAGAACAAAAGCGATAGTAGCACCCGCGGGGAGCAATATGGATTCGGAAGTGGCGTTTGTAGCCAGAAGCTGTGCTGATCCATGTGAGAAGCGGACGAGGCATGTCGGGATGACGACACCTTTGGGCAGAAAACGTGGAGAGGGAACTATTAGCACGTCTCCGTCACTGATTCGGTTTGAGCAGAGGGAAAGCACCGTCTCGCGGCGGGGGTTTAAAACACAATCTTCACTCGCTGTGACGTGCAGCTGTGGTACTTCAGAAATGCCGCTGAGCTGCTCTGTATCCGTGAGTTGAATTTCAGGGTGATCACATGAAATGACGGCGGATGCGGATGAGAGAAAATCCCAACCCAGAATAAGATGATGAGCACAGGGGGACAACACCGCACACTGAACATGATGCCGAAGAGAACCAACAACAATCCGCACTGTGCATTGTCCGGATGGCTTAATCACACTGCTATTCGCTCCATGTAGAAAAGGTCCCGTGTAGGGTGTTCGTACCTTGCGTAGACGAGCACACAATTCCGCACTTATCACTGAAACGCTCGCACCAGTGTCAATAAGGGCATCGACGCAAACACCTTCAACCAAAACAGACAGCAAGTTCGACGGACGCTCTGGAGGACTTGTAAGCTTCGCAGGAGATGCAGTTTTCCCTCCCAAAACTGCATTAACTAGTTTTCCTGGCGGTGGTTAGCGATGTAAGACGCAGGACGAAGGGGGGAAACGGAACGGCGACCTGGTGAAGGCGAGCGGGGTCGTTGCGCACGGGAGCTGCGAGGGACGTCGTCAGTCTGAGGCGGAGACGGGGAGCGGCGTGGAGGCGACGGGTACGCACGCCGCCGGTAGCCGTAGTAGTTCGGGGGTACGCTCTCGCGCTCATAGGCAGCATAACCACGTCGTTCATCCCGTTGGCGGCGTCGACAAAAGCGGGAGATGTGACCTCGAATGCCGCAATAGTAGCACACGGGCCGGTTGGAGAAGGCATCCTGACTTGGTGGAAAGTAGGGCTTTGAGCTCGGCGCGTGGGGCATGGCCGCAACATAGCCAGACGAAGGGTGGCTCATGATCGGGGACAACGGCAGAGGTGTCCGGCCAGCGACATCCGAGTAGGACGGTGTTGATGGGGCAACTGAATGGACAGGCGGCACTAGCACAGGCATAGCCGCAAGCTCCTCTTTAACCATCTCGCGAAGGCCAGGAGCCGTAGCGGCTTGGCGAACACCGTGCGGAAAATGAGAGGTGTTGCCGTACACTTCTTCGCGAACTATAGCTCGAATCATCGCACGAAGGTCTTCGTTCCCAAGATGAGGAGTAGGCGCCGTGTCCCGTGGGAGGCGGATGGATTGAAGTTCGTCGATACGCTGACAGGAGGATCTTACGTCTGCTACGGTGGAAAGGTTCTGCAGGACAAGTGCGTTGAAAGCGAACTCGCCGATCCCTTTGAGAATGTGACGAACACGGTCAGACTCCGGCATATCTTTGTCGACGCGGCGACACAGCGCTATAACATCCTCGATGTATGAGGTGTATGTCTCATTAGCTTGCTGCACGCGGACCTCCAGCTCCCTCCTCGCGTTGTCACTCCGCGCTTTAGGGGAGCCAAAAATCTTTTGCACCTCCGTGGTGAAGCCAGCCCAGTCGGTAAATTCATGTTTGTGGTTTAAATACCACGTCTCGGCAATCTTCTTCAGAGAGAAGCCAACGTTGAACACATTGAGGCGATCATCCCACCTATTGAACTCGCTGACGCGTGTGAAGCTGTCCAGCCACTCCTCCACGTCTTCGCCCCGAAGACCAGTGAACTCGGGCGGGTCGCGCTGGGGAGTGGTGACGATGCATTGCAGAGGCGCAGAGGCTGCGCTACTCGGAGTGTCTTGCGACATGGACATTGGTCCTGAGGGCAAGCGGCGACCTGAACGGAGCTCCAGGGGTGTCGAAGGAGAGGTACAGCTCGGGATCGAGTTGCAACTCCACCACTTGTGAGGCCGTAGATAGAAGGTGACGGGACCGTTGCTTTCGCAGCTCCTTTATTCCGATGCGTCAGGCGGGGACGAACCAAGATGGCGACCCAGCGTCCCTGCTGATGATGATTAGCCGAAGACGAGGTTGTGCCGGTGATGATGAGTATGTACAGCAGATGATGCGGTAGCCGCAAGCTACTGGTGATGATGATTAATACCAATGGGGACAAATATCTCCTAGCAGGCAGCAAGACACAAACTCAGCTCACAATATATATATATATATATATATATGGATATGTATATATATAGTTACGTGAGTAAACAGCAACAGAGCCAGAGGCCAATCGTCCGGAGCCGGTGTGCGCCGTTCTGGCGTATCTCGATCATCCTCATCCTTATCATGGAAATCACAAGCATGATCATCACCGCCTAAGCCGCGAAGAAGACGAGAACGTGCCCCTTCGTGAGCGCGTGTTCTTGGTGGGACTGCTACCAGGCATCAGGAACAACTTTCCCTAAATACACCCTCTTTTCTCTCTCCTACTGGCCTTCATCAATCGTTCTGCCGTGACACTAAAAATGTTACATGGCGGCAGGACAGGACGACATGAACGTTGAGACAGCCGAACGGTATATTTACAGCTTATTTGCATGGCGGCCAAGCTGCGGGCACCCACAAAGCTTCTTCGTCTTTGAGGCTGGGATGACAAAGCCACGCTGCATTGTCCTCTTCATCGTCTTCTCGTAAGATGGCTCCCCGGTTGAAAGCGACCGTCCCGGTCGACACCGCGGAAGTAGTTTATGTGATGATGATGAAAGATGAGATGACAATGTACAGTGAAGTCCTTGCCGCCACATTGGATGATGTCGTCGGTGATGCCTGGTCCCACGACACGACCTCGTCAAGGCACCGACGAAAGGTCTGAGGTAGCCTGAACCACGTCGGACGACTGGGCTGGGGACACGGCATTTTGTGTTGGTCACGCCTCGTCTGGTCTGTTCGCGGCAGGTCTAGATAGGCTTATCACGTGGGCTGGGGATACGGGGCAGAGGACGTCGTCGAGTTCAGGTCACGTAAGGGCTGGGGTTGTCCGGTGTGTTCCGCTTACCCTCGACGAGTGCGCTTGTGCCGGGACGTTGCAAATCGATTACCAGGGTGGCGATGAACCGACCCGCACACTCCACCAAAATGTTACGTGCCGGCAGGACAGGACGACATGAACGATGAGACAGCTAAACAGTATATACTGCGGATTTACATGGCGGCCAAGCCGCGCACCCACAAAGCTTCTTCTTCGTTGGAAGCTGGAATGAGAAAGCCACGTTGCATTGTGCATTGTCCTCTTCATCGTCTTCTCGTAACAATATATATATATATATATATATATATATATATATATATATATATATATATATATATATATATATATATATGTAGCCAGTCAAAGAAACTTCTAGAGGAGCCAAAAGAAATAGTTGAGAAAATGGTAGACGCCGAATAAAAACAAAAACAGTGGTTTATTGACGTTTCGACTGGAGGATCAGTCTTCTTCTTGAGTGACATACAACATTGGAGCACGCATGCTTATATAGGTGCAGAAGGTGTGCTGCAGTGCACCTTTATTAACAACATTGGCGGGTTGGGGCGAGGGAACAGGGAACGGAGGGCATTACACATGTGGCACTATACATGATGACAAAATCTGAATAGCCAGAGTTTAAAGCCACTCTTTTATAAGCGTTTCATTGATGATGTATTCCTGATTTGGACCCACGGACAGACGATCCTGCTAACCTTCATAGACGCGTTCAACTCTGCGCATCCCTCCATTTCTTTTCCTTACCAATACTCCCCGTCTACTGTTCATTTTCTTGACGTAAACGTCACCGTTTGAGAGGGCAAACTGATCACTAAACTGTACCGAAAGCCGACCGACAAGCAACAGTACCTACATTTCCACGGCAGTCACGTCAAACCGGAACTCCCTACAGCCAAGCTCATCGTTTTCGTCGAATTTGCTCAAAGGAAGAGGACTTCAATGATAATTGCAAGGAGCTACGCAGTGCACTTTTGAAACAAAAATATCCCTCTGAAGTAATCGACAACACTATAGACAGAGCACGAAACTTGAATCGCTCAGACATTCTCAGAAGCACCAAAACCTCCCACGACACCCCGCAACGAACTTGGTCTTAACCCATTCCGCATCTTTTACCAAAGTCTCGTGTAAACTAAAACATTCTTACCCAAAGTGAGTGCCTAAAAAATATTTTTCCCGAACCCCCACGGGTTGTGTACAGGAGAAACAAAAACGTTAGGGATGACCTGATCTCATCCAAAATAAGGACTCAAGCGACTGGCGGATGCAGTCCTTGCGGGAAGCCTCGGTGTCAAACACGCACGCACATGTCCACAACGGATATTGCGGTCAGTCCAGCCTCTCCCTTCCGTCTAAATATCGAAGGAAACCTTAGCTGTAATATTTCGAATGTGGTATATTTTCTCGAGTATACGGTGTGCCACCTACAATACGTCGGCGCACACAAAAGTCGTTCAGAACTAGGTTTAATAAGCACAAGTCACATTCAAACACTCTGCCATCTCTCCCGTTGTCAAAACACGTTAACCTTCCTGGGCACTCTTTTGACCACCTCAGAGCCACGATATTAGAATCTGGGTTTCGCTCTCACCCTGATCAACTAATCCGCGAATCGTACCTCATTTACAAGTTCAAATTCGCATCCTCAGGCATTAATGAGAGTTTGGCGAAATTATCCTCTTTGGTGGGTACCTAAGCCATTTTCAGCCTTTTTCCTCTCTTTCTGTTTTTTTATTTCTTTCGTTTTTTTGTTTCATTCGCCCTACCGAACACTGTCACCCACCACACGTTTCCCCCCTCCCACCCTTGCTGCCTTCCCTTTTTTTCGTGAAATAGCTGCATTCCCAGTGCGCCTCCGCTCCCGCGGTGGGCAGCCCCCTTTGGGGGGTTAAATTTGTTATCGCGAACGCGCCATCCGCGCGGTCACTCACCATTTTCTTCGATGTTGCGCGGTTCCCCCACCCCTCCACTTCTTCGACAGCCATTAATTACTCACTTCTTTGCATGCCTCCATCATGCTGTGACATGCTTTTATTATATACACGGAAACTTGTTGACCCTTACTGGCGACCGATCTAATAGTTGCTTCCATGCAGGACACACCTAGTTACTTCCTACCTGGCTAAATAATTGGTTGCGTTGCTGGCACGTGCGCTCTTGTGTGATTTCTGTGAACTTCTAAACTGCCCTGACATTCCCCACGCCGTCGGTAATTGGTGTTTTCAGGAATGGATGTGTCACCGGCGGCTTCCGTTCTGTATTTGTTGTTCTTGTACTTTGCATTTCATGTGTTGCGACGTTCCCTGCACCATTCATTTATTCGTGTAATTCGTATGAAAAGTGTTTTTGAACAGCTCCCTACCCTGAATTTGTTTTATGGACGAAGTTGTATATTGCTGAGCTTTTTAGAAAAGAGTTTGTCATCATGTAGAGTGCCACATGTATAATGCCCTCCTTTCCCTGTTCTCTCACCCCAACCCACCCATGTTGTTAACAAGAGTTAACAACAAGAATGCACACCTATATAAGCGTGCGTGCTCCAACGTTGTTCATTACTCAAGATGAAGACTGGTCCAACTGTAGAAACGTCAGTAAACCACTGTTTTTCTTTTTAATCGTGCGTCTACCATTTTCTCAACTATATATATATATATATATATATATACATATATATATATATATATATATATATATATATAGTTAAGAGAAATGGTTCCTGGCTATGAGGTTAGGTGCACGATAGAGAAGTCAAACTGAAAACCATAACATTTGGTCTAATGTTTCGACCGGGGAGTGGTCTTGGTCAAAATTCAGAGACCGGTCCCTGGTCGAAACGTTAGAATAAATGTTATGTGTTTCAGTTTGACTACTCTATCGTATATATATATATATATTGTAATGAAGATACTACGAGCAGCAAGGGCACTTCCTTAAATGGGTATGTGCGTAGTATCGGGACAATTCCCCCAAAGCGGGTATGTGCTCGAATGTGGGACAATCCGCCACAAGCGGGTATGTGCCTGGATCTGGGACTGGCAGCCCCACCGAGAGTGCTGTGCGCGAGACTGCTTCTGAGACCCGCCGAGAGCTCGCTCTGACCCGTTTGGACTTCACGGCAGTAAGACCTCGCTATAACGCCCTGTCAATAAACCCCACTATATTTTGGTGGAGGTCCTACACTTTACAAGGTCCCCAACCTGGAATTACGCAGCAAGCGAGTGCTTAGGCCCGTACCCGGAGGAATCGACCAGGAGGAAATGGTGTCGCCGCAGCCCGCACCCATCATGTGCTCCGGTGTTCTGCTCCAACGAGAACCCGCCCACTTCACCGGCGAGGATGATACCGACGCAGATGACTGGCTGACCTCCTACGAAAGGGTGAGCATTCATAATAAATGGGATGACACCATGAAGCTGAATAACGTCGATTTGTATCTGGACAAAGTCGCAAGGTTGTGGTTCCGTAACAATACCACTGATACGCGCACTTGGACGGATTTCAAGGCCCGCTTCCTGGCAGCATTCGCTCGACCTGCTGTGCGAAAGCTTCAAGCTGAGCAACGCCTACGCAAGCGAGCCCAGGAAGAGGACGAGGCATACACGAGCTATATAGAGGACGTCGTGGACCTATGCAGACGAGTGAATCCTGCGATGTCAAGCGCCCGCCTATGATCAAGCGCCCGTATCAAGTGCCCGCCTATGGACCGCAGCAGTACTTCACTCGTGTTGACACGTGCCCGACACCGAGTTCGTACCCTGTGGACCAGCAGCCCTTTCCGCGCCGCCGCTCCTCGTCCCCGCGTTCCCGTTCCCTTTCTCCCATGCGCCCTCGCCAGACTCCACCCACCGAGGGAAACTGACGGCTGCAGTTCCCGAGGCAAGAACTGCACTGACGTCTAAATGCCCAAGTCCTCGTTTCTCACCCGCCAATGTTATTGAACTGACCGTTGAAGGTGTAGCCGCATTAGGGCTTGTTGATACTGGTGCCGCTGTGTCCGTCTTAAGTAAACGACTCTGCCGCTCATTACGAAAAGTGACAACGCCACTCTCCGACCTTACTCTGCGAACCGCAAGTGCGCAAGAGGTTAAACCGCTAGCCATGTGCACCGCTCGTGTAGCGATACAAGACATCACATACGTCATCGAGTTCATTGTCCTTCCTTCGAGTTCGCACGACATCATCCTCGGGTGGGACTTCTTATCACATCATCACGCCATCATTGATTGTGCCCGTGCAGAGGTCGCACTATTTCCGTCATGCGAACCGCCATCGACTGACGTGTCCGTGAGGTTAATCGTGATGGACGACACGTCTCTCCCGCCCCATTCCTCCGTGCTTGTGCCTGTTTCCTGTGACGTCACCCCTGATTCCCCTGTTGTTTTCACGCCATCGAGTCTATTTTCGTCTCGGAAATGCTTTCCTTTGCCCACTGCTGTCCTCGACGTCCAATCTGGGTCCAGTGTTATGCTTGTCAGCAATCCATCGTTTTGCCCATCAACATTATATCGTGGGGAATGTCTCGGATACGTGGAAGCTCTCGACCCCATTCTGATCATGGCCGTCCCGGAGGAAACATCTTCGTTTTCGGTGAATGTCCTCAGCCCTCATCCCAAGGAAGACCCTGATGTTTTTCAACAATCCCTCGATGGCGATCTCACCCCAGCACAAAGGGACAAAATCCTCGCCATTCTCGATCGCTTCCGTCAATCCTTCGACTGTCATCAGACCGCCTTGGGCCGCACGTCGACAGTTGCCCACGAAATCGATACCGGATCCCACGCCCCACTGCGGCAGCGACCTTATCGTGTTTCACCTGCGGAACGGCGTGTGATTGACGAACACGTCGCTGACATGCTCACGCGCCACGTCATTCGACCCTCTTCAAGCCCCTGGGCATCGCCCGTCGTGCTTGTCACGAAGAAAGATGGGTCCATCCGGTTCTGCGTCGATTATAGGCGTCTGAACAAAATCACCCGCAAAGACGTCTACCCGCTACCTCGTATCGATGACGCTCTTGATTGCTTGCAAGGCGCTGAATTCTTCTCGTCTCTCGATCTACGTTCAGGCTACTGGCAAGTTCCCATGGCCGAACCTGATCGCTCAAAAACTGCCTTCGTGACACCTGATGGACTTTACGAATTTAACGTCATGCCTTTCGGACTTTGCAATGCGCCCGCAACATTTGAGAGAATGATGGACAGTGTTCTACGGGGCCTCAAGTGGAAAACATGCCTTTGTTACTTAGACGACATTGTCGTGTTTTCGCCCGATTTTACCACTCACCTTGAGCGCTTAGAACAGGTCTTGACGTGCCTCACGTCTGCTGGATTACAGCTGAACTTGAAGAAATGCCGCTTTGCTGCTCGCAAACTGACCATTTTGGGTCATGTCGTCTCAAAAGATGGCATCCTTCCCGACTCGGAGAAGCTTCGCGCCGTCGCCCAATTTCCGAAACCCGCCACAATTAAAGACCTACGAAGTTTCGTTGGATTATGTTCCTATTTTCGCCGCTTTGTCCGGAACTTCGCCACCATCATCGAACCTTTGACGAAGCTTCTCAATGGATCCGGTAGAGAAGCTGTCGCCTGGTCGCCTGACTGCGAGGAAGCTTTTGTGTCTTTACGGCGCTTGCTTACATCGCCCCCAATACTACGCCATTTCGACCCCCTCCTACCAACTGAGGTACACACTGATGCCAGTGGTGTCGGTCTTGGCGCTGTACTGGCTCAACGAAAAGACGCCGTACAGGAGTATGTAGTTGCCTATGCCAGCCGTACTCTCACAAAGGCGGAGCGAAATTACTCGGTCACCGAAAAAGAATGTTTGGCGATCGTTTGGGCGATTCACAAGTTCCGTCCTTACCTGTATGGCCGCCCGTTTAACGTTGTCACGGACCATCACGCGTTGTGTTGGCTGTCGTCACTAAAAGACCCGTGCGGCCGACTTGGCCGTTGGGCTCTCCGCCTCCAGGAGTACGACATTCGCGTTGTGTATCGGTCCGGCCGCAAGCATACGGACGCCGATGCCCTTTCTCGATGTCCCCTGGAGTCAGAAAATGCCTGCATATCCTCGCTCGACTGCGCCCTGGCGTCACTTGACATCCGCGACATGGCTGCAGAGCAGCGGAAAGACCCCTGGATTGCGTCCATACTGCAATACCTGTCGAGTCCGTCCACAGTTTCGGCGTCCCGTGCACTCCGTCGCCAGGCTTCACACTGCTCCGTTCGGGATGAACTCCTATATCGGCGCAACTATTTCGCAGACGGGCGCAAATGGTTGCTAGTTATTCCGCGTCATTTGCGTTCCGCTATCTGCTCATCCTACCACGCTGACGCGCAATGCGCCCACGCTGGCGTCCTCAAGACATATCAGCGGCTGCGCATACGCTACTACTGGCCCGGAATGTACACGTTTGTTACAAAGTACATCCGCTCCTGCCTCGAATGCCAGCGCCGCAAGTCTCCGCCGCAACACCCTACCGGACCAACACAGCCACTACCATGCCCGGCGCGCCCTTTCGACCGCGTTGGGATCGACATCTACGGGCCCCTCCCGAGCACAACCGCCGGAAACCGTTGGATCATCGTTGCAGTGGATCATCTTACCCGATATGCGGAAACAGCCGCACTCCCCACTGTCACGGCGCGTGATGTGTCAGAATTCCTCCTCCAAAGGTTTATTTTGCGCCACGGCGCGCCCAAGGAGCTCTTGAGCGACAGAGGACGCGTCTTTTTATCCGACGTTGTACAAGCCCTGCTGACCCAGTGCCAAGTCGTTCATAGAAAAACTACAGCGTATCACCCTCAAACCAATGGGTTAACCGAAAGATTTAACCGCACGCTTGGCGACATGCTTTCGATGTATGTCTCTTCGGACCATTCAAACTGGGACGTGGTTCTGCCATCTGTCACGTTTGCATATAATACGGCGACGCAGACTACGACGGGCTTCTCACCATTCTTTCTACTCTATGGGCGTGAGCCTTCCGGCTCCCTGGACACCATCCTGCCCTACCGTCCCGATGTCTCCGAGTGCAGGCCCGTTTCCGAGATAGCTAGGCATGCCGAAGAGTGCCGTCAACTGGCTCGATCCTTTACCGCTGCGGAACAAGGGCGCCAAAAATCTCGTCGTGACGTTTCAGCCACCGCACCTACCTATGCAACCGGATCCCTCGTGTGGCTGTGGATTCCGTCAAAGACACCCGGTCTTTCACCAAAACTCCAAGCTAAATACCATGGACTCTACCGAGTTATCGAGAAAACGTCCTCCGTGAATTACGTCGTTGAGCCAATCACTGCCACGACCGATATTCGTCGCCGTGGGCGCGAAACAGTTCACGTACAGCGCATGAAGCCGTACTATGACCCCGTCGTTGTCGCATCGCCTTGAGCCGCCAGGATGGCGTCTCTCTTTGCCGGGGGGTGATTGTAATGAAGATACTACGAGCAGCAAGGGCACTTCCTTAAATGGGTATGTGCGTAGTATCGGGACAATTCCCCCAAAGCGGGTATGTGCTCGAATGTGGGACAATCCGCCACAAGCGGGTATGTGCCTGGATCTGGGACTGGCAGCCCCACCGAGAGTGCTGTGCGCGAGACTGCTTCTGAGACCCGCCGAGAGCTCGCTCTGACCCGTTTGGACTTCACGGCAGTAAGACCTCGCTATAACGCCCTGTCAATAAACCTCACTATAATATATATATATATACATATATATATATATATATATATATATATATATATATATATATATATATATATATATATATAATGAAGAAAATGAAACACGTCGAAAGAGGATAGGTCAACCGGGGACCGACCTTCGTCAGAATAACAGTACCATGAGTACCAGCGACTCGATGGAGACCCCACCACAAACTTTAAATCGCTCATTACAAATTCATTAACCAACCTAATTGAACAACAAAAAATTCCTGCTTCCGCTCTCAATTCTCTGGTTCCACTGAGCCCCGTCGCTGGTCGATCTTACCTCCTTCAAAAAATCCATAAAGCGGGAAACTCCGGACGGCCAATAGTTTCTGGCTTAGGCACAGTTACAGAATTAATCTCCTTATTTGTAGATTTAGTAATAAACCCGATTCCACCTTCATTTCCATCCTATATTAACGACGCAAACCATTTCTTGTCGGACATTGTCGATCTGTTTGTGCCTCCTGGTTTACAGTTGGTTACTTTAGATGTGGCATCCCTTCACACCAATATCCCGCATGCGGATGAAATACAGGCAGCACTTCACTCCTACAACGAGTCCGTTTGTGACCAAATAATTGACAGCTCCACCTTGGTAACCCTCTTAAAATTGATACTTGAATTAATTAATTTTAAATTCAATGGGGTTCATTACCTACAAGTTAATGGCACATCAATGGGCACGCCCATCGGCCCCACTTATGCAAATATTTTCATGGGCTTACTCGAAAACAAATTTGTGGCAAGTCGCGCGCTGAAGCCACTCTACTACAAGCGATTCATCGACGATATCTCTATGATTTGGCAGCACGGGGAAGCTCATCTTTTATCCTTCATCCATAAATTTAACAACGCGCATCCGTCTGTTTCTTTTTCCCACGCATACTCAGAATAAACTATTAATTTTCTAGATGTAGCATTGACGATGTGTGATGGCCAGCTCGCTACAACAGTTTATAAAAAGCCTATTGACCGCCAGCAAGATCTTCACTTCAAAAGTTATCATGTCAAGCACTGTAAAACTAGCATACCCTACGGTCAGGCCCTTCGTTTTAAAAGAATAGGCTCCCAACAATCTGATTTTAATTCTAACTGTGCCCATCTTCGCAACGCTTTAGTCAGGCAAAATACCCTTCCCAGATAATTGATGACGCCATCAAGCGTGCTGATAGCCACGACCGTGAAGCACGTTTAGGCACCAAGAAGAAACAGTCACTTTCATCGCATATTAACCTTGTTCTAACCTATTCCGCACCTGCACAGAGTGTAAACGCCGTTTTAGGAAAACACCATAACATACTTTCACAGCGCGAACGACTGAAATCAATTTTCGCAGAACCACCTCGTGTGACTTACAGAAGATCCCGGAATTTTTGGGACTTTCTTACATCTTCAAAAGGCAAATCTACATTGACTACAGCATGCCGCCGTTGCAACAAACCTCGCCGCAAGGTTTGCCACCATATGACTACCTCATCAACCGCGAATAGCACTGCTTCTGATTTTAGCTTTGAAAGAAATGGTAACTATACTTGTGATACCAGTAACGTAGTTTATCTACTTGAATGCAATCTTTGTAAAATGCAGTACGTTGGGGAGACTCAAAAATCCTTCAGACTTCGCTTTAACAATCACAAGGCTCATATTTCTGCACTACCTCATCTTCCATTATCAAAGTATGGCAATATCGCTGGTCACACTTTTGACAATATCAAAGTCACGATCTTCGAATCTGGCTTTCCAACGCACCATCATAGGGACGTTCGCGAGTCATTTTTAATCTTCAAATTTAGCACAATCGCACGTGGTTTGAATGAAAGCGCAGGAAAACTGAGTTGCTTGCACCTTTGATGTCAATCCTTTTTTTTAATTTTTTGCGGGTGCTGATATTTGTGACACTCCGTATCACACGTGTCGAACATAGATTAGACTGCCACTGGTTAGGTATCTGTAAAACGGTGCCCCGACAGTGCATTGCACTTTGATTATGTTCCTTGCTGATTTTGTTCTTCTTGTTTTTGTTTTTCTTGTGATTTATGCTGCCACGTGGTTTTTGTCACCGCAACGAACGCCTTTATATACTGTACAGCTACTCGCGGTACTGTTATTCTGACGAAGGCCGGTCCCCGGTCGAACCGTTAAAACCTATCCTCTTTCGACGTGTTTAATTTTCTTCATTATACCAGAGTCCTTCAATGCTTTACTAGTCACGAAACTGCTCCGTAACTCAATGGGAGAGCTTCATATGCTGCGTTTGGCCGCCGCGCAGTGGCGCCACCCTCTCACTGAGGTCACTCCTCGGGCGGCGTTGCGCTGGCTCGAACGGCGGAGCCGCGGTGAGTTGTGTTTGTTTTGAGCGGGAAAAAATGTAACGTGCATATCGCGCTCTCGTGATGCTACTTAAGTAGTGCAACGACGATGCCGAACATGTGTTGCGTCCCGGGATGTCGTTCCTTGTACAACGATACCACAGAAAATGTTTCCTTGTTCTGTTGACCGAGCGACGGGCAGCTGCGTGAGAATTGGAGGCGCGCCATTTCAAGGCAAGCAACCGGAGATTTCAGCTTCGATTATAAGTGTGCGACAGTGTGTGGAAATACCATTTTGAGAGCATCGTGGATCTAAATTTGTACAATGCTAACTTAAAGCCGAATTTTTGTCATATCAGTCAGGTTGTAGCGGTGCTTCATTACCTGTTTGCAAACTTGTATTACCTTGCGCTCAGGCTCGCGTGTTTTTAAAAAAGCTTTCGGACGTCCTTGTGCTTTTACTTTTCATTATTCCGAGAATTATCCCTTAGGGTTCGTTTTGTTTGTTTTGTAACCGCGCGTGGCCGATTCCGGTTTCTTATGTGGCGTTTCAACCGGAGCGCCGGCCCATTTGCTCTGTTTGTCGTACGTCCCGTCGGGCAACATTGTTTGATGTGGAAAGGGTGCCAGCTTGTCGCTAACTTGATTTTTTGTTTCTTCGACAATGTTCTCGATCCTGTTTCCATAGATCTGAAATTAATAACGTTCCGAGAGTAATGCATGCATTGCAAACGCCGCGCAACTCACTTTATCGACGTTGATCAGTGCGCGTCACACTGCGGACTGCTTCTTCGACGTTTGTGTTTCATTCTAGTCTTTTGTAGTGCAGGAGCACGCTAGCTCGCCGCGTTCAGAAAAGCTTTACTTCGTCCTTGGCTACGTGGAAATATTCTGTTTTCTCCGTCTGCTGCACATCTCAGCGCGAAAAAATAAATTTTTGTACGCTGGACCACGCTCTTTTGTCTCCCATCGTAACATAGAATTTTTTTGCTGCGTGTGATAAAATCAGTTTTATTGTTATTTTTCGCTTCCTGTTTTTGCAAGTATTCCAAAGCGTGGATGCAGAAAGAAACATGGTGCAACGTATATCTCTTCGTGCTTTGATCCTTCGCGTTTCTGCAGCGTTTTCGGGATATCTCTTTTAGCGTTCTGTGCATTCCAGAGCAATCAACAGATTCATTAAGCGTAGTATGAACGACGCGTACTTGGTTTCTTTCAGTTTTTAATTGTAATATCGATAGGCCCGCAGCAGTCCGTGACTACACAGCTACCGTATATGTGGTAATTACAACTTTGGTTTTAGAAAAGAATCAATATAGATTGAAAAATCCGTAAACACGACGGCGCAGCGCTTGTGCCAGAGCACACAGAAGCCGTTGCCGTTCGCGGCCGAAGTCCGCGGTAATTTACTTCGAAAAATAAAACCCCACTGAAGGCAGGTGATATACACAATGACTGGACTATTAATCGCTAACTACTACGAAAAAAACGCACTTAATCAGCGCGCAGACACCAAAAGCAGCAAGCGTTTGCACGCCAAGAGCTGGCCAATACGCCGCACGCGCGGCGGCTGGATGACCTTCGAGCGGCGGTTGCGCCTGTAGTGGCGCGAGCGGTCCCTATATGAAACGAGCGCCGAAGTTTCGTGACCAGTAAAGTATTGAAGGACTCTGATTATACTTACCGGTGTCCAAGAAATTGTTTCCCGCTATATATATATATATATATATATATATATATATATATATATATATATATATATATATACACTTAGAAAACGGTAGTCGCACGATTAAAAACAAAAACAGTGGTTTACTGACGTTTCGACTGGAGGACCTGTCTTCACCTTGAGTAACCTGTTACTCAAGATGAAGAGTGGTCCTCCAGTCGAAACGTCAGTAAACCACTGTTTTACTTTTTAATCGTGCATCTACCATTTTCTCAAGTATTTCTTCTGGCTCCTCGAGAAGTTTTCTTTTACTGTTTATATATATATATATATATATATATATATATATATATATATTGTAATGAGAAATTGGTGCAAGCACTGGCCAACAAGCGCGTATGGCTGGTTTACGAATCAGGCTGGTCTGGCTCACGAATCATCGCCAGCAGCGGCCGCGAGACTGAAGAAGCAGAAGACGGTCTGTCAGACATAGCCTGGTCTACTCGTTTCAGTGACTGTGCTTCGCTACCAATAAACCCCCTTTCAATTGGTGGAGTGTGCGGGTCCATCGTAAAACCTGGAGCTTCGCAACCGGCGGCTGCCGACCACAATGTCTCACGAACCAGTCAATCAGCCTACTCCGGCGGGCCAGGTGCCACCAATTGTCTGCCCTGGAACCATACGCCCGCGGGACCCCGCTTCGTTCAGCAGAATAGACGATAGTGACGTGGAAGACTGGCTTTCTACCTTTGAGCGGATAAGCACGCACAACAAGTTGGACGACGCCATGAAATTAACAACGTGGGCTTCTTTTTTACGCATCTCACCGAACTTTGATTCAATAATCGTTGTCGAGAGATGACTACCTGGGCCGAGTTCAAGGAAAGGTTTATGAAACCTTTCGGGCGACCCGAAGTGCACAAGCTTCAAGCAGAACAGCGTTTACGGGTACGGGCTCAGAAAACGACAGAAGACTTCACGAGCTACATTGAAGATGTAGTCGACCTTTGCAAGCGCGTGGACCCCAGCATGTTGGAAACTGAGAAGGTAAAACATATCCTTAAAGGAATCGACGAGGACGCATTTCATTTCAGATGCTGCTGTCCAAAGATCCGCGGACCGTTGGCGACGTCATCAGTCTCTGCGAAAGTTATGACGACCTGCGCAAGCAAAGGGCCTTGACTCGGCGTCCACTCGCCCAAAATGAGCCGCTTGCCAGTTTAGCCGTTGACTTCGACCATCCATCTGTGTTGGTCTGTATAAAAGAGATTGTCCGCGAAGAGGTTGCTCAACAACTTTGCCATGCCGCTTCAAATACTACTCCGGAGCCGGGCCCTGTGCCTCAGTCTACTTTTCGGCATGTAGTTCAAGAACAGGTGGCGGAAGTGCTGCCTTCTTTTAGCCAGCAAACTCCCGTGGCTGCTCCGATGACTTTCGCCGAAGTCGCGGGACGGCTTGCGCAGACGAGAATGCCGTTCCGACTCCCGGCTCCGCCAAGACCTCTTCCTCAGGCTCGGGTTCCGACTCAATCCACGAATCCCTGGCGTACTCCGGACAACCGGCTTATTTGCTTTTCGTCTCACTACCCAGGACATGTCGCACGTTACTGTCGTCGCCGCGTGCTTTCCGCCAACGGTCCTCCACCGGAACACCGCTATCCATATTACGGAACCACTTACGGTTCCCCCACGACGCTTCCCCAAACCGCTTCGGAGTCGTCCTACGTGCCCCCGGCTTCCGACCGCCAGCCTTTCACCGACCGTCGTTCTCAGTCCCCGCGCCGCTGTCGCCGATGCGTCGTCGTTCCACTCCTGCCGCAGAGGAAAACTGACAGCCGCAGTTCCGGAGGCAAGAACTGCGTCGCCGTCAAAAAGTTCAAGCCCTCCACGGTCTCCCGCAAATATTATTGACGTGTCAGTCGAAGGTGTCGCGACTGCTGCGCTGGTCGATACTGGAGCAGCAGTTTCCGTGATTCCAGCCAACCTCTGCCGTAAAATTCGTAAAGTTACAACGCCTCTATCTGGACTATCCTTACGAACCGCCGACTCTCAACCCGTTCATGCCTTGGCTGCTTGTACGGCTCGCGTTTCCATCCAGGGCGTAATGTACGTCATTGAATTCATCGTGCTTCCCAACTGCTCTCATGACGTCATTCTGGGATGGGACTTTTTGTCTCGGCACAACGCTCTTATTGACTGTGCGCGTGCAGCAGGTGGATTTTCTGTTGTACCAGCCGACACCACTGACGATAATTCTGCGTCATCAGCCGCTAAACTGGTCGCAGCCGCAGACACGACCATTCCTCCCCAGTCCGCCGTTGTAGTGCCGCTCTGTTGTACTTCTTTTGGGGATGCAACTGCCATTTTCACGCCATCCGAGGTCTTCCTCCGCCGCAGGTGCATACCGCTGCCTTTCGCTGTGCTGAAAATTCACCCTGGCGAAACTGCCATGGCTGTTAACAACCCGTCCGCAAGCCCGTGCTCCTTGCTAGGGGGTGAATGTCTCGGCATTGTCGAGCCCGTGGACTCCTGTCGGGTCGTTGACGTCCCAGACAATACACCTGATCATGACATCGCCGCTCTCACCCCTTCGATGACGACACAACTTTCCAACGACGTGTTTCATGCATCAATCGACGATGCTCTCGAGCCTGCGCAGAAATGTCGACTTCTCAAACTCCTGTGCCGTTTCCGTTCGTCGTTCGACTGCGCACAACCCTCGCTTGGCCGTACCTCTGTCGTCACGCATTCCATCGACACTGGATCACATGCGCCGCTGTGGCAGCGACCGTATAGGGTGTCTCCTAGCAAGCGTCAAGTGATCGATGAGCAAGTACGTGACATGCTCCAACGGCACATCATTTGCCCATCGAACAGGCCATGGGCCTCCCCTGTGGTTCTCGTCAAAAAGAAGGACGGCTCGATTAGATTTCTGGGGACTATCGGCTCCTAAACACCATTACGCGCGAGGATGTCTATCCTCTACCACGCATTGATGATGCCCTCGATTGCTTACAAGGAGCTGAATTCTTTTCGTCCCTGGACTTACCCTCTGAATGCTGGCAGGTGCCTGTAGCGGATGCTGATCGCTCGAAAACGGCATTTGTCACCCCGGATGGCCTCTTTGAATTCAATGTCATGCCATTCGGGCTCTGTAATGCCCTGCCACCTTCGAGCGAATGATGGACGGTGTGCTACGAGGTTTGAAGTGGAAGACGTGACTGTGCTATATTGACGATATCGTTGTGTTTTCCCGTGACTTTGGAACGCACCTTGCACGTTTCCAGCAAGTACTGACCTGTATCGCCAACGCCCAGCTACAACTCATCCTTAAAAGTGCAGCGCGTCAGCTCACCATTTTGGGTCACGTCGTGTCTAAGGATGGAATACTTCCGGACAAGAGCAAGTTGCGTGCTGTGGCCGAGTTCCCAAAGCCGCAACTATGAAGGCTTTACGGAGTTTCATCGGCCTCTGCTCTTACTTCCACCGCTTTGTACGGAACTTCGCGTTCATCATATCCCCGCTTACACGGCTTCTCCCTGACGGTGCCGGTGATATATCGGCGTGGTCACCAGCGTGCGATGACGCAATTACGACCTTGCGGCGCCTCCTTACTTCACCGCCTATCCTTCGGTACTTCGACCCGGGTGCTCATCCACACTGACGCCAGTGGAGTTGGCTTCGGCGCAGTGCTGGCACAACGGAAACCTGGGTTCAGCAAGTACGTTGTCGCATATGAGAGTCGCACGTTTGCAAAGGCGGAATGCAACTACTCCGTGACCGAAAAGGAGTGTCTGGCCATTTTATGGGCGCTGGGAAAGTTTCGACCCTATTTGTACGGCCGACCTTTCGACGTCATCACGGACCACCATGTGCTCTGCTGGCTGTCCTCTTTAAAATACCCATGCGGGCGCCTTGGGCGATGGGCTCTGCGGCTTCAAGAGTTCGACATACGCGTCATTCATCGGTCAGGCCGTAAACATCAAGACGCTGACGCTCTCTCCCAATCGCCGCTTCGTCCTGAGGTTGCCTGTGTTTTGACTGAGGACAGCGTTCTTTCTGCTCTCTCCTTGGATGATTTATGCACTCAGCAACGCATGGATCCATGAATCTCTTCCATTATTTCCGTCCTCTCTGGACCGTTCCCTCACCAAGGATCCCGTGCCCTTCGCAGACAAGCTCCCACTTCCCACTGCGTGACGGCCTTCTTAACCGCGGTAACTACCTCGATTAAGGGCGTAACTGGCTGCTCCTTATCCCGCGCCATCGCCGGGCCGACATTTGTGCTTCTCTTCAGGCCGACCCAACCTGTGGTCACGCGGGTGTCTTAAAGACGTACCATCGGGTTCGTTTGCGTTATTGCTGACGTGGCATGTACAACTTGGTTAAGAAGTACGTCCATTTATGTGCCACGTTCAAGCGCTGCAAGTCTCCTCCCGCTACTTCAGTCGGTCCCTTACAACCGTTACCGTGTCCAGCGACACCCTTCGACCGTGTTGGCATTGACCTCTATGGACCTCTGCCATGTACGCCAGCTGGCAACCGGTGGATAATTGTCGGTATCGACCACTTGACACGCTATGCCGAGACTGCTGCATTGCCAATGGCTGCAGCAAGAGACGTCGCTTCTTTTATTCTGTCACTTCATTTTGCGACATGAAGCGCCTCGCGAGCTCCTTGATGATCGCGGACGCGTGTTCTTGTCCTAAGTTGTTGAAGCACTACTCAAGGCATGCCGCGTCGTGCATCGCACAACTACTGCCTACCACCCACAAACAAACGGCCTGACAGAACGCTTCAATCGCACACTAGGGGACATGCTCGCCAAGTACGTCTCCGCCGATGACCAGAACTGAGACCTCGTACTACCCTATGTCACCTACTCATATAATACCGCCACCCAAGCTACAACGGGTTTCTGCCTACTTTCTGCTCTACGGACGTGAGCCCTCATGCACTCTGGACACCATCCTGCCCTACCGGCCTGATCGTTCAGAGTGTACGCTCCTTTGCGATGCCATGAAGTGCGCGGAAGACTGCCGACAACTGGCGCGACGTTTCACTGCCGAAGAACAGTGGACGCAAAAATGTGGTCATGATGGCGTCGCTACAGACCCCACCATATACCTGGCTCCCTGGTGTGGCTTTGGGTGCCCTCTACTACACCAAGACCATCCAACAAGCTCCTGTCAAAATATCATGGACCTTACCGCGTTATTGAACAAGTTTCGCCAGTCAATTACGTTGTAGAGCCTATGACCCCTTCAACGGACCTCCGAATGCGTGGTCGTTAAACTGTGCACGAGCAGTGTTTGAAGCCTTACAACAAACCGATCGTTTCTTCGGCGCCATGAAGCAACAGCCAGGATGGCCCTCTCTTCTCCGGGGGGGGGGGGGAAAAAATGGAAAAAAATTAAGGTTCCCTACAAAAATAAAAGCAACCTAAATAAAAACCGGAGCAAATTGGTGCAAGCACTGGCCAACCCAACCGTATGGCTGGTTTACGAATCAGGCTGGTCTGGCTCACGAATCATCGCCAGCAGCGGCCGCGAGATGGAAGAAGCAGAAGATGGTCTGTCCGACATAGCCTGGTCTACTCGTTTCGGTGACTGCGCTTCGCTACCAAGAAACCCCCTTTCAAAATATATACTGTAGTAAGCTTGTTGCGCCCATGAGAACTGTGATGAGCATCAGCCACAACGGGCAAATCCCCTTACGTGGATATGCTGCGCCGGATGCCGCTTGAGGAAGAGGACGCGCTCGTTCAGTGTCAGTCTCGCGAAAAGCTGGTAGTTTCTGCTCACCCCGTCTGTATCGACGCCTCGTTCGTAAATAAACAAGCCCAGCTTTCTACCAGAACCCCGACTATCTCCTTTGCAATTTTTGGTGGAGGTTGCGGTGCTGCTCGGGTCCCCATTTATCTACCCTGTAGCTGCGCAGCCCGACACTTCCCTCGAGGATGTCTCAAGGTAACCACCACGAGTCCCTACCTCCTGTGGCGCCTATCATCTGCGCTTCACGGTCCGTTCACGGGATCCCACCTTCTTCAACGGCACTGATGACCAGGATGCTGAGGACTGGCTCACCTCCTTCGAACGGGTGAGCAGCCATAACAACTGGGACGATAAACTCAAAGAGAACAACGTCAGTCTCTCCTTAACCGGTGTCGCAGAG
The DNA here is from genome assembly GCF_048455015.1 of Haemaphysalis longicornis. Taxonomy (NCBI): domain Eukaryota; kingdom Metazoa; phylum Arthropoda; class Arachnida; order Ixodida; family Ixodidae; genus Haemaphysalis; species Haemaphysalis longicornis. Next base: position 11,847,958 of record NW_027526225.1, on the reverse strand, counting down.
ACCTGGTATAAGAACCACGGGTCTGATCTACGCACGTGGTCGGACTTCAAGACCGAATTTGCCAAAGTGTTTGGGCACCCCGCTGTTCGAACACTGCGCGGTGTACAGTGTTTGCGCGAACGCGCTCAGCGCACGAATGAAGCCTTTACCTGTTACATCGAGGACATCCTTGACTTTTGTAAGCGGGCAAACAAGGCCATGACCGAAGAGGGCCAAATCAAGCACATTCTTAAAGGCATAGACGACGATGCCTTCCAAATGTTGCTCGCAAAAAACCCTCCGACAGTTGCTGAAGTCATAAACGCTTGCCAAGAGTTCGATGAACTTCGTAGAGAGGGGGCTGTCACTCGTGAGCCCGTGGAACACGACCATTCCCTTTGAAGCTTGGCATCTGAGGATAAGGGTTTTTTCTTGACCCAGATTCAACAGTATGTTCGCGAAGAGGTGGCTCGTCAGCTTTCTCTCGTTAGCGACGTAGCGAAGCCGCCTCAGTCGGATTTCGCCGAAACCCCCAGGAGCGACCAAGCACTCGACCACCCAATTCCGTGGTAACTCTAGTGGTATACGCCGGCGTAACGCCGCAAACTACGATGGCAGCTCCTTTGACCTGCGTCGACCCAGTGCCACGTAGGCCTTTCACCTATGCTGAGACCGTGGCACAACCTTTCACTGCAACCACGCTGGGACCCTTCTTTGCGCCTGCTGCAAGCCCTGTTAGTCACGCCGGTGTTCAACGCTTCCGGTCCATGCGTGTCGCTCCGCATCCAGCGTCCACATTTGCGAATCCTTGGCGCACGGTGGATAATGGCCCTATCAGCTATTCGTATGAGATTGCCGGACATGTAGCCCGCTACTGCCGTCGTTGCATGACGGCGGGCGCGCGCCACGCATCGTGGCCCCTACCCTATACGCCAACACCGCCAATGGAGCACGCTCCGACCCGGCTGCCGACGACTGCTCCGTCTGATAACCGCGACTTCGTCAGCCGTCATTCTCTTTCCCCACGACGCCGCTCACTCTCCCCGATGCGCCATCGTTCTTCCAATGACGATCCGGAAAACTAGACGCCGCAGTTTCGGAGGCACAAACTGCGTCAACTTCAAAATGCCTAAGCCATCATTGTGCGCCGTCCAATGTAATCGAAGTGTGTGTTGATGGTGTTGGTACCCTCTGGACACTGGAGACTGGAGCTGCGGTGTCTGTTATTCACGCGAAACTTTGCCGGACGCTACGAAAAGTGACGACACCTATAGGTGGTGTTACTCTCCTAACCACTAGTGCACAACCGTTAAAGCCGCTGGCCGCATGCACTGATCGGGTCACAATTCTATGGGTTGTATATGTAGTCGAGCTCATCGTTTTGTCGGCGTGCTCTCACAACATAATTCTTGCATGGGACTTTTTGTCGTGCCATCACGCCACCATTGACTGTGATCGCGCAGAAGTTGAGCTGTTTCCGGAGGTAGAAAACCCGCAGGACGAGACAACCGCCAAGTTGCGTGTCAACGACGATACGGAAGTTCCTCCTGGCTCATCTGTGCTTGTGCCGTTGTCGTGCAACAGCATTTCTGACGCCACAGTCGTCTTCGCGGCATCCGGTCCTATTTTTTTCTCGCAAAGGGTTGTCGTTGCGGGTCGCCGTTCTTGATATTGCAACTGGTGTCGGCACAATGGTTATTTCGAATCCGACATCGTTCCCTGCTACACCTTTCCGCGGCGAATGCCTTGGCGTTGAAGAAGAAGAGCATGCCCGTCTAGTTTTCAGGGTATTCGTGGAATCGACGCCCGTTGACATCACCGCACTAGGTCTTCAGTCTACACCTGATGACACCCTTCTGAGAAGCGCCATTGACGACGAGCTTTCTTCGACCGAACGTGACGAGCTACTTACTCTTTACCACCGCCTCACTTCATCCTTCGACTGCTACGACACCGCTTTGGGCCGCACGTCAACTGTGTGTCACGAGATCGACACCGGCACGCACGCGCCGTCGCGACAGCGACCTTATCGCGTGACGTCCACCGAACGGCGTGTCATTGATGAACAAGTCGCGGACATGCTGAAATGCAACGTCATTCGGCCATCCGTGAGTCCTCGGGCTTCTCCTGTGGTTCTCGTTTAAAAAAGGACGGCTGTATTCGATTCTGTGTGAATTATCGCCGCCTGAACAAAATCACGCGCAAGGACGTTTACCCGCTGCCTCGCATAGACGAAGCGCTCGACTGCCTTCAGGGAGCCGAGTTTTTCTCGTCATTAGACTTGAAATCCGGCTACTGGCTAGTGCCCATGGCCGACGCTGATCGTTCAAAGATGGCATTTACGACACCCGATGGCCATTACGAGTTCAACGTCATGCCGTTCCGAATCTGTAATGCGCCGGCCACATTCGAACGAATGATGGACAACGTACTGCGGGGCTTGAAATGAAAAACATGTGTCTCCTATTTAGACGCCATAGTCGTATTTTCGGACGATTTTGCAACCCATCTCACACGCCTCAAACAAGTGCTAACATTCCTTGCCTCCGTTGGTCTGCAGCTGAACCTTAAGAAGTGTCGATTCGCTGCTCGAAAACTTACCATTTTAGGACACGTTGTCTCAAAAAACGCTGTCCTCCCGGACCCGGGAAAACTTCGTGCCGTGTCGGAGTTTTCGAAGCCAACCACACTAAAGGATCTACGAAGCTTCATCGGCCTCTGTTCGTACTTCCGCCGCTTTGTACAAAACTTTGCCTCCATCATTGCGCCTCTCACACAGCTTCTCGGCGGAAGTAAAGACATGGCCGAATGGTCCCCGGAGTGTGAGAGCGCTTTCATAACGTTACGTCGGGTCCTTACTTCACCACCGATACTGCTGCACTTCGACCCGAATGAGCCCACTGAGATCCACACTGAGGCCAGTAGTGTTGGCTTAGGTGCTGTGCTCGCTCAACGAAAGGACGGATTTGACGAATACGTCGTGAGTTACGCGAGCCGTACACTGACGAAGACCGAAGTCAAATGCCCCGTAACAGAGAAAGAATGTTTGGCTATTGTATGGGTAATCAGCAAATTTCGTCCTTACCTGTATGGTCGCCTTTTCGACGCCGTAACGGATCACCATGCTCTGTGTTGGTTATCGTCGCTGAAGGATCCCGCCGGCCGTCTTGGCCGCTGGGCACTCCGCCTTCAAGAGTACGATATCCGTGTTGTGCACCGATCCGTACGGAAGCATACCGACGCCGTCGCTCTTTCTCGATCCCCGCTTGTGTCGGATATAGATAGCTTGTTTGCCGGAGACCACAGCCTGACCTCTCTCGCCATGACGGACATGGTTGCTGAGCAGCGCAAAGATGCTTGGGTTTCTTCAATCCTCGAATATTCGTCGCACTCACGGGCAGCTCCTGTGCCTCGATCGCTGCACTGTCAAGCTGCCCACTGCTCTATTCGTGACCAGCTCCTATATCGCCGGAACTACTTCCCCGGAGGTCGAAAATGGCTACTCGTTATTCCTCGCAAATTGCGCAAGGACATTTATACTTCGTTTCACACCGATGCGCAAAGGGCTCACGCTGGAATCCTTAAAACCTACGAGCGACTCCGACTACGCTACTACTGGAGCGGGATGTATACATTTGTCGCAAGTTTGTTCGATCTTGCCCAGTCTGCCAACGTCGCAGATCTCCACCGAAGCACGTCAGTGACCCACTCCAGCAGCTGCCCTGCTCAGCGCGGCCTTTCGACCTGGTAGGCATCGATTTCTATGGCTCACTCCGACGCACAGCCGCCGGTAACCGCTGGATCATCGTCACCGTTGATCACTTAACGAGGTATGCTGAAACAGCTGCGCTACCGGCCGCCTCGGCTCGGGACGTTGCGTCTTTCCTTCTACGCCGTTTTGTTCTTCGGCACGGTGCTCCTCGCGAACAACTAAGCGACAGAGGCCGTGTCTTTCTATCCGGAGTCGTGGAGGCCCTTCTAGCCGATTGCCACGTGGTCCACCATAAGAGCACGTCCTACCTCCCCCAGACTAATGGCCTGACTGAAAGGTCAGACGCACACTTGGCGATATGATCGCCATGTGCGTCTCCTCGGACCACTCTAACTGTGACCTCGTTGTTCCTTTCGTGACGTATGCCTATAATACGGCCACGCAGGCGACCGCACGATTCTCGCCGTTCTTTTTACTCTATGGTCGTGAGCCCTCCTGCGTGCTGGATACAGTACTTCCGTACCGACCTGAAGCATCGAGTACACACCACTGTCTGACAACGCTAGACACGCCGATGAATGCTGCCAGCTACCCCGACGATATACGTCGGAAGAGCAGCAACGCCAAAAGGCTCGTCACGATGACTCCATTACAGCCCCAACATTTACGAAAGGATCACTGGTCATGCTTTCAGTACCGTGCCCGGCTCCCGGTCTTTTGTCGAAATTTCTTTCTCAATACCAAGGGTCTTACCGAGTACTGGAACAAACATCACCTGTGAACTAGGTTGTTGAACCCGTAACGTCCACCTCGGACCGCCGACGTCGTGGTCGCGAGACCGTTCACGTCCAGACACTGAAGCCATACTATGACCCACTCGTCTTCTGTTCCCTGTAGGTCGCCAGGATGGCTCCTCTTTCCACCGGGGGTATTGTAGTAAGCATGTTGCGCCCATTAGAACTGTGATGAGCATCAGCCACAAAGGGCAAATCCCCCTACGTGGATATGCTGCGCCGGATGCCGCTTGAGGAAGAGGACGCGCTCGTCAGTGTCAGTCTCGCGAAAAGCTGGTCATGTCGCCTCACCTCGTCCTCATCGACCCCTCGCTCGTGAATAAACAAGTCCAGCCTTCTACCGGAACGCCGACTATCTCCTTTACAATATATATATATATATATATTGTAACGTGGCAGCAGAGCAAATGACTCGAACCATGGTTGAAGATGAAGCGGTGTATTAAACGGTAGAAGGATCTATGTACAGTATATACATGGCGGCCATTAAAGAGCCAACGCAGGGTCCACCAGCACTTTCTTCGTCGTCGTCTTCACGGGCGATGTGGGGTATTGTCCACGTACATGTCCCGTGACATTACCCCCCGGTCGAGGGCGACCGTCCCGGTCGAAGCTGCAGCGCGGTGATAATGGTGAAGCAGATGAGCAATTTGGGGAAAACACATGTCGGGCAGCGTGTCCCACCCACCTTCGTCGTCGTCGCAGGTGCTCGCGCGTGACACTACACGCCGCTGTCGTATTATTCGTCTTTGATTACGCAACATACCTCCTCCTCGAAGGCGAGTGCCGCGGTCGAGTACGCAGTAGCATGATGAGCTCAGTGAAGATGAACGATGTGATGAGAGTATACAGGGAAGAAGCTCTTGCCAACACAGATGTAAGTGAAGGGTTGGTGAGCCAAGTCCCGCAGCAGCAACGTCTGCAAAGCAACGATGAACCGGTGAGGGCTTGGAACCACGTTGGACCACAAGGCTGGGGACACGTCATCGTCGTCTCGTCACATGTCGTCGGGTCTTGGCGGGTCTGGGTCGGCTCGTCACGGGCTGGGGACACGGGGCGGGGGGATGTCGTCGAGTACTTCTAGCGGCGGGGCTGGGGCTGCCCGACGCGGTTCACACACCCTCGATGATTCCGCCGATGCTGATGAGGTGCGAAGCTGGGGCCAGGACGGGGATGACGAACCCGCACTCTCCACCAAATGAAATGGTGTTTATTGGGAGGGCAGATCGTATGCCCTTGTCGATACAGGAGCTGCCGTGTCCGTCATGCATGTGAAGCTCTGCCGCAAAATTCGAAAAGTAACAACTCCGGCACCTGGCCTTCGTCTGCGCACTGCCAGCGCTCAACACGTGGCTCCTTTGGCTGCGTGCACGGCCAGAGTGGTAATTCAAGACGTCCTTTACTTTGTCGAATTTTTAGTGTTGCCGTCATGTTCACATGATATCATATTGGGCTGGGACTTTTTGTCGCGTAACGAAGCCGTCATCGATTGTGCCCGCGCGGAAGTTGAACTGTTTCCCCTGTGTACTGCGCCATTGGCCGATATGCCACTTGTTCATCCTTCTAAGCTTGTCGCCGCTACATATACAGATATACCGCCTTTGTCTGCCGTTATGGTTCCCGTGTCTTGTGCTTCTGTCCCCGACTCAACGATCCTCTTCACGCCTTCCGAACTATTCTCACGACGCAAGAATCTTACACTTCCTACTGCTGTTCTTTGCCTCAAGAATGGTTGTTCCACCTTTCCCGTCTGCAAAACTTCCGTATCGCCACTGACGTTGACTGCCGGAGAGTGCCTTGGATGCGTCGAAGTTATAGACAACACTTTCATCGTGGACGTGTCTGATGATAACCCTCCGCCGGCTGTCAGCGCTCTTACTCCAACCTGTGCATCGACATCAAGCGTTTTCCTACCTTCCATCGACCCCGGCCTCTCCTCCTCGCAGCGCGATCGCCTCATCGCGCTTTTGGACCCGTTCCTTGGCTCCTTCGACCATGACCAAACTTCTTTGGGCCGTTCTTCGAATGTTCGTCACCACATTGACACCGGGACCCATGCTCCTTTACGTCAGCGACCATACCGCGTCTCAGCTACTGAGCGCAATGTCATTGAAGCGCAAGTGACCGATATGCTGCAACGAAATGTTATTCAACCATCCAGCAGCCCCTGGGCGTCCCCGGTTGTCCTGGTCAAAAAGAAAGATGGCTCCATTCGATTCTGCGTCGATTACCGACGCCTCAACAAAATTACCCGCAAAGACGTCTATCCCTTACCGCGTATAGATGACGCTCTGGACTGCTTGCAAGGCGCAGAGTTTTTCACATCCTTAGACCTGCGATCTGGCTACTGGCAGGTTCCTATGGCGGACGCCGATCGCCCTAAAACGGCTTTTATTACACCTGACGGATTATACGAGTTTAACGTCATGCCGTTCGGCCTCTGCAACGCTCCAGCTACATTTGAGCGGATGATGGACAGCATATTGCGTGCGTTGAAGTGGAAAATATGTTTATGTTACTTAGACGATGTTGTCGTGTTCTCTCCCGACTTCGACACGCACCTCCAACGTCTGGAACAAGTTTTGAAATGTCTCACTTCAGCTGGGCTTCAACTTAATCTAAAGAAATGCCACTTCGCTGCCCGCAAACTTACCATCCTTGGCCATGTGGTTTCCAGAGAAGGCATTCTACCGGATCCTGCTAAACTTCGAGCCGTCGCAGAGTTTCCCAAGCCGAGAACTATGAAGGAGCTGCGCAGTTTTATTGGGCTCTGCTCTTATTTCCGCCGTTTCGTTCGTGACTTTGCCTCTATTATTTCCCCCTTGACGCGCCTTCTCGGGAGTGGCACTGACATCACTGCTTGGTCGCCAGCCTGCGACAATGCATTTGCCCGACTGCGCAAACTGCTTACAACGCCACCTATACTTAGACACTTCGACCCCTCAGCACCGACCGAACTCCACACCGACGCTAGCGGTAGCGGCCTGGGAGCTGTTCTCGCGCAGCGTAAACCGGGAATCGATGAATACGTTGTTGCATATGCCAGCCGCACCCTTACGAAACCAGAATCTAATTATTCGGTGACAGAAAAAGAGTGCTTGGCCATCATATGGGCCATCGACAAATTCCGCCCGTACCTTTACGGTCGCCGTTTCGATGTGGTTACGGACCATCATGCCCTTTGTTGGTTGGCGTCGTTGAAAGACCCTTCTGGCCGGCTCGGTCGCTGGGCTCTTCGCCTCCAAGAATTTGACGTTAACATCGTCTACCGCTCCGGCCGCAAACATCACGACGCCGACGCCCTATCACGTTCTCCTCTATCCGTTGATAGTGCTTCGCTCGACGAGTCGGATGGCAACCTGAACGCACCCTCGTTCGAGGACATGGTCAACGAGCAGCGCAAGGACCCCTGGATAGCTTCCATCCTGGCATATCTTTCCAACCAAGCTACTGCTCCCGTGTCCAGGGCACTTCGCCGACAGGCCTCTCACTTCTCCATCCGCGATGGCCTGCTTTACCGCCGCAGTTACGTCCCCAGAGGCCGCAAGTGGCTACTAGTCATACCTCGCCACTTGCGTTCCACTTTTTGCGCTTTCTTCCATAACGACGCCCAATGCGCTCATGCCGGCGTGCTGAAAACGTACCAGCGCCTCCATCTACGGTACTACTGGCGCGGGATGTACAGCTTCGTCTGCAAGTTCGTCCGCTCATGCCCTGACTGTCAGCGCCGCAAGTCGCCGCATCATCATCAGGCCGGCCCATTACAGCCCTTGCCTTGCCCAGAGCGCCCCTTCGATCGTGTGGGCATTGACTTGTACGGCCCACTGCCTTGTACCGCTGCCGATAACCGTTGGGTCATTGTCGCCATTGACCATCTCACACGCTACGCCGAGACGGCCGCATTACCGGCTGCCACAGCACGGGACGTGGCTTCTTTTATTTTACATCGCTTCATCCTTCGCCATGGTGCCCCTAGGGAATTACTCAGCGATAGAGGCCGCGTTTTCCTGTCCGAAGTAGTTGAAGCTCTCCTTACTGAATGCCGCATTGTTCATCGGACCTGCACGGCATATCACCCGCAGACCAACGGTCTCACTGAGAGATTTAATCGCACTCTTGGTGATATGCTCGCCATGTACGTTTCTTCAGACCATACTAACTGGGACTCAGTCCTCCCATTTGTCACGTACGCGTACAATACCGCGACGCAGTCTACTACCGGCTTCTCGCCATTTTTTTCTTCTGTACGGCCGTGAACCGACTCGCCCCCTTGACACCATTCTCCCGTACAGAGCTGACGCCGCTGAGTATTCGACTGTGTCTCAAGTATCCTCTTATGCCGAAGAATGCCGTCAACTTGCCCGCTCATTTACATCCGACGATCAATTCACGCAAAAGAATCGCCATGACAAGGACCTCCCAGATGTGTCTTTCTCCCCCGGTTCACTGGTGTGGCTGTGGGTACCATCCACACCTTCTGGACAATGCAGTAAGTTTCTCTCTAACTATCACGGCCCATACCGGGTCCTGGAGCGTACCTCGCCCGTTAATTACCTTGTCGAGCCAGTACAGCCTTCACCCGATCAACGCCGACGTGGAAAAGAGATCGTTCATGTGCAACGCCTGAAGCCTTACTACGACCCCCTCGTCTTATCGTGCCCCTAGGCAGCCAGGATGGCTGCTCTTCAGCGGGGGAGTGATTGTAAAGAAGATAGTCACCGAGTCAATGCAACGGACAATCTCCTGTTTCGTGGTATGCGTCAGTGCGAGGACGGTGCAACGGACAATCTTCCGTCTGTGGGCATGCACCAGGGTCAGGGCACTATCATGGTCCAGTTTTGGTCACGCCCTATCGCACCCGCTTGTCTCGTGCTCACCCTGTTCCGACCGGCTGAAACGACCGCTTGGTTTGGCCCAGCTCATCGTCGTACCCTTATCTGCCCTCCCAATAAACACCATTTCATTATATATATATATATATATATATATATATATATATATACAGTCTGAAAGATACAAACTCACACAGAGCGCCAAAAAATAAGGCTAGTAGAGACACAGACACGAGAAATACGTAGAAAATAGAAATAACTTTAGTGATGTTTCCGGAAGAGTACTTCCTTTCTTCAGAGTACCTTCCTTTCAGAGTACTCTGAAGAAAGGAAGTCCTCTTCCAGAAACGTCACTAAAGCTATTTCTATTTTCTACGTCTTTCTCGGGTGTCTCTATCTCTACTAACCTTATATATTTATATACATATATGCATACATATTGGTACGTAACTCGTGGAACATTTCCTTTCATATAGCACTAGACTGTATTACCTGGTGGTGAATTTATCGTACAGTTCATCGAATCGGACGTGACATCACGCGCACGGCAAGCCGAAGTGATGAAGAAGAGATTACTCTGAACCAGACTGGCACGAGCTGCAATGGATTCCTTGAATTAGGACGGTTGGAATTAAGGTGTAATTATCTGCAAATAAATTGCTTCTTGGCATGCGCCTCGTAACATCGTTTTGGTGGAGGTTGCGCTTCGCCCTTCCTGTGCGCTTCAGAAGCGCAGCTTCACCCAACCACACACCTTCGGAGTGGCGACATATTTGTCGACGAACGATGCCTCCTCCCCCCGAGACCTCATCCAGCGCGCCAGTCGTCATCGTTTCGCAGCCCCGTGACCCAGGCGTTTTACCGGTGAGGATGTTCCGACGAGGAAGAATGGATCGGCGTGTTTGAACGTTCCAGCGCGCATAACAGGTGGGATGGCACAATTATGCTGGCTTATATGCCTTATCCTTACAAAAACGCCAAAGCCTGTTTTGACACAAATGAGCATACACCGATCAGCTCTAATGGATGGATGGAAACGACTTCATTGAGTAAATCGTGCAGTAGGCATAGCCCGGTTGACGGGCCGACCTCAACGTGGCAGTGCGTTGCATCCTCTTGGGCAGCCCTACCCGACAGGGACCCCTTTGTGGAGTCCATGCCTTTCGAGCGCCTTGAGAACCTGCAGGATGGACCACTCTTGATGCGACTTGTTGGTTGAGGCGATGGCGATTTGGAGATCTGCAGTGTATTCTGTGAAGCTGACGCCGTCTTGTATGGCTGCACAGTCCCATAGGATGTGCCAGCGATTGGCCGTACCTTGTTTGCAGATGTCCCACTGTGGGCTGTGATAATCGTCGGGGTACATGTGATGGAGGAGCGTAGGCGTGAGCACTGACGCAGTTTGGAGGCGTCGTAGATGTACTACTTCTACCCTGCTTAGAGATATGTGGGGTGAGGGGTATAGCTGGCGAGCAGCCCTCATGTTCTTGAGGATTTATCCGTATCCACTCGGTGAGTCTTCAGTCGCCGTCAACCATTCCCACTCCGGATGGGCACTTGCGGTGGGGGTGCGGTGGGTGAGAGCGCGCGCTTCCCCGTGGGCCGTCTCATTGTGGTTCGGTGCATACGGTGAACAATCTCCTGCATGGGCGGGGATCCATCTTAATTCCTTGCGTAGGCCTGGCGAGATTGCTGTTCACTCTATAATGCGGGCGGCTTGGGGGTTGATGCGTCCTCTTGCGAAGTTGCGGAGGGCTTGTTGAGAATCACCGAGGATAGTGTCGCAGTCCGGTTCGGTCATGGCGAGGGTGACGGCCAACACTTCGGCCGCAGTGGCGTTGTTGCAGCACGCGCTGCTGTGTGCAAAGAAAAGATCCGCAAATTATTCGTCCGACCCATCGAAAGCCAGCTCACCGCAAAAAACAGCTCGCATGCCGTACCCAGTTGTCCACCGAATATTGCATCACATACTTAAAAGATGTTTTGGCCCTCTGTTGAAAGGTTTATTCGCAAACGTCGGAAGCCGATAAGTTGGGCCACGTACTGGAAGGCATTGCAGATGACGCCTTTCATCTGCTGATGAGTAAGGATTGCACTACCATTGACGCCATACTTATGGATGCCGACGCGTTGAGGAGGCGAAATGTTGTCGCATTGCCTACCAGTTTGGTTCACTGCCCATCGTAAACAGCTCTTAACAAAACTACGACAAGGAAGAAGGGACACAATACGGCGCTGACTCTCAACTAAAATTTTAATCGCAAGAAAACACACACAAATATATGATCCTACTTCACACGTGTCTGTAAACGTTATCACTACACAGCAGTGCGTCAAACAATCATATCGTAGCCTACTTCTCCAAACACAACACAACCTAAGGCATTAACTACAACAGGAAGACAAATTTTTTATCATACGCTGTCACAGAAGCATGAATAATGCACTTCCCTTCACTTTTTCGTATATGGAACTGCTCTACCAACTCTTTTGTCAAGTCGTCATTGTGGCGCCAAAGAATACTCGTGTCCTTATACAGTGGGTTGCATTTTTAGTAGCTGCTTTCCTCGTGGGTCTTGCAGTGACGAGTGACATGTGCAAAAGAATTATTCCGTAGCGAAGCACGGTGCTCTATCAGCCGTACATTGACACACCTGCCTGATGGCCGATATACACACCCCCACATGAAAACGGCAAAGAGTACACGATGCCCGTCGATCAGGAAACAAAAGGTGACACATGTTTCACACCACACACGGTGCCAGCTTTCTGTATTGTCTTTTCCACCATTTTACATATTCACCCAAGTTTATTCGGGGCCGAAAAGACAAAACCAACCCCGTTACCACCCGCTACATTTTTCAGTCCATGTGAGATACGATTCATCAGGGAATAACAGCGATCAGGTTTCTTTCAACTGTAGGGCCAGCTTCACACCCCGCGGATGAATTCACAGCTTTAAGTACCTTCTGTGTACTCCTGCGCAATATTTTCTGAGGAAAACCAGCCGAGTTACGCCTGGAGATTTGGGCCTCAAAACTACTGCCAATGTTTTGCATACAAGAAATAAAAACAGCCGACCTTACCACAGAAAAGGCAATCCCACATTTAACCAGTTTGGAGTGCCAAGAGCTGTAAATCAAAAGCGGTTTGGGAGACCCAGGGCAGTATGCCTAGCATACATGCCCTGGTTCTAAAGACAAACGCAAATCCAGAAACTGCAGCTGACCACCTCTCGGAAGCCTACATGTCAACCGAAGCCCCAGGGCGCATTCCTAAAGCACACCGTGTTTAAACACCATGGTTGACTGCGTCACACCGTGCAACCTCGTCTTGTCAAGAGTGACGCTGCTACCGCACACACAGCTGACGCCTAGCAGGGAGGCTCAGACTGACAGCCTGACGATGATTGTGCGCAGGGAGGTCGAGGCTATGACCCCAGTCGCTGCTTGTCCTTACACATATGACTGGACAGGCCGCACGATTTACCTCATTCACGCCGTCGTTAGAGACGAAATCGCTTCCCTGGCCCTTCACTCGGTTTGTGCCTGGGAGACTACCATCACTGCGACGGGTTTCCCGCACGTTCTACTAGTAATGATGCCCCGCCGCGCTACGATGTTTCACCGCGGTACCGACGTCCCCACTGACCTGCTGATGACCTTTCAATCTGTTTCAACTGCCATCGCGTTGGCCACGTCGTCCGTTTCTGCCACGGCAGGAGGCGGTCATCTCCCCTCCAGCGGGCCTTCGACAATAGCTACTCCTACTAGCACCCTCGACAATTTCCTCTTAGTCCTCAGCAGCCTTTCGTAGCCAACAACACATGAGGCAACGGCACCGGCCGCTCACCATCCCCTCACCGTCGCCATTCTGGTTCGCCGCCGTCCCGCAACCAAACCCCGCCGCCCACTTTCACAACGTCAATCTCGGATCTCGGAAAACTAGCCAGTGCAGCTCCCGAGGTGATGCTGCAATATTGAACCAGCCTGAAAATCTTCTGTTGACTACGATAACGAATCCCATTACAATAGACGTTCACGTACACGCTGTTCGCGTTAGCGCGTTAGTCGACACAGGCGCCACGATTTTGGTAATGAGTTCAAACCTTCGCCGCAATCTTCAGAAAGTTATGGCGCCTGCTGTATGCGGTACCCTACGAGTCGCCGACGAAGGAACGACAGCCGTAGCAGGAATGTGCACTGCCCGTGTCGAAATTGCCGGACGTGACATCTAGGTCTGGTTCGCTATCTTTCACACATGCCCCTACGACATAATAATAGGACTAGACTTTCTGACTCACCATGCCGCCCTCACTGACTGTGGCGCTAGGATTTTACTTCTTGAGCTTCCAACCATGCCCCTTGAGGAGATCAAGCCTTTTTTCCGGGTTTTCTCCGGCGAGCATGCTCCATTATTACCCAACACCATGCCCTACGTGCCTTTGTCGTCGCGTCCTGCAGTCCCAGAAGGTGAGTACCTTGTCTCGCCCATCAAGGATGGACTCCTAGTACTTAACGTGACCATTCTCTATACAGCCGTGACGGTCGTGACGAACAAAATAGGATTCCCATGTTTTCAACTTCGGTTTCTCCACCCAAGCTCTTCCCCGTGCATTATCGCTTGCTACACTCATCTCTTTTGCCGAATTCGAGCTTTCTGCTTTAACCACTGGCGTCTCTGATGGTCAACCGGATGGTCAAAGGGACATTTCGCCAACTACCAATAATATGATGATAGCGTCGGACCTTCCAGATCCGCAAGCATATGAGCTCCGATGTCTTTTCGACTCCTATCGGGACATTTTCAACTTTGACAGACGTCTCGACTGGCACATCGCGTAAACATTGTTGATGCTACCCCTATTCGCCGACCTCCAAAACGTGTGTCCCACGCCGAACGTGTGTCATTCAGCAGGAAGTAGAGAAGATGTTGAGAAAAGGTGTAATGGAGCTATTCTCGAGTCCATGGGCGCCACCATTCGTGTTGGTTAAAAAGAAATACGGCTTATGGCGATTCTGTGTTGATTACAGATATGTAAACAAAAATACCCGAAAGGGACGTTTAACCACTTCCGCGCTTTGATGACGCCCTCGGTTACCTGCGTGGCGCGTCGTATTTCTCGTTTATTCAGCTTAGGTCCTGTTACTGGCAAATTGCAGTTAACGAAATGTTCAGCGCCAATACCGCTTTTTTAATACCAGACGGAGAGTACCAGTTTAAGGTCATGCCGTTTGGTATCTGCAATGTCCCAGCCATATTAGAAAGAATGATGGACTCGCTCTTCCATGGATTTAAATGGGCGGCATGCTAATCCTATCTGGACGACATCATCGTCTTCTTTCCCACGTTTTAGCCCCGCCTAAATCGCCTCTCTGTCATCCTGGCAGCTCGATTCTTCAAAGTGCCACTTCGGGTGCCATAAAATAAAGGTTGTTGGATACCTCGTCGATGCTACCGGAGTTCAACCTTATCCCGACAAAATCTGCGCAGTAAAAGAATTCCGTGTTCCTGGAACTCTAAAAGACCTTGGCAGCTTTGGAGGGCTCTGCTCCTACTTTCAACGCTTTGTGAAGAACTTCATTTTTTTTTGCGAGGCCACTCACGGATTTTCTTAAGCATGACACGTTGTTTTCCTGGCGCCCTGAGCAAGCTTCACTTTTTTAACCCTCACCCACCGCCTCACGAATCCACCTATTCTGGCACACTTTGATGGTTCCGCTCCGAACGCCGCCCACACAGATGCGAGTGGCCACGCCATACGTGCTGAACTGGTTCAGAAGCACGCCGCCCTTCAACGAGTGATAGCGTACTCCAGTCGCCTTTAATCACGTTCCCAGCGAAAGTTTTCCATCCCTGAATACGCGTGGCTGGCTCTTATATAAGCCGTATACGAACGGCCTTTTTACATTGTAACTGACGAACATGGCCTATGCTGTCTGACTTCCTTGAAAGATCCTAGACGCCGTGTTGGTAGCTGGGCTTTGCGCTTGACGTAGTATGACTAATCCATGGCCTACAAGTCTGGCAGGCCACACAGCGACGCAGACTGTATGGTGCGTCAGCCAGTCGACCGACTTGACACAGCTGACCACGATATTGATTCTTGTGTGCTTGCACTATCTCCCTTCCTCAACATCACCGACCACCAGCGCTACAACCAACCATTGCGGTAGATATTTTACTGCCTCACCACCATGCCGTCGACCATGCATTGAACGCATTTTGCTCCGCCCTGGAATGCTATTCCACCGGAACTTTCGCGTAAATGGCCCTGCCAAGTTTGTTGTTCTTCCTGAGCACCTCCCGCCTGACATGCTCCACCAGCTGCATGACGAGCCGACGTCTGGACACCTTGGCGTCGGTCGATCTTACGACCTTCTGCTTAAACGCTTTTATTGGCCTGGACTCTACCGATTAGTCCACCGTGATGGCGTGTGACCTGCACAAGTGCCGGAAAAGCCCTTCCTTGTGCCTAGCTGGCCCACTCCAGCCAATACGACCGTTTTTCTCTGTCCCGATGAGGAAATCACTAGATGGCTGTCACCGCCGATTACGCGACCTGCTACACTATTACGCTTGCCCTTTCCACCAGTTCTGCCACAGGCATTGCTGATTTCCTGCTTCAAAACGGTATGTTACCCCGCGGTGCTCCCCGTCAGTTCCTCACTGACCATTGCCGGTACTCCCTGTCTCGGCTTGTACACGCACTCCTCCGCTCTTGTCGCACTAAGCACAAGGCTAACCACCACCTACCATCCCCAGACTGAAGGATTGACTGGAATATTGAACAACACTATCAACGACATGCTCACAATGTATGTTTTCGCAGACCATATGGATTGGGACGTCTCTTTGCGGTAGGTTACCTTCGCGTGTAACTTATGCCGCCATGGCACCACGGGCTATTTTTCATTTTTTATTCTCTACGGCCGTAAACGCACTCTTATAATATATACCTTACTTCCTGATGCGCCACCCCTGGATACAGAATATGCTCGTGATGCTGCCGCCTCGCTAGTGTGGCCCGCAAGTTGCCTGTGCTAAGCTCTCGGCTTTCGAGTCCTCTTAGAAATACCACTATGACCAGCCACATAGCACCACCCTCTTTACGCTCGGCTCCTTGGTGCTTGTCAGCACCCCATGCTGCCACATTGAACTCTCCAAAAAACTGCTGCCTCACGTCAAAGACCCTATCGCATCAAGCGCATGGTCACACCAGTCACCTACGAAATAGTTCCACTTGCTTCCCCCTCACCCTGACGGGACCCTGCTCCTCAACTACTTCATGTCGGCTGCCTCAAGCCGTATTTATCAACGGCCCCACCTGATCCCTGAGCCTTATTTTTAATGTGCACAGGGACGGTGCTTACCTCGCTGGAGGGAGTCATGCTACGTAGCTCGCAGAACATTTCGCATAGGATTGGACTGGATCACCTGGTGGTCAATCCATCGTACACTTCATCTATGGGTACTTGCCTCATCATTGGGCGCGCACGGCAAGCCGATGTGACGAGGAAGAGGTCGCCCAGAACCAGACAGGCCCGAGCTGCATTGGGTACCTTGGCTTTGAACTGTTAGCATTCAGAAGTAATTATCGGTAAAAAGATTACTGATTCGCCTCTGCCTCGTAACAATCATACTGTAATGAAGGTTGCTTGAAGTGCTCTCGCCGTACAATTCCTCTTCACCGACCAGTAAATTCCCGAGTGAGCATGTAGCACGGATCAACGGCTGTCATCACCGGTGCGTGATCGCGCGGCACGAGTCGAATGCTCTGGCTGGTTCACCTTACACGGTTTTGCCTCTTGATCTCTCCAGCGGTCTCGGTCTTCCTTCCAATAAACTCTGCAATTGGTGGAGGAGCCGGGGTTTGTGGTGAACGGTCGTACAGCCTGGAACTTCGCAGTCGGAACCTACCAACGCCCGTCACCCCAATGACCGCTACCGACCAACCGCCTCCACAGGTGCCATCGGTCATCTGCGCTGGGGCGCTCCGTCAGCGCGAATCGCCGTTTTGCAGCTGCAAAGGTGACTATGACGTTAAATATTGGTTGTCTTCTTACGATATAGTTAGCGCCTTCAACAAATGGGATGACACTACCAAGGTGCACAACGTCTTAGTTTCCTTAAAAAACCCGCAATCTTGTGGTAGAACAACAACACAGCCACCATAAAGACCTAGTATTACTTCAAGAACAACTTAACTCAGGACTTTGATCTGTCCTCCGTACGGAACCTGCACGCTGAACAACGCCTGCGTAAGGGGCGCAACAACCGGGTGAGAACTTCAACAGTTAGATTGAAGACGTGGATCTTTGACGGCGCGTCAACTCGTCCGTGTTCGATGCTGAAAAATTCAAACACTTTCTGAAAGGTGTGGACGACGACACGTTCCACATGCTCGTCTCCAGGGACCTTCGATCCGTGACTGAAGTGATTGGACTGTGCCAGAGTTTTGAGGAACTGTGCCGGCAAAGGCCCTTGGTTCGCCATTCATTGCTGACAACAGAATCTCTGTCGAGCCTCACGTTAGATAGGTAGCTAGGTAGGTAGCTAGGTTTTAGGTAGGTAGATGTGTAGGTTTTAGGTAGGTAGGTAGGTAGGTAAGTAGATAGGTAGGTAGGTAGACAGGTAGGTAGATAGGTAGGTAGGAAGGTAGGTAGGTAGGTAGGTAGGTAGGTAGGTAGGTAGGTATGTAGGTTTGCATAGGTAGATAAGTAGCTTGGTAGGTAGCTACGTAGGTAGGTAGACAGGTAGGTTTTAGGTAGGTATGTAGGTAGGTAGGTAAATAGTTAGGTAGGTAGGAAGATAGGTAGGTAGGTAGGTAGGTAGGTAGGTAGGTAAGTAGGAAGGTGGGTGGGTGGGTGGGTGGGTGGGTAGGTAGGTAGGTAGGTTTTAGGTAGCTAGGTAGGTAGGTAGGTAGATAGGTAGGTAGGTAGGTAGGTTTTAGGTAGGTAGGTAGTAGGTAGGTTTTAGGTAGATAGTTAGGTAGGTAGGTAGGTAGGTTTTAGGTAGGTAGGTAGCTAGGTAGGTAGGTAGGTATTAGGTAGGTAGGTAGGTTGGTAGGTTTTAGATAGGTAGGTATGTAGGTAGGTAAGCTTTAGGTCGGTAGGCAGGCAGGCAGGCAGGCAGGTAGTTAGGTAGGTAGGTAAGTAGGTAGGTAGGTTTAGGTAGGCAGGTAGGTAGGAAGGTAGGTAGGTAGGTAGCTTGGTAGGTAGCTAAGTAGGTAGGTAGGTAAGTAGGTTTGAGGTAGGTATGTGAGGTAGGTAGGTAAATAGTTTGGTATGTAGGTAGATAGGTAGGTAGGTAGGTAGGTAGGTAGGTAGGTAGGTAGGTGCGTAGGTGGGTAGGTAGGTAGGTAGGCAGGTTTTAGGTGGGTAGGTAGGTTTTAGGGAGGTAGGTAGATAGGTAGGTAGGCAGGTAGGTTCTAGGTAAGTAAGTAGGTAGGTAGGTTTAGGTAGGAAGGTAGTAGGTAGGTTTTAGGTAGATAGTTAGGTAGGTAGGTAGGTTTTAGGTAGGTAGGTAGCTAGGTAGGTAGGTAGGTTTTAGGTAGGTAGGTAGGTTGGTAGGTTTTAGATAGGTAGGTAGGTAGTTAGGTAAGCTTTAGGTAGGTATGCAGGCAGGCAGGCAACCAGGCAGGCAGGTAGTTAGGTAGATAGGAAGGTAGGTAGGTAGGTAAGTATTTTGGTAGGTATGTTTTAGGTAGGTAGGTAAGCATGTTTTAGGTAGGTAGGTAGGTAGGTAGGTTTTAGGTAGGAAGGTAGGTTTTAGGTAGGTAGGTAGCTAGGTAAGTTTTCGGTAGGTAGTTAGGCAGATAGGTAGGTAGGTAGCTCGGTAGGTAGGTATGTTTTAGATAGGTAGGTAGGTAGGTAGGTAGGTTGGTAGCTTGGTAGGTAGCTTGGTAGGTAGGTAGGTAGGTATGTAGGTTTTAGGTAGGTAGGTAGGTAGGTAGGCTTTAGGTAGGTAGGTAGGTGTTATGCAGGTATGTAGGTAGGTAGGTAAGTAGAGAGGTATATAGGTAGGTAGGTTTTAGGTAAATAGGTAGGTAGGTAAGTAGAGAGGTATATAGGTAGGTAGGTAGGTAGGAAAGGAAGGTAGGTAGGTAGGTACGTTGGTGGGTTGGTAGGTAGGTAGGAAGTTTGGTAGGTAGGTATGTAGGTAGGTTTTTGTTAGGTAGGTAGGTAGGTTTTAGGTAGGTAGGTAGGTAGTTAGGTAGGTAGGTAAGTAGGTAGGTAGGTTTAGGTAGGCAGGTAGGTAGGTAGTTAGATAGGTAGGTAGGTAGATAGGTAGGGAGTTAGGTAGGCAGGTTTTAGGTAGGTAGGTAGGTAGGTAGGTAGGTATTTAGGTTTTAGGTAGGTAGGTAGGTAAGTATATGAGTAGGCCGGTAGACAGGTAGGAAGGTGGGTTTTAGATAGGTAGGTAGGTAGGTATGTAGGTTTTGGGTAGGTAGATTTTAGGTATGTAGGTAGGTGTTAGGCAGGTAGCTATGTAGGTAGGTTGGTTTTAGGTAGGTAGGTAGGTAGGTGTTAGGTACGTAGGTAGGTAGGTAGGTAGTTAGGAAGGTAGGTAGGTAGGTAGGTAGGTAGGTACTGAGGTAGGTACGTTGGTGGGTCGGTGGTTAGGTAGGTAGGTAGGTAGTTTGGTAGGTAGGTATGTAGGTAGGTTTTAGGTAGGTAGGTACGCAGGTTTTAGGTAGGTAGGTTAGGTAGGTAGATAGGTAGGTAGGTAGGGTTTAGGTAGGTAGGTAGGTAGGTAGGTAGGTTTTAGGTAGGTAGGTAGGTAAGTAGATAGGTAGGTAGGAAGACAGGTAGGTGGGTAGGTAGGTAGGTAGGTAGTAAGGTAGGTAGGTAGGTAGGTACGTAGATTTGCGTATGTAGATAGGTAGGTAGGTAGCTTGGTAGGTAGCTACGTAGGTAGGTAGGTAAGTAGGTTTTAGGTTTGTAGGTAGGTAGATAAAAAGTTAGGTAGGTAGGTAGATAGGTAGGTAGGTAGGTAGGTAGGTAGGTGGCTGGGTGGGTGGGTAGGTAGGTAGGTAGGTAGGTTTTAGGTAGGTATGTTGGTAGGTAGGTAAATAGGTAGGTAGGTAGATAGTTATGTAGGTAGATAGATAGGTAGGTAGGTAGGTTTTAGGTGGGTAGGTAGGTTTTAGGAAGGTAGGTAGGTAGGTAGGTAGATAGGTAGGTAGGTAGGTAGGTTTTAGGTAGGCAGGTAGTAGGTAGGTTTTAGGTAGATAGGTAGGTAGGTAGGTAGGTTTTAGGTAGGTAGGTAGCTAGGTAGGTAGGTAGGTTTTAGGTAGGTAGGTGGTTAAGTAGGTAGGTAGGTTTTAGGTATGCAGGTATGTAGGTAGGTGGGTGGCTTGGTATGTCGGTTTTAGGTAGGTAGGTAGGTAGGTTTTAGGTTTGTAGGTAGGTGTTAGGCAGGTAGGTAGGTAGGTAGGTAGCATTTAGGTAGGTAGGTAGGTAGGTTTTAGGTAGGTAGGTACTTATGTAGGTACGTTGGTGGGTGGGTGGGTAGGTAGGTATGTAGGTAGGTTTTAGGTAGGTAGGTAGGTAGGTAGGTTTTAGGTAGGTAGGTTTTAGTTAGGTAGGTAGGTAGTTAGGTAGGTAGGTAAGTAGGTTTGTAGGTTTAGGTAGGCAGGTAGGTAGGTAGTTAGTTAGGTTGGTAGGTAGATAGGTAGGGAGTTAGGTATGTAGGTTTTTGGTTGGTAGGTAGCTAGGTAGGTAGCTAGTTTTTAGGTAGGTAAATAGGTAGGTTTTAGGTAGGTAGGTAGGTAAGTAGATAGGTAGGTAGGTAGGTTTAAGGTAGGTAGGTAGCTAGGTAGGTAGCTAGGTTTTAGGTAGGTAGATAGGTAGGTTTTAGGTAGGTAGGTAGGTAGGTAAGTAGATAGGTAGGTAGGTAGACAGGTAGGTAGGCAGGTAGATAGGTAGGTAGGTAGGTAGGTTTTAGGTAGGTAGTTAGTAGGTAGGTTTTAGGTAGATAGTTAGGTAGGTAGGTAGGTAGGTAGGTTTTAGGTAGGTAGGTAGCTAGGTAGGTAGGTAGCTATTAGGTAGGTAGGTAGGTTGGTAGGTTTTAGATAGGGAGGTATGTAGGTAGGTAAGCTTTAGGTAAGTAGGCAGGCAGGCAGGCAGGCAGGCAGGTAGTTAGTAGCTAGGTAAGTAGGTAGGTAGGTTTAGGTAGGCAGGTAGGTAGGAAGGTAGGTAGGTAGGTAGCTTGGTAGGTAGCTAGGTAGGTAGGTAGTGAAGTAGGTTTGAGGTAGGTATGTGAGGTAGGTGGGTAAATAGTTTGGTAGGTAGGTAGATAGGTAGGTAGGTAGGTAGGTAGGTAGGTAGGTAAGTAGGTAGGTGCGTGGGTGGGTAGGTAGGTAGGTAGGTAGGTTTTAGGTGGGTAGGTAGGTTTAAGGGACGTAGGTAGATAGGTAGGTAGGCAGGTAGGTTTTAGGTAAGTAGGTAGGTAGGTAGGCTTTAGGTAGGTAGGTAGGGGGGTGGGTGGGTGGCTGGGAAGGTAGGTAGGTAGGTAGGTAGGTAGCTAGGTAGGTAGGTAGGTTTTAGGTAGGTAGGTAGCTAAGTAGGTTTTCGGTAGGTGGTTAGGCAGGTAGGTAGGTAGGTAGCTGGGTAGGTATTTAGGTTTTAGGTAGGTAGGTAGTTAGACAGGTAGGTTTCATATACGTAGGTAGGTAGGTCGATAGGTAGGTGGATAGCTTGGTAGGTAGGTAGGTAGGTATGTAGGTAGGTAGGTTTTAGGTATGTAGGTAGGTGTTAGACAGGTAGGTAGGTAGGTAGGTAGCTTTTAGGTAGGTAGGTAGGTAGGTAGGTAGCTTTTAGGTAGGTAGGTAGGTAGGTAGTTAGGTAGGTAGGAAGGTAGATAGGTAGGGAGTTAGGTAGGTAGGTTTTAGGTAGGTAGGTAGCTAGGTAGGTAGCTAGGTTTTAGGTAGGTAGGTAGGTAGGTAGGTAGATTTTAGGTAGGTAGGTAAGTAGATAGGTAGGTAGGTAGACAGGTAGGTAGGTAGGTAGGTAGGAAGGTAGGTAGGTAGGTTGGTAGGTTTTAGGTGGGTAGGTAGGTTTTAGGTAGGTAGGTAGGTTGATAGGTAGGTAGGTAGCTAGGTAGGTAGGTAGGTTTTAGGTAGGTAGGTAGTAGGTAGGTTTTAGGTAGATAGTTAGGTAGGTTTTAAGTAGGTAGGTAGCTTTAAGGTAGGTAGATAGTTAGGCAGGTAGCTACGTAGGTAGGTAGGTTTTAAGTAGGTAGGTAGCTAGGTAGGTTTTCGGTAGGTAGTTAGGCAGGTAGGTTTTAGGTAGGTAGGTAGGTTTTAGGTATGTAGGTAGGTAGGTGGGTAGCTTGGTAGGTGGCTTGGTAGGTAGGTAGGTAGGTATGTAGGTTTTAGGTAGGTAGGTAGGTAGGTAGGTAGCTTTTAGGTAGGTGCGTAGGTAGGTTTTAGGTAGGTAGGTAGAGAGGTAGGTAGGTAGGAAGGTAGGTAGGTAGGTAGGTAGGTAGGTAGGTACTTAGGTAGGTACGTTGGTGCGTGGGTGGGTAAATAGGTAGGTAGGTAGTTTGGTAGGTAGGTAGGTAGGTTTTAGGTACATAGGTTTTAGGTAGGTAGGTAGGTTTTAGGTAGGGAGGTAGGTAGTTAGGTAGGTAGGTAAGTAGGTAGGTAGGTTTAGGTAGGCAGGTAGGTAGGTGGTTAGGTAGGTAGGAAGGTAGGTAGGTAGGTATATAGGTAGGGAGTTAGGTAGGTAGGTTTTAGGTAGGTAGGTAGCTGGGTAGGTAGGTAGGTTTTAGGTAGGTAGTTAGGTAGGTAGGTTTTAGGTAGGTAGGTAGGTAAGTAGATAGGTAGGTAGGTAGACAGGTAGGTAGGTAGGTAGGCAGGTAGGAAGGTAGGTAGGTAGGTAGGTAGGTAGGTACGTAGCTTTGCATAGGTAGATAGGTAGGTAGGTAGGTAGCTTGGTAGGTAGCTACGTAGGTAGGTAGGTAAGTAGGTTTTAGGTAGGTATGTAGGTAGGTAGGTAAAAAGTAAGGTAGGTAGGTAGATAGTTATGTAGGTAGGTAGGTAGGTAGGTTTTAGGTGGGTAGGTAGGTTTTAGGTAGGTAGGTAGGTAGATAGGTAGGTAGGTAGGTAGGTTTTAGGTAGGCAGGTAGTAGGTAGGTTTTAGATAGATATTTAGGTAGGTAGGTAGGTAGGTTTAAGGTATGTAGGTAGGTTTTAGATAGATATTTAGGTAGGTAGGTAGCTAGGTAGGTTTTCGGTAGGTACTTAGGCAGGTAGGTTTTTGGTAGGTATGTAGGTAGGTTTTAGATGGGTAGGTGGGTAGGTAGGTAGCTTTTAGGTAGGTGGGTAGGTAGTATTAGGTAGGTAGGTAGGTAGAGAGGTAGGTAGGCAGGAAGGATGGTAGGTAGGTACTAAGGTAGGTACGTTGGTGGGTGGGTGTGTGGGTAAATAGGTAGGTAGGTTTTAGGTAGATAGGTAGGTTTTAGGTAGGTAGGTAGGTAGGTAGTTAGGTAGGTAAGTAGGTTGGTAGGTTTAGGTAGGCAGGTAGGTAGGTAGGTAGATAGGTAGGGAGTTAGGTAGGTAGGTAGGTAGGTAGGTAGGTAGGTAGGTTTTAGGTAGGTAGGTAGGTAAGTCGATAGGTAGGTAGGTAGACAGGTAGGTAGGTAGGTAGGCAGGTAGGAAGGAAGGTAGGTAGGTAGGTAGGTAGGTAGGTACGTAGGTTTGCATAGGTAGATAGGTAGGTAGGTAGCTTGGTAGGTAGCTACGTAGGTAGATAGGTAAGTAGGTTTTAGGTAGGTATGTTGGTAGGTAGGTAAATAGGTAGGTAGGTAGATAGTTATGTAGGTAGATAGATAGGTAGGTAGGTAGGTTTTAGGTGGGTAGGTCGGTTTTAGGTAGGTAGGTAGGTAGATAGGTAGGTAGGTAGGTAGGTTTTAGGTAGGCAGGTAGTAGGTAGGTTTTAGGTAGATAGGTAGGTAGGTAGGTAGGTTTTAGGTAGGTAGGTAGCTAGGTAGGTAGGTAGGTTTTAGGTAGGTAGGTTGGTAGGTAGGTTTTAGGAAGGTAGGTAGGTTTTAGGTAGGTAGGTAGGTAAGTAGGTAGGTAGGTTTTAGGTATGCAGGTATGTAGGTAGGTGGGTGGCTTGGTATGTCGGTTTTAGGTAGGTAGGTAGGTAGGTTTTAGGTATGTAGGTAGGTGTTAGGCAGGTAGGTAGGTAGGTAGGTAGGTAGCATTTAGGTAGGTAGGTAGGTAGGTTTTAGGTAGGTAACTACTTAGGTAGGTACGTTGGTGGGTGGGTGGGTAGGTAGGTATGTAGGTAGGTTTTAGGTAGGTAGGTAGGTAGGTAGGTTTTAGGTAGGTAGGTTTTAGTTAGGTAGGTAGGTAGTTAGGTAGGTAGGTAAGTAGGTAGGTAGGTTTAGGTAGGCAGGTAGGTAGGTAGTTAGTTAGGTAGGTAGGTAGATAGGTAGGGAGTTAGGTATGTAGGTTTTAGGTTGGTAGGTAGCTAGGTAGGTAGCTAGTTTTTAGGTAGGTAAATAAGTAGGTTTTAGGTAGGTAGGTAGGTAAGTAGATAGATAGGTGGGTAGGTAGGTTTTAGGTAGGTAGGTAGCTAGGTAGGTAGCTAGGTTTTAGGTAGGTAGATAGGTAGGTTTTAGGTAGGTAGGTAGGTAGGTAAGTAGATAGGTAGGTAGGTAGACAGGCAGGTAGGCAGGTAGATAGGTAGGTAGGTAGGTAGGATTTAGGTAGGTAGTTAGTAGGTAGGCTTTAGGTAGATAGTTAGGTAGGTGGGTAGGTAGGTAGGTAGGTAGGTTTTAGGTAGGTAGGTAGCTAGGTAGGTAGGTAGGTATTAGGTAGGTAGGTAGGTTGGTAGGTTTTAGATAAGGAGGTATGTAGGTAGGTAAGCTTTAGGTAAGTAGGCAGGCAGGCAGGCAGGCAGGTAGTTAGGTAGCTAGGTAAGTAGGTAGGTAGGTTTAGGTAGGCAGGTAGGTAGGAAGGAAGTAGGTAGGTAGCTTGGTAGGTAGCTAGGTAGGTAGGTAGGTAAGTAGGTTTGAGGTAGGTATGTGAGGTAGGTAGGTAAATAGTTTGGTAGGTAGGTAGATAGGTAGGTAGGTAGGTAGGTAGGTAAGTAGGTAGGTGCGTGGGTGGGTAGGTAGGTAGGTAGGTAGGCTTTAGGTAGGTAGGTAGGTAGGTAGGTAGGTTTTAGGTAGGTAGGTAGCTAGGTAGGTAGGTAGGTTTTAGGTAGGTAGGTAGGTTGGTAGGTTTTAGATAGGTAGGTAGGTAGTTAGGTAAGCTTTAGGTAGGTAGGCAGGCAGGCAGGGAACCAGGCAGGCAGGTAGGTAGGTAGGTAGGAAGGTAGGTAGGTAGGTAGGTAAGTATTTTGGTAGGTATGTTTTAGGTAGGTAGGTAAGCATGTTTTAGGTAGGTAGGTAGGTAGGTAGGTAGGTAGGTTTTAGGTAGGTAGGTAGGTAGGTTTTAGGTAGGAAGGTAGGTTTTAGGTAGGTAGGTAGCTAGGTAGGTTTTCGGTAGGTAGTTAGGCAGGTAGGTAGGTAGGCAGCTGGGTAGGTCGGTAGGTTTTAGGTAGGTAGGTAGGTAGGTAGGTAGGTTTTAGATAGGTATGTAGGTAGGTAGGTAGGTTGGTAGCTTGGTAGGTAGCTTGGTAGGTAGGTATGTAGGTTTTATGTAGGTAGGTAGGTAGGCTTTAGGTATGTAGGTAGGTGTTAAGCAGGTAGGTAGGTAGGAGGTAGCTTTTAGGTAGGTAGGTAGGTAGGTTTTAGGTAAATAGGTAGGTAGGTAAGTAGAGAGGTATATAGGTAGGTAGGTTTTAGGTAAATAGGTAGGTAGGTAGGTAGGTAGGAAGGTAAGTAGGTAGGTACGTTGGTGGGTTGTAGGTAGGTAGGAAGTTTGGTAGGTAGGTATGTAGGTAGGTTTTTGGTATGTAGGTAGGTAGGTTTTAGGTAGGTAGGTAGGTTTTAGGTAGGTAGGTAGGTAGTTAGGTAGGTAGGTAAGTAGGTAGGTAGGTTTAGGTTGGCAGGTAGGTAGGTAGATAGGTAGGGAGTTAGGTAGGTTTTAGGTAGGTAGCTAGGTTTTAGGTAGGTAGGTAGGTATTTAGGTTTTAGGTAGGTAGGTAGGTAAGTATATGAGTAGGCAAGTAGACAGGTAGGTAGGAGGGTTTTAGATAGGTAGGTAGGTAGGTATGTAGGTTTTGGGTAGGTAGGTAGGTAGGTTTTAGGTATGTAGGTAGGTGTTAGGCAGGTAGGTATGTAGGTAGGTTGGTTTTAGGTAGGTAGGTAGGCAGGTTTTAGGTAGGTAGGTAGGTAGGTAGGTAGGAAGGTAGGTAGGTAGGTAGGTAGGTACTTAGGTAGGTACATTGGTGGTTCGGTGGTTAGGTAGGTAGGTAGGTAGTTTGGTAGGTAGGTATGTAGGTAGGTTTTAGGTAGGTAGGTTAGGTAGGTAGATAGGTAGGTAGCTAGGGTTTAGGCAGGTAGGTAGGTAGGTAGGTTTTAGGTAGGTAGATAGGTAAGTAGATAGGTAAGTAGGTAGTAAGGTAGGTAGGTAGGTACGTAGGTTTGCGTATGTAGATAGGTAGGTAGGTAGCTTGGTAGGTAGCTACGTAGGTATGTAGGTAAGTAGGTTTTAGGTATGTAGGTAGGTAGATAAAAAGTTAGGTAGGTAGGTAGATAGGTAGGTAGGTAGGTAGGTAGGTAGGCGGGTGGGTGGGTGGGTAAGTAGGTAGGTAGGTAGGTTTAAGGTAGGTAGGTAGTTTTTAGGTAGGTAGGTAGGTAGATTGCTAGGTAGGTAGGTAGGTTTTAGGTAGATAGTTAGGTAGGTAGGTAGGTTTTAGGTAGGTAGGTAGCTAGGTAGTTAGGTAGGTATTAGGTAGGTTGGTAGGTTTTAGATAGGTAGCTAGGTAGGTTGGTAAGCTTTAGGTAGGCAGGCAGGCAGGCAGGCAGGTAGGTATGTAGGTAGGTAGTTAAGTAGGTAGGTAGTTTGGTAGGTATGGGTTAGGTAGGTAGGTAAGCATGTTTTAGGTAGGCAGGTAGGTAGGTATGTTTCAGGAAGGTAGGTAGGTAGGTTTTAGGTAGCTAGGTAGGTTTTTGATAGGTAGGTAGGTAGGTTTAAGGTAGGTAGGTAGGTTTTAGGTAGGTAGGTAGGTAAGTAGGTAGGTAGGTTTTAGGTATGTAGGTAGGTAGGTAGTTAGGTAGGTTGGTTTTAGGTAGGTAGGTATGTAGGTAGGTAGGCAGGTAGGTAGGTAGGTAGGTTGGTTTTAGGTAGGTAGGTAGGGGGGTGGGTGGGTGGGTGGGTGGCTGGGAAGGTAGGTAGGTAGGTAGGTAGGTAGGTAGCTAGGTAGGTAGGTAGGTTTTAGGTAGGTAGGTAGCTAGGTAGGTTTTCGGTAGGTAGTTAGGCAGGTAGGTAGGTAGATTTTAGGTAGGTAGGTAGGTAGGTAGGCAGGTAGGTAGGTATGTAGGCTGGTTTTAGGTAGGTAGGTAGGTAGGTAGGTTGGTAGGTAGGTAGGTAGATTTTAGGTAGGTAGGTAGATAGGTAGGTAGGTAGGTTTTAGGAAGGTAGGTAGCTATGTAGGTTTTCGGTAGGTAGTGAGGCAGGTAGGTAGGTAAATTTTAGGTAGGTAGGCAGGTAGCTACCTACCTACCTAAAACCTACCTAGCTACCTAGCTACCTACCTACCTAAAACCTACCTACCTACCTACCTACCTAAAACCAACCTACCTACCTACCTACCTGCCTACCTACCTACATACCTACCTACCTAAAACCTACCTATCTACCTACCTACCCTCCTACCTAATTACCTCCCTACCTACCTACCTACCTACATACCTAAAACCTACCTACCTAGTTACTTACCTACCTACCTACCTACCTACCTAAAACCTACCCACCTACCTAAAGCCTACCTACCTACCTAAAACCTACCTACCTACCTAAAACCTACCTACCTACCTACCTACCTAATACATGCTTACCTACCTACCTAAACCTTACTACCAAACTACCTACCTACCTACCAACCTACCTACCTACCTGCCTGCCTGCCTGCCTAAAGCTTACCTACCTATCTATCTAAAACCTACCAAC
This sequence comes from Haemaphysalis longicornis, assembly GCF_048455015.1. Classification (NCBI taxonomy): domain Eukaryota; kingdom Metazoa; phylum Arthropoda; class Arachnida; order Ixodida; family Ixodidae; genus Haemaphysalis; species Haemaphysalis longicornis. The sequence goes on along the minus strand of NW_027526225.1, from coordinate 11,819,569 downwards.
CTACCTCCCTAAACCTTACTGAAAAGTAAGTGGTTAGGCAGGTACGTAGGTAGGTAGGTAGCTGGGTAGGTAGGTAGGTTTTAGGTAGGTATATAGGTAGGTAGGTAGGTTTTAGATAGGTACGTAGGTAGGTAGGTAGGTGGGTAGCTTGGTAGGTAGCTTGGTAGGTAGGTAGGTAGCTAGGTAGGTAGGTACGTAGGTTTTAGGTAGGTAGGAAGGCTGGTAGGTTTTAGGTTGGTAGGTTAGTAGGTAGGTAAGCTTTAGTTACGTAGGCAGGCAGTCAGGCAGGTAGGTAGGTAGGTAGGAAGGTAGGTAGGTAGGTAGGCAGTTTGGTAGGTATGTTTTAGTTAGTTAGGTAAGCATGTTTTAGGTAGGTAGGTTGGTAGGTAGGTTTTAGGTAGGTAGGTTTAAGGTAGGTAGGTAGGTTTTAGGTGTAGTAGGTAGGTTGGTAGGTAGGTTTTAGGTAGGTAGGTAGGTTTTAGGTAAGTAGGTAGGTTTTAGGTAGGTAGGTAGGTAGGTAAGTAGGTAGGTAGGTTTTACTTAGGTAGGTATGTAGGTAGGTAGGCAGGCAGGTAGGTAGGTTGGTTTTATGTAGGTAGGTAGGTAGGTAGGTGGGTGGGTGGGTGGGTGGGTGGGAAGTTAGGTAGGTAGATAGGTAGGTAGGTAGGTAGGATTTAGGTAGGTAGGTAGCTAGGTAGGTAGGTAGGTTTTAGGTAGGTAGGTAGCTAGGTAGGTTTTCGGTAGGTAGGTAGGTAGCTGGGTAGGTAGGTAGGTTTTAGGTAGGTAGGTAGGTTTTAGATAGGTAGGTAGGTAGGTAGGTAGGTTGGTAGCTTGGTAGGTAGCTTCGTAGGTAGGTAGGTAGGTATGTATGTTTTAGGTAGGTAGGTAGGTAAGTTTTAGGTATGTAGATAGGTGTTAGGCAGGTAGGTAGGTAGGTAGGTAGGTTTTAGGTAGGTAGGTAGGTAGAGAGGTAGGTAGGTAGGAAGGTAGGTAGGTAGGTAGGTACTTAGGATGGTACGTTGGTGGGTGGGTGGGTAGGTAGGTAGCTAGGTAGTTTGGTAGGTAGGTTTGTAGGTAGGTTTTTGGTAGGTAGGTAGGTAGGTTTTAGGTAGGTAGGTAGGTATTAAGTAGGTAGGTAGGTTTAGGTAGGTAGGTAGGTAATTTGGTAGGTAGGAAAGTAGGTAGGTAGGTTTAGGTGGGCAGGTAGGTAGGTAGTTAGGTAGGTAGCTAGGTTTTAGGTAGGTAGGCAGGTAGGTAGGTATGTAGATAAGTAGATAGGTAGGTAGACAGGTAGGTAGGTAGGTAGGTAGGTAGGAAGGTAGGTAGGTAGGTAGGTAGGTACGTAGGTTTGTGTAGGTAGGTAAGTAGGTAGTTAGGTAGGTAGGTAGGTTTTAGGTAGGTAGGAAGGTAGGTAGATTTTCTAGGTAGGTAGGTAGGTTTTAGGTAGGTAGGTAGTAGGTAGGTTATAGGTAGATAGTTATGTAGGTAGGTAGGTAGGTAGTTTTTATGTAGGTAGGTAGCTAGGTAGGTAGGTAGGTAGGTATTAGGTAGGGAGGTAGGTTGGTAGGTTTTAGATAGATAGGTAGGTAAGCTTTAGGCAGGCAGGCAGGCAGGTAGGTAGGTAGGTAGTTTGGTAGTAAGGTTAGGTAGGTAGGTAAGCATGTATTAGGTAGGTAGGTAGGTAGGTAAGTTTTAGGTAGGTAGGTAGGTTTTAGGTAGGTAGGTAGGCTTTAGGTAGGTGGGTAGGTTTTAGGTAGGTAGGTAGGTAGGTAGGTAAGTAACTAGGTAGGTAGGTTTTAGGTATGTAGGTAGGTAGGTAGGTAGGGAGGTAATTAGGTAGGAGGGTAGGTAGGTAGATAGGTAGGTTTTAGGTAGGTAGGTATGTAGGTAGGTAGGCAGGTAGGTAGGTAGGTAGGTTGGTTTTAGGTAGGTAGGTAGGTAGGTTTTAGGTAGGTAGGTAGCTAGGTAGCTAGGTAGGTTTTAGGTAGGTAGGTAGCTAGGTAGGTTTTCGGTAGGTGGTTAGGCAGGTAGGTAGGTAGGTAGGTAGGTAGGTAGCTGGGTAGGTATTTAGGTTTTAGGTAGGTAGGTAGTTAGACAGGTAGGTTTCAGATAGGTAGGTAGGTAGGTCGACAGGTAGGTGGATAGCTTGGTAGGTAGGTAGGTAGGTAGGTTTTAGGTATGTAGGTAGGTGTTAGACAGGTAGGTAGGTAGCTTTTAGGTAGGTAGGTAGGTAGGTTTTAGGTAGGTAGGTAGGTAGGTAGTTAGATAGGTAGGTAGGTAGATTGGTAAGGAGTTAGGTAGGTAGGTTTTAGGTAGGTAGGTAGCTAGGTTTTATGTAGGTAGGTAGGTAGGTAGGTAGGTTTTAGGTAGGTAGGTAGGTAAG
>NW_027526225.1:11711509-11817063 GCF_048455015.1 Haemaphysalis longicornis | reverse complement strand
GTTATCTTATAACCAATCGCAGCTCGAGGCGAAAATCAAAGAATTTGTCCGCGAGGAGGTAGAGCGTCAGCTGTCGCTGGTGCCATTTACTGAGCAGGCTCTGACCAGCCTGCCTTCTGCTCTGCAGGCGACCATCCGCAAACAGGTTGCCGAGGCCCTACCACCACCTAACGTCACTACGGCAGCGGTCGCACCCCTGGCCGTTCCACAGGTGGCAGCTACAGTCGCCGCTCCGCTTACAGCTACAGTCGCTGCAGCTCCAGTAGTCATGCCAATAACGTATGCTGAATGCCTCGCGCAGCCACTGCACCCATCCTTCCGGTCGTTTCGGCCAGCGATACCAGTGGTGGCACTTCCCTATTTGCAGCCATCTTCACAATTCCCACCGATCGCACCACTCGCTGTGTCATACGGGAATTCCTGGCGCGCTCCCGACAACCGGCCTATAGGCTCCGTGCAGTCAACTTTGCCTAACGAGCGCCGCCCCATCTGCAGCGCCTCCGTGCAACACTGGCTAGGCCGAGCCGCATCGTCCTGGAGGGCCGCCTGCTTTAGGCACTGTGCACGCACACTTGAAAATGGGTCTATCAAGTAGTTAGGTGCGCTTAAGTGGCTTAGGTTTGCGGAATACGCTGCAACGGTGACAGGATGGAGTGTTATCGACCGAGAGAGAGAAAAGAAGCAAAGTCCAGAGCGAAAGCTACCGCCTTCGCTGCCCTGAATCACCCGAGTTGGGAAGGCTGGTCACAGCCTCATAGGCGGCACATGTTTCCTTGATTTGTTTAGAAAATAGAACGGCGATGACTACCAAGCAGATAACATGCTCCTGTCAGAGTAAAGTATATCGCTTTGCAAGGTGTTAATACTCGTGAGCTTACAATAAATTTCCCCTCTTAGCGAAAACCGCGCGCATGGCAAGTAGTATTTGCACGAAGGTTCGTTTTTCTGCATTGTGCATGTTCACGTCTGCCGCGGCGTTTATAACAAAAAGTCATGCAGCACGTAACACTCAGCCGTATTTTAATTGTAAGAGAACTAATTGATGGCTGCAACATCTCATGTCTTTTTTGGAAAAAATATGGTTTGTTTTTAGCAAATCAGGGTCATTTCTTTGAAAAGAAAAGCTGTCAAAAAGTCGAAATGCCTACGTCAGTACAAGGTATAAAAGCAAAGCTTGTGGGATTTTTGCGTGCAAATAATTGCTGTTCAAATAAACAAAGTCAGGGCTTACAACAGCAACTTCTGAGAACAATAAAAAATAAACGGAGTTTATGATGATTCTAATATTTGCAGGCCCTGCTTACCCCGTAAAAAGGCAGAGGTAGTCTTAAATCGTTCACGAGCATTTGCTGTCGTGCTTGCAGCAAAACCCGTGTACGTTGTGAAAGTATTCACAGAAAAGGTGACGGAAGGCACAGAAGTTGTAGTCTTCCTTTAGCTCCTGAGACGATACTGCTTGACCTCGTGCACGGAGCAAGAAAACGTGTTCGCTCCGTGATCCCGCGGGGTGGAACGACCTGGCACCAGCGGAAACGAACTGTCAGGGGCGAGGAGCAAGACGCATTCTGGAAATGTTTTGCGAGAATTCAAGCTGTGAAATTTTAAAATTTTCGCCAGGTTCGTTTCCTAGCTGCAGCGGCCGCTTTTCCGATAGAGGCGAAAAGCGAAAACGCCCGTGTGTTCGAGATTCCGGCCACGTGAAAGATCCCCAGGGGGTCAAAATTAATCCCGATCCCTCCACTACGGCGCGCCTCATCGCATGTCTGGCGTAGGCGAATAGAACCGCACAATCAATCAACCGAAAATCGCCGCTAGTTGATGCGCAGTTTTCGGTGCTTCCCACCCGCCTGATTCACCCTGGAGCCCGCGTATTTAAGGTAATGATACTTGTTTTGCAGTCAATACTACGAGCACGTAGCGCAGCGTACACACCAAACAATCGATCCTGTGAGACAGAGCACCGTACTTGCGAAACAACGGAGGTAGGATTTCAAGTATGCGAACAAAATGGCTTCTTTCCAATGCTTTGAAGAGCTAAATAATTTGTGCTTTCTAGACGAAACACAAATTCACAGAAACAACTATTTTGAAACTTGAAAACGTGCGCACGAAAGACTCCACCGGCATTCTGGGTATGCGTGGCACTGGGAAGTCAATATCGCTAGCCCCCCTGCTCCGTACGCGTAGTCAACAGTTCAATCCTTCAGTCTATTCCTAGCCTGGTGCAGTAGAATTACTGTAGTACATTTAAATTATTATAAAACTTAAAAATTGCGTACACTAAATTTCATCCGGTACCACCAAGCAGGAGCGCAACCGAAACCCGAGCACGCTGGCGAGCGGTGGCCGACCCAGTATTTTTCTTATTCCCTGATGGCGGCGCTGGGTGTCGCGGCTCAGTGTCGCCCTCTGTTCACTGCACGGCGCCTATATGTTTTTATTGCTACTGCCCGGGTCAAATTGCCCGTTACTGCCGCCGTGTCGTTTCATTTCCTCGTGTTCCCAAAACGTCTGCCTACGCCGCACGACCACGTGCCCTCGGGACCACCCCAACCTTGTTTTCCGTCGACCGTCAGATGTTCGAAGGCCGGCGGTCGCCATCACCCCGTCGCTGCTCCCTATCCCCCATGCGCCGCCACTCCACACCCTCCAGAGGAAAACGGATGCGCGCAGTTCTTAAGGCGCGAACTCCGTACCCGTCGAAATACCGAAGCCCTCACCTACATCCGCAAAATGTAATTGACGTGTTAATAGACAGATCCCCTGTGCTGGCTCTTGTTGATAGCGGAGCAGCCGTGTCGGTCATCAGTGCTATGTCGCTCGCTGAAGAAAGTTGCGAAGTCACTTCTGGGACTTCCTCTCCAAACTGCAAGCACAGAACATGTTGTGCCTTTGGCTGCGTGTACTGATCGAGTCGCCATTCAAGATATTGTCTACACAACTGAATTCGCCGTCTTGCCCGTGTGCTCACACGACGTTATCCTTGGGTGGGACGTTTTGTCGAACCTGAATGCCGCAATGGACTGCGCCGAAGCTGAAGTCGAATTCTGTTCACAAAATGACGCTCCGTCCCCAAACCATTCCTCTACTAAAGGAGAAAAGCTGGCCGTAGACGAAGACATGGCTATCCCACCGCAAAGCTCAGTTCTGGTCACCGTTTATGGCAGTACTCTGTCGGATGAACCTGCTTTATTTACGCCATCACACGTTTTCATTGCACGGAAGGTTTTGCCTCTTCTGTTTGCTGTGCTGACATTCCTATCTGGCCGCCACGTAATGTTTGTTTACAACCAGACGACCCGCCCTTTCAGCCTACTTCGTGGGGAAACTGTCGGCAATATTGAACCTGTTGACTCCGTCTTCAGTCTCGAAGTTTCCGACAACGCACTTTCACAGCAGTACATTTGCTAAACGCGATTGATCCCCCCCGATAAGCCAACCTCTGGCGACATATTCCAGACGTCTATCACTTCCGATTTATGCCCGACGCAACGCAAATACGTTCTGGCTCTTTTTAGAAAGTTTCCGTCTTCCTTTGACTGCAAGCAAGCTCCTTTGTCTAGAACATCCACGGTCGCCCATCACATTAAAACAGGTACCCACATGCCGTTGCGACAGCGACACTAAAGGGTGTCGGCACCGGAACGTGGGGTTATTAGTGAGCATGTCGATGACAGGCTCCGACGTGGCGCTATCCGACCTTCTCAAAGCCGCTGGTCGTCTCCTTTGGCGCTAGTCACGAAAAAAGATGGGTCCCTCCGATTCTGTGTTGACTACCGCCACCTTAACAAGATCACCCGGAAGGACGTTTATCCTCTGCCTCGAATAGATGACGCCTTAGACTGTTTGCACGGCGCTGAATACTTCTCCAGCCTTGATTTGCGCTCCGGTTATTGGCAGGTCCCGGTTTCTGAGTCTGATCGAACAAAAACAGCTTTTTTCACGCCAGAAGGCCTATGTGAGTTTAATGTACTGCCGTTCAGCCTATTCAACGCGCCTGCCATGTTCGAAGAAATGATGAATAACATCTTGCGTGGTCTCAAATGGCTGACATGTCTCTGTTACCTAGACGATGTCGCCGTGTTTTCTTCCAATTTACAGACTTACCTGACTCGTCTGCACCAAATATTCACATGCCTAACTGCTGCAAGGCTTCAACTGAACCTTAAAAAGTGTCGTTTTGGTGCTCGCACATTGACTACTCTCAGTCATGTCGTGTCCAAGGATGGCATCCTACCCGATCACGAAAACCTCCGTTCTGTCGCCGACTTTCCCGAACCGACGTCAATGAAAGCCCTCCGGAGCTTCATTGGCGTGTGCTCGTATTTTCGGGGCTTCGTACAAAATTTCGCGTGTATCATTGCGCCATTGATCAGGCTCCTCGGTGGTGACAATGGCCTGTCCTTGTGGCCGAAGGAGTGCGATGAAGGGCTTACAACCTTGCGGCGTCTGTTGATTTTGCAATCCATACTGCGGCACTACGATCCGAACACCCCTACTGAAGTCCATACTTATGCCACCGGCGCAGGCCTCGGTGCGGCGATCGCTGAACGCAAGCCTAACTACGAGGAATACGTCGTCGCCTACGCTAGCCGGACTCTTACCAAAGCTGATCAAAACAATTCGATTACTGAGAAAGAATGTCTTGCCGTCATCTAGGCTCTTTACAAATATCGACCTCATCTCTACGGCCCCCCTTTCGACGTAGTCACCGACCGTCTCTTACTATGCTGGCTGTCGTCCCTCAAAGACCCTAAGGGACGTCTTGCTCGTTGGGCGCTCCGCCAGCAGGAGTATGATATTCTAGTTGTTTATAGATCTGGACACAAGCACTCTGATGCGGATGCAGTCTCGCTCTCCTCTGCCTGGTAACCTGGGACGTCTTGCGTGAATTGATACGCTCGTTGCGTTACACCTTCACCGACATAGCTTCCCAGCAGCGCAGTGATCCATGAATTGCAAAGATCGTCGAGTGTTTCTCCATTGCACCGACTCCTATGCGGCCCAAGGCTCTTCGACGCCAAGCCGCCCACTTCGCCATACAAGATGACGCATTGCTCTATCGCCACAATATATGCCCGATGGTCGGAAGTGGCTTTTTGTGATTCTGCACATTTTACGTGCGGATGTATGCGCTGCTTACCGTGCTGATCCCCAAACCGCTCACGCTGGACTTCGTAAAATGTACATTCACCTGCGCCAACGATAGTATCGGCGTGGAATGTACAGCTTCGTGCGCAAGTACATTCGTGCCTGCACTGACTCTCAGAGCCGCAAGACGCCTGCACCACAGCCAGACGACCCTCTGCAGCCTTTGTCATGCCCTCTTCGTCCTTGCAATTGTGTCTGCATCGACCTTTACGGTCCCTTGCCATACACTTCTTCAGGCCACCGATGGATTATTGTTGCGGTCGACTATCTAACACGCTGTGCCGAAACCGCAGCGCTGCCAGCCGCTATGGCATGTGATGTTTCCCGGTTCGTCTTGAGCTCCCTCGTCCTGCGGCATGGTGCACCCCGCGAATTACACAGCGAGAGAGGGCGCGTATTCCTCTCTGAGGTTGCTGAATGCCTCCTCGCTCAATTCAGAATTATTCATCGCACTACGTCCGCATACCACCCACAGATGAACGGCCTGACCAAGAGATTCAAACGTACATTCGGAGACATGCTCACTGTGTACGTCGCTCGCAAGCATTTAAATTGGGATGTGATGCTACGTTTTGTAACGTTTGCTTACAACACCGCCACACAGACCCCTACAAGCTATTCACCTTTTTTCCTCCTGTATGGAAGCGAGCCATCTTGCACAATGGTCACAATACTGCCCTACAGCCCTGTTCTTCTGAGTGCCACCCTATTTCGGACATAACCCCAAGAGCTGAAGAGTGCCGGCAGCTCGCCAGGTGACTGACAACAAATGACCAGGGTCGCCAGAAGCATGTTTACGACTACGACCACGCCTCATCTTCCTTTTATGCTGGCGACCTTGGGTGTCAGTGGGTCCCCGCTATTACACCGGGTCTATCGTTCAAACTGCTTGCAAAATATTATGGCGTCTACCACGTCCTTAAGTGTACTTTTCCCGTGAACTACACAGCTGAAGCACTGACGCCCTCTACAGACCTTCACTGTCGTGGCAACGAAACCATCCACGTCAGTCGCTGGAAGCCCTAGTACGCCCCGCAGTCGTTTCGTCGCCATAAGTCGCCAGGATGGCTCCTGCTTCACCGGAAGCAATTGTAATGAAGATTGCTTGAAGTGCTCTCGCCGTCCAATCTCTCTTCACCGACAAGTCAATCCCTGAATGAGCATGTAGCACGGATCAAAGGCTGTCATCACCGGTGCGTGATCGCGCGGCATGAGTTGAATACTCTGGATAGTTCACGTTGGACGGTTTTGCCTCTTGATCCCTCTCCAGCGCGCTCTGTCCCCTCTGCAATGTATATATATATATATATATATATATATATATATATATATATATATATATATATATATAGCGAATCAGAATAGGAAATGAGGGGCTCGTTGAAAATAACACAGAAATAAGGGTTGGCAGTCGAGAAAAGCTCGGAAAGCAAAGGGGAGGATGTGGTAGATCATTGAAACAGATTAAGAATTTGGAAAGAAAGAAAGAAAGTGAAGAAAAAATGCCCGCCAGGTGGGATCCGAACCCACGACCTCCAGAATACCGGTCTGGTGCGATAATCACTACGCTACCGGCGGGGCGATTTTCCCATTCACTTTCTGGGGTATTTTATGTTAGGTATGTTTGTTTCCTGTGCTTGGGGGTGGTAGCCAGCGCCATTCGGACTAATCGGGGGTGAAGGGGACCTTCTTTTTAACCCCCGGGTCGTGACTCGAGTGTCTACGACATGTCCAGAGTGGTCGACCAGCTTTGAACCCTCTTAAGCTCCCTTTTGGCAACAAGACTGTTAGAACAGAGGCCCTCGCTATGCATATAGCGAATCAGAATAGGAAATGAGGGGCTCGTTGAAAATAACACAGAAATAAGGGTTGGCAGTCGAGAAAAGCTCGGAAAGCAAAGGGGAGGATGTGGTAGATCATGTGGTAGATCAAAGGCCCAGAACAAGGCGTGGGGTATCCTTCGACGGTACCCCACGTCGGGCAACCTTATTTTGTTCAAACGGGCCAAGGCGTTTGGAAAACGTGTGCGCCGTGAGGCAAAACGAGAGAGTTGGCGCACCTTCCTTACATCTATTAACTCATACACAGACACACACAAAGTCTGGACACGAATACGAAAACTAAAGGGACAACAGACACACAGCCTGCCCCTGGTTAGTACAACAGGGGACACACTGGAAGACCAGGCTAACACACTTGCACAACACTTTCAACACGTTTCCAGCTCTGCACACTACACAAACACTTTCCTGAGACATAAAACCGCTTGTGAAAAGAAGTCCTTACGTGATAATAACAGGTCAAATTCTGGTTACAACTCTGAATTTACTCTCTATGAGCTGAAGGCTGCCCTGAGCACATGTAAACCCTCAGCTCCAGGCGCAGACCAGATTACATACACAATGATACAACACCTACACCCAGATACTCTTGAAACACTCCTACACTTATACAACAACATATGGCTTTCGGGGCACATTCCAAAATCTTGGAGGGAGGCTATTGTAGTGGCGTTCTTGAAGGAGGGTAAGGACCCGTCTTCTCCCGCCAGTTACCGACCCATCGCCCTCACCAGCTGCCTGTGCAAGCTTCTCGAGAAGATGATTAACAGGAGACTCGTGTACTTCTTAAAATACAATGGTCTTCTCGAGAGCTGCCAGGCCGGCTTCAGGGTGGGGCGATCCACAAACGACCAACTCGTCGCCCTTGAGTCGTATATAAAGGATGCCTTTGTCCACAAACAGTTTTGTGCAACGGTCTTTTTTGATCTTGAGAAAGCCTACGACACCGCTTGGCGATACGGGATACTTAGCGACCTGAAATCATTTGGTGTTTCGGGCAATATGTTTAACACTCTTTATAGCTACCTGGCAGAACGAACCTTTCGTGTAAGAGTTGGTACTGCCCTTTCAAATGTTTTTGTGCAGGAAAATGGTGTGCCTCAAGGTGGCGTTTTGAGTTGTACGTTGTTCATAGTCAAGATGAACTCACTTCGAAAGGCGTTGCCACGAACCATTTCCTGTACAATATATGTAGATGATGTTCAAATATCTTTTAAGTCGTGTAATATGTCAATTTGCGAACGCCAAGTCCAGCTTGGTGTTAATAAGCTAGCTGGCTGGGCTGATCAGAACGGTTTTAAGCTAAACCCAGTTAAGAGCACTTGTGTTGTATTCTCCAAAAGGCGTGGGATGAGGCCAGATCCAGACATCAAACTGAATGGTGTCTCGATACCGGTCAAAAAAGAACACAAGTTCCTAGGTATAGTCCTTGATGAAAAACTTTCCTTTATCCCTCATATCAAACAACTAAAACAAAAATGTATTAAAACACTGAATATTCTAAAGGTCTTGCCGCATCACTCGTACGGTGCTGACAAACAACTTCTGCTGCGAGTGTTTACCAGCCTGGTAGGCTCGAGGTTAGACTATGGGAGTGTTTTGTATGGTTCAGGAAGGGAAACTGCTTTGAAAATGCTCGACCCAGTGCAGCACTTGGGCCTTCGACTTGCGTCTGGTGCTTTCCGGACTAGCCCCGTGCAAAGTCTGTACGTCGAGTGTGACAGATGGTGTCTAGGGTACCAGCGCGAGTATGTGGATTTGCTATATGCTTTTAAAGTTTCATCAATGTCTCACCATCCCATTAAGTCTATAATGAACGATACATCTACATCCCAACTGTTTTTAAATCGTCCATCTATTTCTGCGCCTTTCTCGCTCAGGGTGAGGGAGAAAGCCTCTGAACTTTCTGTCTCGTTTTTAGACACTTTTACAACATCTCTCATTGATTCTATAGCCCCATGGCATCTTCGTCCCGTATTGTGTGATTTGTCGTTTATGCAATTTAAGAAAAACACGGTGCCCACAACTGCCGTTTTGCAGCATTTCATGTATCTTCAGGCGAAATATGGGGCAACAGAATTTTTTACTGATGCCTTGCGGTGCCTTGCCTTGCGGTGATGCCTTGCCTTACTGATCCATTGCGGTGTGTTGTGCTGCACACGGACCCAATTTCAGTGCTTGTAAAACCATGCATGTGAATTCTAGCATTTTTACAGCGGAGGCATATGGTATACTCCTTGTTTTAAATCACATCAATGAACATCACATCGCAAAATCCATCATTTTCACGGATTCACTAAGCGTCGTGCGTACATTATCATCCCAAAGGTCTTCAAAAAATTACATTGTCAATCTGGTTTTTAAATCTTTGATGTCAGCGTATGCGTCTGGTCTGAATGTTACCATCTGCTGGGTTCCAGGCCACGCTGGCATCGCGGGCAATGAGTTTGCTGATGAAATGGCCGCTGCTGCTGCACTGAGAAACACTCTAGACATAGCAACAGTACCGTACACTGACATGAAGCCAATCATCAGACAACACCTACGTAAAACATGGCAAACACACTGGAGTGAACAGTCAGACAACAAGCTACACGTAATAAAGCCACACTTGGGACGATACACAACTGACTCACACAACAGACACACTGAAGTGACCCTAGCAAGGTTACGGATAGGCCACACACATGCAACACACTCGCACTTGCTCACTGGATCTCCAAGACCCATGTGCAGCAGGTGTGGAGAGGGCCTATCCGTAATCCACGTACTCATCCAATGCAAGGCACTTGACACAACACGACGCAAACACTTCCCACAACTATACAGACAACACGTTCCGTTTCACCCATTGTACTTTCTAGGAGACGAGCCCATGTTTTCCACCAAGCTTGTTTTTAAGTTTCTTACCGATGTCAATTTTTTGCATCTCATCTCTTATCATGCATCATGACATCCTGGCCCTTTACACCAGTCATCTTCATTAGCTTGTTTTAGTTTGTGTATGTTTACTGAAACCCTCTCTACTTTTACTTTCACATCGCTGTCATGAAATCACTTTTGTTTGGCGCTCTTTGCCCTTAGCTGGCCTTGCGCCATTAAAATCCAGATATCATCATCATCATCATCAGCGACTGTACATACACCCTCAACAGATACGTCGATTACATTTGTAGTCCTTTTGCAGTTCGAAAGTCGCGCAGCTCTTGCCTCCGGAACTGCGGCGGCTAGTTTTCCTGTTCAGTTGGGCTAGAACGACGTCGCATCGGCGATAGTGAGCGGCGACGTGGGGAGCTTGAACGGCGGCTATCGGCGTCACGACGGCTAAAATTGTTGTAACCGGAGGCAGGTAACGGCGACCTGGGTGGCATGTCTGTCATTAGCTGCGGAGACCCGTGTGGAGAGCAAAAGCCAAAAGTGTGGTTTCCAACTTCATCATTCATCGCGGGCACGCGGCGGCGGCAGTAACGGGCCACATGGCCTGGAAGTCGGCAGGCGAAACAGATGGGGCGATTATCAGCCGTGCGCCACGGATTCACCGGTGGCGGATTCCTGTCTACCGAAGAGCGTGGCGGGGTTGGTGGCATGGCCCGAAAAGACGTCCCAGCTGGCTGTACCGGTCTCCCCATAGCTTCGGCATACGTGAGGGGTGCACAATATAGAGTTGGTGGCAGTGCCTCAGCCACCTCTTCCTTGATCATGTGGCGAAGCGCTGGAAGCGTCGGCGAGACAACAGGAGTCACTTCGGTAGGCTGCGGAGGCACTCCGTATCGTGGAGATGGGCCAGGAACAGACGGTGGCATCGTTGATCCAGGCTCCAGGGTAAGAAGGGACACTTGCCGAGCGACTTCTTCGCGAACACACTGTTGAAGCTGCCGCATCAAGGATGCATCGCCCCCCGGCTCTGTCAAGCTCGACAGCGGCTCTTCCTGGGCAGAAGAGCTCCGGGTGTGCCCTCTGTCTGCGGAGTTCTTGGTAGCTTCGGCAGTGGGTGATGATTTCAGCAACGGTTCGCAGATCTTTCGCTAACAGCATCTGGAAAGCATCATCATCGATTCCTTTCATCAGGTGCTTGATTTTCTCTGCTTCCGCCATAGCTGAATCAACACGGTTGCAGAGGTCCACAACATCCTCGATATAACTTGCAAAGGTCTCTCCAGCACGCTGTGCTCGTGTGCGGAGACGCTGCTCAGCAAGAAGCTTCTGCACGGCGGGACGGCCGAAGACCTCGACAATACGATTTTTGAGCTCAGCCCAGGTTGCCATGATGGCGGCGTTGTTGTGGAACCACTTCTTGGCTAGGTGGTCCAAATGAAACACAACGTCATTAAGCTTCATGCGATCGTCCCATCTGTTGTGCGCGCTTACCCGTTCGTACTGCGACAGCCACTCCTCCACGTCGTTGTCATCCGTTCCATCGAAGTTAGTGGGGTCGCGCTGGCGAAGCACACCCGAACACATGATGGGCTGCGGTGCCATGTCCCGGTCGGTGTTCAGTTGCATCACGGGCTGTAGCCGCCTGCTTCGAAACTCCAGGATGTGGTATCGGAGTCTTGCGATGCGAAGGTAGAGTCACGCTGGGGACGAACCCGCACACTCCAACAAACTGAAGCATGGTTTATTGGACTACTAACGAGTAGTTAGAGCTGCGGAGAAGCCGAGTTTCTTCGTGCCAAGCAAGCTGTGTCTGACGCGATACTCGATCGGCCCGTGCGCCAAGCCAAATATCCCCATCGGGGAATTGTCCTTGCACGAACGCCTATGATGATTACATCAATCGCGTCCACAATCAACGCTAAAATATATAAATAAATAAATAAATATATATATATATATATATATATATATATATATATATATATATTTCGAAGGCGAAAACCGAAAGCCAAAACTGAAAGCGCGTTCCGCGGGCAATCACCCACGAAGGAGGTGTATTCGAAGCCAAGCGGGGAAGGAGAGGAAGAGGAAGCGGGAGCTCGAGGGGAATAAAGCGGACGAACCTGCCTACCGGTCGCAGTTTCTTACAATGGCGCAGCCGACAAACTTTCGAAGCCCAGGCGACCCCGCCTCCGGAACCCACCTCCCTCGCGGCGATCCGGCCTCAGGGACTGTACTTCAAAGCGGCAGAGAGGTTCCATCTCTTCATGCGCCTTCATCCGAGGGCAGCGCGCACGGGCGCGAATTGAGTACCAACACGCCGCCTAACGCCGCTACCACCGCTGATCTTCTTCACGCCGTCGTCGAGTTGACCCGACGATTGGCAGACTTCACCGGTTCCGTCTCCGCTTCATTCCTGAGTGGGGCGGCTTCACCTTCGGTGGATTCCGCTGTCCCAGAGTTTCATGGCTTCCGCGACGACCCGGTGAGCTGGCTGCAGAAAATAGACGCCTGTGCCGCTCTCCATGCGTGGCCTGAGAACGCCAAGCGGTCATTCGCTGAATCTCGACTGCGCGATGCTGCCCGAGCGTGGCATCTTTATGATGGCCACTCGCACTCCACCTGAGCAAGCTGGAGTGGGGCACTTATGACGGCATTTAGTGACCTGCCGGCCGCTCTAGATGCCCGCCTGATGCAAATGCGCGCGCGCCGCCAAGGACCTGGCGAAGACGTCGCAACGCATGTCTATGACAAACTGCGGCTCCTCTCGGCATGCAGCCTTGCCTGGGAGACTCCTGCTGCTAGGCAGTATGTTTTAGATGGCCTGGCGGACCCTCTTCATGCTGCAATTTTGACCGTGCAGCCGCCAGATTTGAGCCCACCGGCATTCATCCGTCTGGCTGCAGAACTGCAGGACGATACCGCACGCCGGCTTTCTGCCGCTACCACAGCCACTGTGGCACCGAATGGCCCGTCAACGTCAAGGAAAGGCGTTCTTCAGACCCAGCAATGTCGTTCGCGCGGGCGCCCTGGACCTAGGAACAAGGCTTGTCCGGCGCCACGGCCACAGATACACTACCAAGTACCTCCCCTGCCCATGGTTCAGGTGCATATAGAGGGGATCGGCGACGTAACGGCCCTGGTTGATACTGGGGCTGAGCGCACAGCCATCCGCCGACGACACGCCCCGGACGACGTTATGAAGCCGTGGACACAACCACCGCTGCATGGCCTCGGGGGCTGCGCCTTGCCCGTAGGAGCCCGTGACCTGACCGTAGGGACGGGGGCTGGCCGCCGGTCTTTAACTGCAATCCTGGTCTTTGAGGACCTGCCAGCAGATGTCATCCTGGGGGCAGCTACCTCCTTTCAAATGACGTGGAGGTACGCATCGAGCGTGGGCAAGTGCACCTGTGTCCCACTACCATCGGACAGTCCTCTCCGGCCATTGATAAAGGCGAACCAGCCTTTGCGGATGCTCTGTCCCATTTGCTGGAGTGTCACAAAGGTCTTTTCGCGGACGACACAGCGCACCTTCCCGGCACTAACCTCCTCGTACACACAATACCAACAGGCGACCACCCGCCAGTCTGTGTACCGCTACGTCGTTATGCTGAAAAAGAGCGAGCCGTGATCGACGAACAGGTTCTTGAGATGCTCAACGCAAGAATCATCAGGCCCTCGTCCAGCCCGTGGGCTGCTCCCGTCGTCCTCCTGCGCAAGAAGGACGGAACGCTTATATTCTGTGTTGACTACCAGGAGCTGAACAAGCTCACCATACCGGACTCATACCCGTTGCCTCGCATCGACGACGCTCTCGACACGGTGCGTAAATCTACGTACTTTTCATCACTGGACCTACGCGCCGGGTACTGGCAAATTCCCGTTTCGGAAGAGGACAAATGTAAGACAGCCTTTCGTACCCCGTCAGGCCTTTTTGAATTTAACCGCATGCCATTCGGATTGCGGACGGCACCCAGCACTTTCCAAAGGGCTATGAATTCAGTCCTCGGGTCCTTGAAAGACCAAGCTTGTGTCGTATATTTGGACGATATTCTTGTTCTTGGGTCAAACCCCGAAGACCACCTCCGAAATCTGGATCATGTATTAACACGGCTGTACGAGGCTGGATTTCGACTGAACCGTGACAAATGCCGGTTCGGGGCCACCTCCATCCCGTACCTGGGGTACAGGATTTACACCGACGGGATAGAGCTGCTTCCTGAACGAATCGTGGCCGTGGTGACCTACCCCACGCCATCCTGCCTAAAAGACGTGCAATCATTTCTTGGCGTTGCCTCGTACTTACTTAAATTCGTCCCTCACTTCGCTTCTACCGCTGCCCCCCTTACAGACCTCACAAGGAAAGACGCAAGATTTGTTTGGGGTGCTGCTCAACAAGAGGCTTTTCAAACGCTCAAAGAGCAGCTCACCCATTGCCCGGTGCTAAGCCATTTTAACGAAGACTGGGAGACAGAAGTGCACACCGATGCCAGCCAGGCTGGCCTCGGGGCTGTACTTATGCAGCGCGATACAACCGGCAAGGAACACATCGTGGCGTACGCTAGCCGGAAGCTGTCCGACACCGAGCGGCATTACCACTCGAATGAGCTGGAGTGCCTCGCCGTTGTCTGGAGCGTCGACGACAAGTTCCGGCATTACTTGTTCGGACGCGAGTTCACGGTGGTGACGGACAACGCCGCAATGACGTGGATGTTCACCAAGCGCCATCTCAAGCACAAGTTAGCCAGGTGGATCATTACTCTGCAAGAGTACACGTACCACGTACGCCAGCGCCCAGGGGCGCTGAACCAGCTCGCTGACGCGCTATCACGTCACCCCACTGGTGAATGCTCGCAGTCTCGCCTTGGGGACAGTTGGATCCTATTTGCGCAGGAAGACGTTAGCAAAGCACAGCGTGACGATCCCGACCTGGCTACTATTATTGGGGTTCTGAGCACCTCATCAGGAAACCCCAACTTCGTTCTTCGCAACGGAAGGCTATATCGCCGCGTGTGGTCAAAACGTCGCAACGAGGAACACCTCGTCATTGCAATCCCTGCGGCGTTGAGGGCTGAGATTTTGCGCGCCGTTCATGATTCCCCCGGGGCGGACACATCGGCCAGCGCGCAACTCTCCAGAAAGTACAGGAGCGCTTTTGGTGGCCGAAGATGCACAGCCAAATTCGCTCTTATGTAGCCAGTTGTGAAGTTTGCCAGCGGTAAAAGAGAATTCCGGGAAGTCATCCAGGCTTACTCAGCCCCATCACGCCTCCAGAGGCAGTATTTACACCATTGGCATAGATCACGTAGGGCCGTTGCGCACCACGGCTGACGGAAACCGCTACATCATTGTCGCCGTGGACTACCTCTCAAAATACGTCGAGGTAGCCGCTGTGCCCTCCCTAGCTGCAAGTCACGTGATCGAGTTCCTGAAAACGAATTTCCAATGGAGACATGGAATGCCCAAAAAGCTAATATCAGACCGATCAACGACTTTCCGCAGCCGCCAGCTACGCTCTTTTCTTCGCCGAGCGGAAGTTGAACACCATTTTGCGTCCTCCTACCACCCCCAGGCTAACGGCCTTACAGAAAGGACTAACCAGACGATTCAAACACGACTGGCACCGTACGTGAAGACCCACAAGGCAGGGGAAGCTGACTGGGACAGGCACCTGCAGTCCGCTGCTTACTCGGTGAACACGTCCTTCCAATCTTCCACGGGAAAAACCCTGTACGAAGTCGTTTACGGGCAACTTCCGAAGTTGGACGTCGCGGCCAGTTTGGACACTCCCGTCAAAGTCGGCCGACCTGTCGATCGCCAGGTGGTGTGCCGCAATACCAGAACAGAAGCACGGAGGAACGCTATCGATGCGCAAAGGACCCAGAAGAAATACTACGATCGCCGACATCGACGCGCACCGCAGTATGGTGTCGGTGACCAGGTATGGGTGCAACGAGGTACCCAGGCAACCGGCCTGAAGCTCCTACCTAAGTTTGACGGGCCATTTGTCATCACGGAGCGCTTAGGCGCGAATACTTGGCGAGTGGCTACTCCCTCGGGCACTGCAAACCTTGACAAGCGGAAACGAGACAACTTCGCTGGCCATGTGTCGCGCATGAAAAAGAAGATTGGGCGTTCAGACTGACACTTCGCCACGCTTCGGTCAGGCTCGCAGTCGTGGCCAAGTGTGAAGGCGAAAACCGAAAGCCAAAACTGAAAGCGCGTTCCGCGGGCAATCACCCACGAAGGAGGTGTATTCGAAGCCAAGCGGAGAAGGAGAGGAAGAGGAAGCGGGAGCTCGATGGGAATAAAGCGACGAACCTGCCTACCGGTCGCAGTTTCTTACAATATATATATATATATATATATATATATATATATATATATATATATATATATATATATATATATATATATATATATATATATATATATATATATATATAGCGATGAATAAGTTCCGGGATTCGGTTTCAAAAATACACGAGAGGGTAGACACACGTATGAAAACGATGATCGAACTAACATTTCAACCGGGGTCCAGTCTTCGTCAGAGTGACGAAGACCGGACCCCGGTCGAAACGTTAGTTTGATCATCGTTTTCATACGTGTGTCTACCCTCTCGTGTACACCCACATATATATATATATATATATATATATATATAAATATATATATATATATATATATATATATATATATGGAGTAGTAGAACTTTGAAGATGGTAGAGAACACAAGAGAAGAAAAACTTCGAACAAGGTAAAAGCACAATTGTGGCCTACGTTTCAGCAAAGAGAACTTGCTTTCCTCAGGGCAATCTCTCGCCTGGCAGGCACGGTTTATATAGGGGTAGGACCCCAGCTGAAAGAAGAGGGAAAGATGGAAGGGAAAGTGAGCAAGCTGATTTGTTTGGGAGTGTGTCGGGGGAGAGATTGAGGGGCCAAGAAGGTTGTCTAGTTTAAGCCGTGAAGTAGGTCACACGGAAGTCAGCTGGTGGTGGATATTCGCGGAAATTTTGGAGAGAGGATGAGAGGGTGTTTATTGACCCTCCGCGGGGTTTAGGGAAAGGATCTCAGAACCGCCCGAAGCAGACCAGGCGGTGAGGGTGGGGTTATTATTGCGTCTAAGGGCAACTTGGAATCCTTGCGATATTCACCGGGAATACAGCATTAGGCATTTTCGTGCATATACCTCATCCAAAGACTATGACCGTTCACTCTGCTCTGTACCTGGTCACCTACATTCTTTTTTTTTTATTCCTTAGCGTCTAGCTTAATACTCGCCCTCATCCCTCCAACCTTTGCTTTTTGAATTCAATTTTATTTATTTTATTTCTCTCTTTTTTTTACTTCGCGTGGTCTTGTGCCCCGTACGTCACTCTAACTTTATCTTTTCGTTTTTGAGCTTCAGGACAGGCCTGTTCCAGGAATGTTGCCGTGGGTGACACGTGCCATTTCAGTTGCCGGGTCATTGCTTTTTCTTTTGTGTGTGGGTTTATGTGGTTTCCCTACCTGATTTTGTTCTCCCTTTGTTTTCTTTTTTCCTTGACCTAGTTAGTTTTCCCCCCGTCTCTATCTTTTCTTTTGACCTGAGGCTTGCAGATAGTTTCTGATAAGGACCCCACCCTCACCGCCTGGTCTGCTTCGGGCGGTTGTGAGATCCTTTCCCTAAACCCCGCGGAGGGTCAATAAACACCCTCTCGTCCTCTCTCCAAAATTTCCACGAATATCCACCACCAGCTGACTTCCGTGTGACCTACTTCACGGCTTAAAATAGACAACCTTCTTGGCACCTCAATCTCTACAACCGACACACTCCCAAACAAATCAGCTTGCTCAATTTCCCTTCCATCTTTCCCTCTTCTTTCACCTGGGGTCCTACCCCTGTATAAACCGTGCCTGCCAGGCGAGAGATTGCCTTGAGGAAAGCAAGTTCTCCTTGCTGAAACGTAGGCCACAATCGTGCTTTTACCTTGTTCGAAGTTTTTCTTCTCTTATATATATATATATATATATATATATATATATATATATATATATGTGTGTGTGTGTGTGATGACTGGCGTCCCACGAGTGGGGAAAAACCCGGACGACGGCGCAGAGCAGGTGCCACGAGAAGAAGAAGATGGCGACCGGGCCAATTTCCCTTAGAGGGTGTGTGCCTGGAGGGGAGTAGCATCATCATGGAGGGCTGGCCTGGGAAGCGGAGCGAGAAGCGGAGGGTCCGGAGGGCAGTTGGACCTAAACGACCGGTAGACGGTTCGAGGCTTTCGTGGCTTTCAAGGTTCGAGGTTCGTGGTCGCTCCAGCGGTGTGATGTTCACGGGCCTGTGACGTGGACGACCGACGTCGCCATACGGGAAGCTGTCAGATCGCCGCGACGGCCCTGGGAGCCGCAGTTCCGAGGGAAGGCCAGCGAGCGGAGCCAACGGCACGTGACTCAGCGGAACCGCGACTGGTCCGCCTTCTTGGGAAACCCTGTGGCGAGGGCGTCAACGCCGTGGCGACTGAGCGCCATCACTGTGGGACAGAGACGTGAGCGTGGCATTGTTTTTTCCCCGCTTCTCTCCCAAACTCTAGTGGATCGAACCTGTTTGGGGTTTTTTTATTTCGCTTGTGTGCGCGTTCCGTCCCCAATATATTCAGTGTTGGAATATCCGCTCAAGAGCATGGCTTCAATCTCCTTGTGATCTTCCTCCGCGAGTCACACACCCGTCTGCTTCACCCCAAAGTCCTCACAATTTTTGGCGTCAGCGACAGGACCTTGCTCTACTTCCATCTGAAGAGCTTAAGCAGGCTAGTGGGTGTGACGAACGAGGCTGGATCTCGAAAAGTTGATGCTCATCGGCAAAGAATTAGGGCTGTCAGGTCAGGACCTCAGAGAATGGATTGACGCTGAACGCGCGAAAGAAAGAGAGAAGCGTGCGACCGAACGCGAGGCGGCTAAAGAAGCCGCAAGGCTAGCACAGCAGACGGAGACGGAGACCAGAGCTCGAATTGAGGCTGAACGTGCCATGTTAGAACTGAGGCTAAACCTTCAGGAGCGGTCGCAGGGTTCCAACGCGAGTTCGGACGCGGTGGGAAGTGACAACGCGACAAATGCGGCACAAAGCTTCCACAGCCCTCAGAAGTTGATTCCCGCTTTTAATGAGGAACGAGACGAGCTCGACGCTTATATAAAGCCGGTTCGAGAGAGTGGCAACAAGCCAAGGTTGGCCTTCGGACAAGTGGGCGCTCTCATTACACTTGTGCCTTACAGGTCAGGCGCTCAGTGCCGTTGGCCGCATGTCATCCGACGATGCACTGGACAACACGAAACTGAAGAAGACCCTTTTACAGAGGTTCAGGTACACCGAAGAAGGGTACCGGTGCAAGTGTAGGGAATCCAGTTCGCTGAACTCAGAAACAGGTGGTCAGTTTGTTTGTAGTCTTCTTGGTTACTTCGACAGCTGGCAGGAAATGGCGAAAACGGAGGAGTCGTACTCCGCGATCCGGGACAAAATGGTGTCCGAGCAATTATTAAGCAAGTGCGACGAGAAGCTCGCCATTTTCCTCAAAGAAAGGGGCTGCAAGAACCTGGACCAGCTTGCTGAGATGGCTGATCAATAACTCGAAGCTCAAGGCTTAGTCAACCTGGGCAGACGAAAGGAAGAAAAGAAAGACAGTGGCAAGTCCCCTGGACTCCCTCGCGCTCCTGATTATCATGATCGCAAGACGACCAAGCCACATTGCTTTTTATGCAATAAGCTAGGGCATCGCCGGTCAGACTGCTGGGTTAAATCGCGGGGTTCCAGTCAGCCCAGCCAGCAGACGCTCTTTTGCGGACGGTGGCGAAAACACGGACACCGATCCGACGTTTGCCCCAACCAACCAAGAAACACGGGCCAAGCTTCCTGCTCCTTGGCGGGACACGCATCTTGGACGGAACTGTCAAAGAAGGGGATACGGAATCCAAAATACAAAAAACCGAGAGCTAACCGGGAGAAAATGCCGACAGCCCAAGGACTACTTGAAGGGCAGCCGGTGACACTCTTACGCGACACAGGCTGTAATTCCGTAATCGTGAAGCGGTCCTTGGTTCGCGATACCAAGCTCACGAGGAATACCAGCACTGTTTATCTGTTGGACCGAACCCGCCTCGTTTTACTGGAAGCGCAAGTGGAGATCGTGTCTCCATTTTTCTCTGGCCGAGTACTAGCCACCTGTATGGAGGACCCTCTCTATCACGCTATCATAGGGAACATCGAGGGCGCCCGCGATGCCTCCATGCCGACCCGCGACTCAGAAAACAGTTGGGAGCAGTCCCAGTAGCCGGAATCTCCTCCGACGAATATCGGCCCAGGAAGCGTTTCAACAGTCGTTCCAGAAGTCCAGTGTAGCTGGAGCGAACCGCCGTGCCCCCAATGAACGCGGAGTCAAAGCCCGACAGACGCGTGGGTGCAGCAAGACGTGAGGCGTCGAGAAAAACGCCGAGGCTACCGGCAGTTACCGTTAGCCCTTCTACGATCAGCGTTGCTGAGTTGGGACAAATGCAACAACATGATCGTACGCTTCAAACGTTTTTCGGTGAGGTCGGGAAAAAGATGATGGTGAACTCGGCTGCTATCCAGTTTGAAATGGTAAATGGCGTTCTATACCGGTGGTACCGTTTACCCTCCAGACAGGAAATAGAGCAGCTCGTTGTCCCAATCGAGCTTCGAGACATTGTTTTGACAATGGCTCACGAAGGAGTCTTGGCTGGACACCAGGGAGTTAAACGAACTCTGGACCGCGTGCGTGAGGAATTCTACTGGTCTGGCATGCACGGTGACATAACACGATTTGTGAAATCCTGCGACATTTGTCATCGGACTGTACCTAAACATCTTGTAAGCCGCGTGCCACTAGGGAACATGCCCGTTATCGAGACACCGCTCCAGCGGGTTGCCATCGACATAGTGGGGCTGCTCTCTCCCACCACAGAGAACGGCAACCGGTATGTGCTAACGATGGTGGACTTTGCGACCCGCTACCCCGATGCCGTGGCGTTACCAAGCATTGATACAGAGAGGATCGCTGAAGCTCTTTTAATAGAGATGTTTGCTCGAGTGAGATTTCGTCGCGAAATCGTCAGCCATCGGGGCAAGCCCTTCACATCTGGACTTATGAAGGAGCTCAGCCGTCTTCTTTCAGTTGCACAGCTGCCCACTACACCGTACCACCCAATGGCTAACGGGCTGGTTGAACGATTTAACGGCACGCTAAAGCAAATGATAAGGCGGATGTGCCAAGAAACTCCTAAACACTCGGACCGCTACTTGGCACCACTGCTGTTTGCATACCGCGAGGTGCCTCAATCTAGCTTGGGTTTTGCACCGTTCAATCTTCTGTACGGCAGACATGTCTGAGGGCCGATGGCTGTACTGAAGGAGCTTTGGACAGGAGAGAACGTAAATCCCGAGGTAAAAACGTCGTATGCATACGTCGTCGAGCTTCGTCAGCGCCTGGAAGATACTTGCCCACTGGCACACGAAGAGCTCCAGAAGGCAAAGTTGGCGCAGAAAAAGTATTACAACCGGAGGGCGAAGACACGTCACCTCGCGGTTGGTGACAAAGTTTTGCTTCTGCTCCCATCGGACAATAATAAGTTAATCTTCACATGGAAAGGTCCATTCGATGTTTTGGAAAGGCGCAACGAAGTCGATTATGTGATTGATCTTGGCACCCGGACGAGCCTTTGCCACATCAACATGTTGAAGAGATATGAAGAGCTAAAACCATCTAAGCCAGATCCACAACATGTTTCCGTCGCCCTTAGATCCGTCGAAACTGAAGGAGGCGACACACCATGTGTCCCTCTAAGACAAAAAGAGACCTACAGAGATGTGGACGTTTCGGCGGCTATGACTCCTGACAACACGCGCAGGCATGTACGCTTCCGTCTTCTTACCAGAAAATATTCTCAGACCTCCCTGGAAAGACAGAGCTGGTTCACTGCAAGCTGCGCCTTACAACAGAACAACCTATTCAAGTGCAACAGTACCCGATTCCATTTGCCATTCATGAACCCGTGGAAAACGAGGTGCAGGAGATGCTGCGAATGGGTATTATCGAGCCCCCAGAGTTACCAGTTTCCCATCTTGCCAGTAGACAAAAAAGATGAAACGATAAGACTCTGCATTGACTTCAGACAACTGAACGTTGTCCTGGTCGCCGACAACGAGCCCATACCTGCAGTTGATATGATGTTTGCAAAGTGGGGAAAGAGTCGGTTCTTTTCGAAATTCGACTTCACTAAGGGCTATTGGCAAGTGCCTATGAATGAGGAATCGAAGCCATTCACTGCCTTCGCTTCTGCCTCGGCACTATACCTGTTTCGGTTTATGCCGTTCGGCATCAAGACCGCCCCAGCGGTGTTTACACGCCTTATGCGTAAGGTGGTTGGTGGGCTTCCACATATCTACCATTATTTTGATGACGTTCTCATCGCTATCGAGACTTAGGAGGAACACCTAGAAGCGCTCGAGACATTCCTCAGGAGGGTGCAGAAGGTGGGACTTACGATTAGACCAAGAAAAAGCGAAGTAGGATACTTCTCAGTAAAATTCCTTGGACACATTGTTGTCCACGGTCTCCTACGCCCGCAAGCAGAAACGATCAAAAAGGTTCACGACTCCACACGACCGACGACAAAGCGACAGGTGCGGTCTTTCCTCGGCCTCACGGGCTATTACCGGCAGTTCGTGCCAAACTACGTTCAAGTATGTCAACCCTTGGCGGAGCTGACTCGCCAGCGGGCACCCAACAGGCTCAGTTGGGGCGACAAGAAACAAACAGCGTTTGACACTCTTAAGGAGCTGTTGTCAACCGAACCAATACTGAAAGCGCCGGACTTCTCCAAGCTTTTCGTACTCCGCACGGATGCGTCGTCCACAAGCATTGGCGCAGTCCTCATGCAACAGCATTCGGAGATTCTTCACCCAGTCGCCTACGCGAGTCGTGGACTCTTGCAACGGGAAACGTCCTACTCCACTGTTGAGAGAGAGGCATCAGCATTGGTCTGGGAAATTTCACATCTAGTTATACGGAAAGCAGTTCATCTTACAGAGTGACCACCAGCCCTTGGCGTACATACACGCCGCGAGGGATATTAACAGCCGCGTCCTTCGCTGGAGCCTAACAATGATGGAGTATGATTTCATAGTTTAGTACGTGAAGGGTAGCGAAAACATCGGAGCGGATTACCTTAGTCGTATCTTTGCAGAGTAGATAGTTTTTTTTCCCCCATGAATGATTTTTGGAACACTTCGCTTTTTTTTGAGGGGGGGGGGGGGACTGACTGCGAAGGACCTTCACTCCGGCACGTTCCTTCGGTGCCCTGTGTCGCAATGAGCGAACATTTTTGTGTGCCGAGTTTTGTTTCCCCAAACAAACCTCTCGAGAAGGGGGGTGATGTGATGACTGGCGTCCAACGAGTGGGGAAAAACCCGGACGACGGCGCAGAGCAGGTGCCAGGAGAAGAAGAAGATGGTGACCGGGCCAATTTCCCTTAGAGGGTGTGTGCCAGGAGGGGAGTAGCATCATCATGGAGGGCTGGCCTGGGAAGCGGAGCGAGCGGCAGAGGTTCCGGAGGGCAGCTCGACCAAAACGACCGGCAGGCGGTTCGAGGCTTTCATGGCTTTAAAGGTTCGAGGTTCGTGGTCGCTCCAGCGGAGTGATGTCCACGGGCCTGTGACGCGGAAGACCGACGTCGCCGTTCGGGAAGCTGTCAGATCGCGGCGACGTCCCTGGGAGCCGCAGTTCCGAGGCAAGGCCTAGGGAGCGGAGCCAGCGGCGCGTGACTCAGCAGAACCGCGACTGGTCCGCCGTATTCCGAAACCCTGCGGCGAGGGCGTCAACGGCGTGGCGACTGAGCGCCATCACTGTGGGACAGAGCCGTGAGCGTGGCATTGTTTTTTTTCCCACTTCTCTCCGGAACTCTAGTGGATCGGACCTGTTTGTGTGTTTTTTTTATTTCGATTGTGTGCGCGTTCCATCCCCAATATATTCAATGTTGGAATATCTGCTCAAGACTATGGCTTCAATATCCTTGTGATCTTCCTCCGCGAGTCACACACCCGTCTGCTTAACCCCAAAGTCTTCACAACATATATATATATATATACATATATATATATATATATATATATATATATATATATATATATATATATATATATATATATATATATATATATGTATATATATATATATATATATATATATATATACATATATATATATATATGTATATATATATATATATATATATATATATATATATATATATATATATATATATATATATACATATATATATATATATAAATATACATATATATATATATATATATATATATATATATATATATATATATACATATATATATATATATATATATATATATATATATATATATATATATATATATATATATATATATATATATATATACAGAAAGAAATGCCGGCAGTCTACAACGCCAAAGCCAAAGAAGGCATAGGGGAGTGGTTAGAGTTTTTTTTACCGTTATTGATGTTACATTACTTTTTTATTATTATTTTTATTAATTACTTGAGAAAGAAAGAAAGAAAAACACGCGCCCAGAGTGGGGACCGAACCCACGCCTTTCGATTAGATCTCGAATGCCTTACCAATTCGGCTATCTGGTCGACAGTGTTCCGCTTCACTTTCTGGGGTATTTATATTTACTACAACTGTATCTGACGCTTGAGGGTGGTAGCCAGCGCCACTCAGACTGCGCGGGGAGAAGGGGACCTTCTTTTTCAACCCCCGGGGCGTGACGCGAACGTCTACAGCCTGTCATGAGCGGTTAACTAGCGGGAAACCCTCTTATGCTACCTTGGCATCAAGGCTGCCAGAACCGAGGCCCTCGCTCATGACAGGCTGTAGACGTTCGCGTCACGCCCCGGGGGTTCAAAAAGAAGGTCCCCTTCTCCCCGCGCAGTCTGAGTGGCGTTGGCTACCACCCTCAAGAGTCAGATACAGTTGTAGTAAATATAAATACCCCAGAAAGTCCAGCGGAACACAGTCGCCCAGATAGCCGTATTGGTAAGGCATCCGAGATCTAATCGAAAGGCGTGGGTTCGGTCCCCACTCTGGGCGCGTGTTTTTCTTTCTTTCTCACGTAATTAATAATAATAATAATAAAAAAAAGTAATGTAACGTCAATAACGGTAAAAAAAAACTCTAACCACTCCCCTATGCCTTCTTTGGCGTTGTAGATTGCCGGCATTTCTTTCTGTATTTCCTAACGAGCCCCTCATTTCCATACCCTATTATCGTGCGAAAGCTTAGCGAGGGCCTCGGTTCTGGCAGCGTTGATGCCAAGGTAGCATAAGAGGGTTTCCCGCCAGTTAACCGCTCATGACAGGCTGTAGACGTTCGCGTCACGCCCCGAGGGTTGAAAAAGAAGGTCCCCTTCTCCCCGCGCAGTCTGAGTGGCGCTGGCTACCACCCTCAAGCGTCAGATACAGTTGTAGTAAATATAAATACCCCAGAAAGTGAAGCGGAACACAGTCGCCCAGATAGCCGAATTGGTAAGGCATTCGAGATCTAATCGAAAGGCGTAGGTTCGGTCCCCACTCTGGGCGCGTGTTTTTCTTTCTTTCTTTCTCACGTAATTAATAATAATAATAATAAAAAAAGTAATGTAACGTCAATAACGGTAAAAAAAAACTAACCACTCCCCTATGCCTTCTTTGGCGTTGTAGACTGCCAGCATTTCTTTCTGTATTTCCTAACGAGCCCCTCATTTCCAAACCCTATTATCGTGCGAAAGCTTAGCGAGGGCCTCGGTTCTGGCAGCCTTGATGCCAAGGTAGCATAAGCGGGTTTCCCGCCAGTTAACCGCTCATGACAGGCTGTAGACGTTCGCGTCACGCCCCGGGGGTTGAAAAAGAAGGTCCCCTTCTCCCCGCGCAGTCTGAGTGGCGCTGGCTACCACCCTCAAGCGTCAGATACAGTTGTAGTAAATATAAATACCCCAGAAAGTGAAGCGGAACACAGTCGCCCAGATAGCCGAATTGGTAAGGCATTCGAGATCTAATCGAAAGGCGTGGGTTCCGTCCCCACTCTGGGCGCGTGTTTTTCTTTCTTTCTTTCTCACGTGATTAATAATAATAAAAAAAGTAATGTAACGTCAATAACGGTAAAAAAAAACTCTAACCACTCCCCTATGCCTTCTTTGGCGTTGTAGACTGCCGGCATTTCTTTCTGTATTTCCTAACGAGCCCCTCATTTCCAAACCCTATTATAGTGCGAAAGCTTAGCGAGGGCCTCGGTTCTTGCAGCCTTGATGCCAAGGTAGCATAAGAGGGTTTCCCGCCAGTTAACCGCTCCTGACAGGCTGTAGACGTTCGTGTCACGCCCCGGGGGTTGAAAAAGAAGGTCCCCTTCTCCCCGCGCAGCCTGAGTGGCGCTGGCTACCACCCTCAAGCGTCAGATACAGTTGTAGTAAATATAAATACCCCAGAAAGTGAAGCGGAACACAGTCGCCCAGATAGCCGAATTGGTAAGGCATTCGAGATCTAATCGAAAGGCGTGGGTTCGGTCCCCACTCTGGGCGCGTGTTTTTCTTTCTTTCTTTCTCACGTAATTAATAATAATAATAATAAAAAAAAGTAATGTAACGTCAATAACGGTAAAAAAAACTCTAACCACTCCCCTATGCCTTCTTTGGCGTCGTAGACTGCCGGCATTTCTTTCTGTATTTCCTAACGAGCCCCTCATTTCCAAACCCTATATATTGTGAGAAGCTGTACAGGTTATATTCTAGAAAGTGGACAATCGCCCTTTCCTGGGTGTGCATCCTATTATCATCGCATCATCTTCATCTCGGTGGCGGCAGTGTCATCGACATCGCCTTTCTTGCTGAGCCTTCCTGGCGCTGTGACCGCACGAATAAAGACTCCCGCCTGGCGACTCCCAGAGCCTCTCAAGTGGTGGAAGGTGCTTTGATCCCGCAGTCTACCTCTCGCTTCCGCACCACTGGAGCTACGATCAGGTCGTCGTTTGCTACTGCCCACCAGCACCATGCAGCACGAGAGCAGCCGCTCGGGCAGCAACGCTGCAGCCCCGATCCAGCCTACCTTTACTATCACCAGCCCCCAGCGCGATCCTCCATCTTTCGCTGGCCTCCGCGGTGACGACGTCGAAGAGTGGCTCGACTCCTACAACCGCGTGAGTGCTTTCAATCGATGGGATGACTCTTACAAGCTAGCGGAGGTGCCCTTCCGTCTTACCAAGGTGGCTAAAACTTGGTTTTTTAATCATCGCGAAGATTTCACCGATTGGGACAAATTTACCACTGACCTGCGTCGAATTTTCGGCACATCCTCCACGCGCGCTGAAGCTGCCAAGAAAAAACTCAATGAGCGCGTGCAACATCCCATGGAGACCTTTACGTCCTACATCGAGGATGTCTTGGCCCTGTGTCGACAAGTGGACGGCAGCATGTCGGAAGAAGACCGGGTTCGGCATATTCTGAAGGGAATTGCCCCGTTTGCTTTTCAGGCACTTGCCCTGCAGAACCATTCACGCGTGCAGGACGTCATAGCCGCATGCAAACGACTTGAAGACCTGCAATGTATGAGGGTGCAGCCAGCCATGTGGGGTGAAGGCTTCTCAAAGGACTTCGACTTGCGCGCCATGATTCGGCTGATCATTCGCGACGAGCTTGAAGGACACGTCTCGCACAATCTCCCAGACAACCGCCACCAGCCTCCGAGTACTACGGTGCTCGCAGCTCCACAAGAAAGCTTGGTGCCCGGCCAGCGTGATCTCATCAGGGATGAGCTGGCCGCTGTTAAGTCCGAACCTCCGTACAAGGCTGAGCACTCCTGCGCATGTCCTGCGGCTTCTGCTTCCACACTGCCACCGGCCATGCAAACGTCGACGCCGCTAACGCACGTGGGGCAATCCTGCGCGCACGTCGCTCCCATTTCTACGGTCTCTTCTACTCCGCAGTCTTATTCCGTCTGGCGCCCTTCACGGCCAGTTTGTTACTACTGTGGCATCCGGGGCCATATTTCACGTTTTTGTCGACGGCGCCAGCAGGACGAGCGATACAGTTACGCTGTAAACGCACGCCGTGACAACAGCCCACGCCGTTATGGACAACCCTTGATTCCACCAGCTACCCGTCGCTATTCGCCCCCTCCTGACTCCTATGACCCGCCCCGCACGCAACATTCTCCCCGACGTCGGTCACCTTCGCCTTACCGCCAGACATCGTCTCCTCTCCGCCCTGCCTCTCATGTTGCCGACCGTCTCTCGGAAAACTGAAAGCAGCAGTTTTCTGGGGGGAAACTGCGTCACGGGAAAAATCTTCAAGTCCCCCTAAGTCCCCATCAAATACATTGACTGTTTTCATAGAAGGAGTTTGGGTCGAAGCTTTAGTTGATACAGGTGCCAGTGTTTCCGTCATTCATGCAGATTTGTGCTTTAGGTTACGCAAGGTTACGACGCCCTATGACGGTCCGACTCTTCGTGGAGCCAACGGTGTTATGATTCGACCCTCCGGATTCTGCACAGCTCGTGTGTTCATCGATTCCATACGTCATCACATACAGTTCGCAGTGTTGTCCTCATGTGCACATCAACTCATTTTGGGTTGGGATTTTCTGTCGTCGGCCTCAGCGGTCATCACCTGTCGCCAACCCACCCTTCATATCGCCGATACTTCCATTGCCAGTGTTTCCGAAAGACCGCAGCAACGCCGCTTAGTAGCGAGGACCGATTCTATTTTGTGCCCAGGAGAAGAAACAGTTTTGTCCGTCTCCTCGACCACAGTCACTGATGGTGATGTGTTGATTGAACCAGCTGGGAATTTTATTTTGAAAGGCGTAGTCATACCTGCCTGCCTCGTCCGTTTTTCGTCTGGTTCAGCTCTCCTTGCTGCAGTAAATACGTCTACCGAAACAATTTTGCTACCGCAAGGTGCCACGGTCGCTTCAGTTTGTGACGATGAGGCAGTGTCTGTGCTCCCACTGTCTACACTTTCGACCGATCAACACGCCTCCAAGTCGCCAACCCCAGCCACTGCTTTCGACACGGCAATAAGTTCTGATCTTACACCAGACCAGAAGCAAGCATTACAAGTCTTGCTATCGAAACACTAGCGTTCCTTCGACATTTTTTCGTCTGTTCTGGGAAAAACATCTGCTGCGGAACATCGCATCGATACAGATGCATCGTCTATTGTTCGCCGCCGCCCATAACGTGTTTCTCCATCCGAGAGGAGGGTTATACAAGATAACGTCGACGACATGCTCAAGCGGAATATCATTCGTCCTTCATCGAGTCCGTGGTCTTCGCCTGTTGTGTTAGTGCAAAAAAAGGACGGTTCCGTACGCTTTTGCGTCGACTATCGGGCGCTGAACAAAATAACTCGTAAAGACGTGTACCCGATGCCCCGCATCGATGATGCCCTGGACACTTTGCAAGGTGCCGAGTACTTTACGAGCCTAGATCTTCACTCTGGATACTGGCAGGTTCCCATGCACGAAGCCGATAAGGAGAAAACAGCTTTCGCAACGCCCGATGGTCTTTACGAATTCAACGTGATGCCATTCGGGCTGTGCAACGCTCCGGCCACATTTGAGCGAATGATTGACACCGTCCTTCGCGGCCTTAAATGGAGAACCTGCCTATGCTATCTAGACGACATTGTTGTTTTTTCCTCTACTTTTGCCGACCACCCACACCGCCTCGATGAAGTCCTTACATGCCTTGCCAACGCCGGGCTCCAACTAAACACAAAGAAATGCCGATTCGCGAGCAAATCCATCAAGGTGCTCGGACACGTAGTTAGCAAAGACGGAATTCGCCCGGACCCCGACAAAATTAACGCCGTACAACACTTTCCCCGGCCGACCCGCCTCAAAGACCTCCGCAGTTTCCTTGGCTTAGCTTCTTATTTCCGGCGTTTCATACGAAACTTCGCTTCGCTTGCTTCGCCCCTCCACAAACTTCTCGCATCTGGCACCTCTTACACATGGTCTGACGACTGCGAAGCACCGTTCGAAAATCTAAAGCACGCTCTCACTTCTGCACCGGTGCTCCACCATTATGACCAAACGGCGGCGACTATCCTACACACAGACGCCAGTGGGCATGGCCTCGGTGCCGTGCTGTTGCAGCGCACCGCATCTTCAGTAGAAAACGTTGTGGCCTACGCAAGTCGTACCCTGACACCTGCCGAACGAAATTATACAATGACGGAACAAGAGTGTCTCGCAGTTGTCTGGGCAGTACAAAAATTTCGCCCATACCTGTACGGACGTCATTTTACGGTGGTCACTGACCACCATGCTTTATGTTGGCTCTCGTCGCTCAAGAACCTGAACGGACGGCTTGGCCGCTGGGTCTTGCGGCTGCAAGAGTATGATTTCACTGGAACCTACAAATCTGGCAAAAAGCATATGGATGCGGACGCCCTTTCGCGTTGCCCTGTCTCGACACAAAGTGAATCATCAGCTCCTGCGGCTCAAGTCACCCTGCCAATAGCGCCTTTAGACGTCGTGAAGCTCGACTGTCCCGAAGACTTCGTTGCACTCTAGCGGGCAGACCATTATTGTCGGAAACTCATGGATGAACTGAACGGTTTGGCAGAGCCGTCGAACAGCCGCTTACGTCGTCAGCTGCAGATGTTCCGTCTCTTTAATGGTATCCTGCATCGATATAATTACGACCCTACCGGTGACAAGTGGGTTCCCGTCGTTCCGCGTGCTCTTCAACAGCAGATACTGCGCGTTTTTCACGACGACGCTACGGCCGGGCATTTAGGCTTTCACAAGACCTACCACCGAATCAAAAGTCGTTTCTTCTGGCCTGGGCTTTCTACCAGTGTTTCCAAGTATGTCGCTTCCTGCGCGCCCTGCCAGCACCGTAAACGGCCAACCGCAGCACCTGCCGGACCGCTGCAACCACTACCTTGTCCGTCAACACCATTCGATGTTGTGGGCATAGACTTATACGGCCCGTTGCCCGTTACCCAAGCTGGTCATCGGTGGGTAGTAACTGCGGTTGACCACCTTACCCGCTTTGCTGAAACCGCCCCTCTCCGAACCGGTTGCGCCGTAGAGGTCGCCGAGTTTTTCTTACACTCCCTATTTTTGCGCCACGGTCCACCACGCGCTGTTCTAAGCGACCGTGGGAAGACGTTTCTGTCAGCAGTACTCGCGGAAGTTCTTCGTGCCGCCAATACCGTCCATAAAACGACCTCGAGTTATCACCCTCAAACAAACGGGTTGACTGAGCGCTTTCATCGGACACTTTCTGATATGCTTTCTGCCTACATCCGACCAGATCACACCAATTGGGACACTATTCTGCCTTTTGTGACATACGCGTATAATTCTGCAGTTCAACGCACCACTGGTTTTTCGCCGTATTATCTCGTCTATGGGCGCCCACCACCTTCTGTTCTCGATTCAACTTTCTTTTTTGCACCTGTTGACTGCACGGAGAATGTCCCCGCACAATTCGTTGCCCGCGTCGCTTACTGCCGCCAATTGGCCCGGGAGAATACTGAAGCCAGTCAGCATCTCCGCAAGTCTCACTACGATGAGACTCACCGCAGTGTCTCCTTCCAGCCAGGGGACCAAGTTTTGCTCTGGACACCCGTACGCCAACCTGGGGTGTCAGAAAAGCTGCTTTCGCGATTCATCGGTCCGTATACCGTGCTTCAGCAAACGTCCCCGGTGAATTATCGCGTGGCTCCGAACAACGCTGTCACCGATCGTCGCTGCTGCGGGACTGAAATTGTTCACGTTTCTCGGCTGAAACCATACGTTCATCGTTCCGACACGCCCTAGCCAGCGGCTAGGTGACCGCTTTTCCTGAAGGGGGAGGATAAGTGTGAGAAGCTGTACAGGTTATATTTTAGAAAGTGGACAATCGCCCTTTCCTGGGTGTGCATCCTATTATCATCGCATCATCTTCATCTCGGTGGCGGCAGTGTCATCGACATCGCCTTTCTTGCTGAGCCTTCCTGGCGCTGTGACCGCACGAATAAAGACTCCCGCCTGGCGACTCCCAGAGCCTCTCAATATATATATATATATATATATATATATATATATATATATATATATATATATATATATATATATATATATATATATATATTCTAGTAAGCATGTTGCGCCCATGAGAACTGTGATGAGCATAAGCCACATCGGGCAAATCCCCCTACGTGGATATGCTGCGCCGGATGCCGCTTGAGGAAGAGGACGCGCTCGCTCAGGGTCAGTCTCGCGAGAAGCTGTTCTTTTCGGCTCACCCCGTCTGCATCGACGCCTCGTTCGTGAATAAGCAAGTCCAGCCTTCTACCGGAACGCCGACTATCTCCTTTACAATTTTTGGTGGAGGTTGCGGTGCTGCTCGGGTCCCCATTTATCTACCCTGGAGCTGCGTAGCCGGACACTTCCCTCGAGGATGTCTCAAGGTACCCACCACGAGTCTCTACCTCCTGTGGCGCCCATCATCTCCCTGGCACGGTCTGTTCACGGGATCCCCCCTTCTTCAACGGCACTGATGACTAGGATGCTGAGGACTGGCTC
The DNA here is from genome assembly GCF_048455015.1 of Haemaphysalis longicornis. Lineage (NCBI taxonomy): Eukaryota > Metazoa > Arthropoda > Arachnida > Ixodida > Ixodidae > Haemaphysalis > Haemaphysalis longicornis. The sequence goes on along the minus strand of NW_027526225.1, from coordinate 11,784,590 downwards.
ACAACCTTCGAACGGGTGAGCACCCATAACAACTGGGACGATAAACTCAAACAGAACAACGTCAGCCTCTCCTTAACCGGTGTCGCAGAGACCTGGTATAAGAACCACGGGTCTGATCTACGCACGTGGTCGGAATTCAATACCGAATTTATCAAAGTGTTCGGCCGCCCCGCTGTTCGGAAACTGCGCGCTGAACAGTGTTTGCGCGAACGCGCTCAGCGCACGAATGAAACCTTTACCTCTTACATAGAGGACATCCTTGACTTGTGCAAGCGGGCAAACAACACTATGACCGAAGAGGGCAAAATCAAGCACATTCTTAAAGGCATAGACGACGATGCCTTTGCTCGCGAAATGCTCGCGAAATGCTCGCGAAAAGCCCTCGGACGGTTTCTGAAGTCATAAACGCTTGCCAAGAGTTCGATGAACTTTGTAGAGAGCGGGCTCTCACTCGTAAGCCCATGAAACACGACCTTTCCCTTTGCAGCTTGGCATCTGAGAATAGGGGTGTTCTCTTGACACAGATTCAACAGTTTGTGCACGAAGAGGTGGCTCGTCAGCTTTCTCTAGTTAGCGACGTAGCGAAGTCGCCTCAGTCGGATTTAGCCCCAACCCTTAGGAGCGTTATACGACAACAAGTGGCTGACGCACTTCCAAGCACTCGACCGCCCAATTCCGCGGTAGCTCCAGTGGTATACGCCGACGTAACGCCGCAAACTACGATGGGAGCTCCTTTGACCTACGTCGACCCAGTGCCACATAGGCCTTTCACCTATGCCGAGACCGTGGCACAACCTTTTACTGGAACCATGCCGGGACCCTTCTTTGCGCCTTCTGCAAGCCCTGGGAGTCATGCCGGGGTTCAACGCGTCCGGCCCATGCGTGTCGCTCCGCATCCACCGTCTATATTCGCGAATCCTTGGCGCACGGTGGATAATCGGCCTATCTGCTATTCGTGTGGGATTGCCGGACATGTGGCCCGCTACTGCCGTCGTGGCATGACGGGCGCGCGCAACGCATCATGGCCCTTACAGTACACTCAAGCACCGCCAATGGAGCACCCTCCGACCCGGCTGCCGACGACTGCTCCGTCTGATAACCGCGACTTCGTTAGCCGTCGTTCTCTTTCCCCACGACGTTGCTCACTCTCCCCGATGCGCCGTCGTTCTTCCAATGGTGACCCCGAAAACTAGACGCCGCAGTTTCGGAGGCACAAACTGCGTCAACGTCGAAATGCCTAAGTCCTCATTGTTCGCCGTCTAATGTAATTGAAGTGTGTGTTGATGGTGTTGCTACCCTGGCGCTTATTGACACCGGAGCTGCGGTGTCTGTTATTGACGCGAAACTTTGCCGAATGCTACGAAAAGTGACGACACCTGTAGGTGGTGTTACTCTCCGAACCGCTAGTGCACCACAACCGTTGGAGCCGCTGGCCGCATGCACTGCTCGCGTCACAATTCAAGGGGTTGTATATGTAGTCGAGTTCATCTTTTTGTCGGCGTGCTCTCACAACATGATTCTCGGATGGGACTTTTTGTCGCGCCACCACGCCATCATTGACTGTGATCGCGCTGAAGTTGAGTTGTTTCCGGAGGCAGAAAACCCGCAGGATGAGACAACCGCCAAGTTGCGTGTCAACGACGATACGGACGTTCCTCCTGGCTCATCTGTGCTTGTGCCGTTATCGTGCAACAGCATTTCTGACGCCACAGTCGTCTTCGCGCCATCCGGTCTTATTTGTGCTCGCAAAGGGTTGTCGCGGCCGTTCGCCGTTCTTGAAATTACAACTGGTGCCGGCGCAATGGTTATTTCGAACCCGACGTCGTTCCCTGTTACACTTTTCAGAGGCGAATGCCTTGGCGTTGTAGAAGAAGTGCATGCCGGTCTAGTTTTCGGTGTATTCGAGGAATGGACGCCCGTTGGCATCACCGGGCTTGGTCTTCAGTCTACACCTGATGACACCCTTTTGAGAAGCGCCATTGACGACGACCTTTCTTCGGCCGAACGTGACGAGCTGCTTACTTTTTTACACCGCTTCACTTCATCCTTAGACTGCTACGACACCGCTTTGGGACGCACGTCGACAGTGTGTCATGAGATCGACACCGGCACGCACGCACCCTTGCGACAGCGACCCTACCGCGTGTCCTCCACCGAACGGCGTGTCATTGATGAGCAAGTCGCGGACATGCTGAAACGCAACGTCATTCGACCATCCGTGAGTCCTTGGGCTTCTCCTGTGGTTCTCGTTAAAAAAAAGGACGGTTCTATTCGATTCTGTGTGGATTATTGCCGCCTGAACAAAATCACGCGCAAGGACGTTTACCCGCTGCCTCGCATAGACAACGCGCTCGACTGCTTGCAGGGAGCCGAGTTTTTCTCGTCATTAGACTTGAAATCCGGCTACTGGCAAGTGCCCATAGCCGACGCCGATCGTTCATAGACGGCATTTACGACACCCGATGGCCTTTACGAGTTCAACGTCATGCCGTTCGGACTCTGTAATGCGCCGGCCACATTCGAACGAATGATGGACAACGTACTGCGGGGCTTGAAATGAAAAACGTGTCTCTGCTACTTAGACGACATAGTCGTGTTTTCGCATGATTTTGCAACCCATCTCACACGCCTCAAGCAAGTGCTAACATGCCTTGCCTCCGCTGGTCTGCAGCTGAACCTTAAGAAGTGCCGATTCGCTGCTCGAAAACTCACCATTTTAGGACACGTTGCCTCAAAAGACGGTGTCCTCCCGGACCAGGGAAAACTTCGTGCCGTGTCGGAGTTTCCGAAGCCAACCACGCTGAAGGACCTACGAAGCTTCATCGGCCTCTGTTCGTACTTCCGCCGCTTTGTACGAAACTTTGCCTCCATCATTGTGCCTCTCACACAGCTTCTCGGCGGTAGTAAAGACATTGGCGAATGGTCCCCCGAGTGTGAGAGCGCTTTCTTAACGTTACGTCGGGTCCTTACGTCACCACCGATACTGCGGCACTTTGACCCGAACGCGCCCACTGAGATCCACACTGATGCCAGTGGTGTTGGCTTAAGTGCTGTGCTCGCATAACGAAAAGACGGATTTGAGGAATACGTGGTGAGTTACGCGAGCCGTACACTGACGAAGGCCGAAGTCAACTACTCCGTAACAGAGAAAGAATGTTTGGCTATTGTATGGGCAATCAGCAAATTTCGTCCTTACCTGTACGGTCGCCCTTTCGACGTCGTAACAGATCACCATGCTCTGTGTTGGTTATCGTCGCTGAAGGATCCCGCCGGCCGTCTTGGCCGCTGGGCACTCCGCCTTCAAGAGTACGATATCCGTGTTGTGTACCGATCCGGACGGAAGCATACCGACGCCGACGCTCTTTCTCGATCCCCGCTTGCGTCGGATATAGATAGCTTGGTCGCGGCAGACCACAGCCTGACCTCTCTCGCCATGACGGACATGGTTGCTGAGCAGCGCAAAGACCCTTGGGTCTCTTCGATCCTCGAGTATTTGTCGCACTCACGGGCAGCTCCTCTGCCTCGATCGCTGCGCCGTCAGGCTGCCCACTGCTCTATTCGTGACCAGCTCCTATATCGCCGGAACTACTTCCCCGAAGGTCGAAAATGGCTACTAGTGATTCCTCGCCACTTGTGCCAGGACGTTTGTACTACGTTTCACACCGATGCGCAAAGTGCTCACGCTGGAATACTCAAAACCTACGAGCGACTCCGACTCCGCTACTACTGGCGCGGGATGTATACCTTTGTCGCCAAGTTTGTTCGATCTTGCCCAGACTGCCAACGTCGCAAGTCTCCACCGCAGCACGTCAGTGGCCCACTCCAGCCGCTGCCCTGCCCGGCGCGGCCTTTCGACCGGGTAGGCATCGATTTCTACGGCCCACTCCCAAGCACAGCCGCCGGTAACCGCTGGATCATCGTCGCCATTGATCACTTAACTCGGTATGCCGCAACGGCTGCGCTACCGGCCGCCTCGGCTCGGGACGTTGCGTCTTTCCTTCTACGCCGTTTTGTTCTTCGGCATGGTGCTCCTCCCGAACTACTGAACGACAGGTGCCGCGTCTTTCTATCCGAAGACGTGGAGGCCCTTCTAGCCGAGTGACACGTGGTCCTCCGTAAGAGCACGTCCTACCACCCCCAGACTAATGGCCTGACCGAACGGTTTAACCGCACACTTGGCGATATGATCGCAATGTACGTCTCCTCGGACCACTCTAACTGGGACCTCGTTCTTCCTTTTGTGACGTATGATTATAATACGGCCACGCAGGCGACCACAGGATTCTCGCCGTTCTTTTTGCTCTATGGTCGTGAGCCCTCCTGCATACTGGATACAGTACTTCCGTACCGACCTGACGGCTCCGAGTACGCCCCACTGTCTGATATCGCTCGACACGCCGAGGAATGTCGCCAGTTAGCCCGACGATTTACATCGGAAGAGCAGCAACGCCAAAAGGGGCGTCACGATGACTCCATTACAGCTCCAACATTTACGAAAGGATCACTGGTCATGCTTTCAGTACCGTGCCCGGCTCCCGGTCTTTCGTCGAAATTTCTTTCTCAATACCAAGGGCCTTACCGAGTACTGGAACAAACATCACCTGTGAACTATGTTGTCGAACCCGTAACGTCCACCTCGGACCGCCGACGTCGTGGTCGCGAGACGGTTCACGTCCAGAGGCTGAAGCCATACTATGACCCGCTCGTCTTGTGTTCCCCGTAGGTCGCCAGTATGGCTCCTCTTTCTGCCGGGGGTATTGTAGTAAGCATGTTGCGCCCATGAGAACTGTGATGAGCATCAGCCACATCGGGCAAATCCCCCTACGTGGATATGCTGCGCCGGATGCCGCTTGAGGAAGAGGACGCGCTCGCTCAGGGTCAGTCTCGCGAGAAGCTGGTCGTTTTGGCTCACCCCGTCTGCATCGACGCCTCGTTCGTGAATAAACAAGTCCAGCCTTCGACCGGAACGCCGACTATCTCCTTTACAATATATATATATATATATATATATATATATATATATATATATATATATATATATATATATATATATATATATATATATATATATATATATATATATATATATATATATATATATAGACTGAAAAGATAAAAACTCACACAGAGCGCGAAAAAAGTAAGGTTAGTAGAGACAGAGACAATCGAGAAAGACTTAGAAAATAAAAATAAGTTTACTGACGTTTCAGGGAGAGGACTCCCTTTCTTCAGAGTACAAAATAAGTTCGTTTCAGAGCTATATATATAGAAAATGTTGCAAGCGCGAGGGCAAGGTAAGAGGAGGGAGAGTTTGTACAAATGGATTCATGGTTGGTGGGTAGCAAAAGAATGAAGGGAGAGCGGGAAAATTAATTACAACAAGGATAATAAGAACACACAGTCACGCGGTACGAACTTGGAAAAAAAGAGAGAGAGAAGAACCAAACACAGAGAAAAAAATAATACATAATTAAAAAATAAAAATAATAATAAATAACAAGGTAATTTTCCTCCCCCGTGGCAACGGGGGTGAAAGAGGGGTCAAAACAAGATAGGCCCATGCCCGTGTTTGACATGGGCAAAAAGATTAGTCACGCGGAAGACGTTCCAAAGAAGATATGCACACAAAGGGCGAACATCTGCCCATTCACACCCGTTCTAGGAATCCAAGTAAGGTCATTGAAACAAGAGACACGTGGCTTCTGTTGGTGGGAGGCGGGGGTCGCGCCCAAAAGCAGTAGGACAGGCAGTTTCGGCAGGAAAGAGTGTACATTGGTATACAAAGAGCGAAAAAAATAAATAAATAAAAAATAACCAGGTAATTTTCCCCTCCCTTGTGGCAACGGGGGTGAAAAGGGGTCAAAACAAGATATGCCCATGCACGTGTTTGACATGGGCAAAAAGATTAGTCATGCGGAACAAGGAAACGAAGATATGCAAATGCACACAAAGGATGAACATCTGCCCATACACACCCGTTCTAAGAATCCTGGTAAGGTAATTGAAAGGTGAGACACGTGGCTTCTGTTGGTGGGTGCGGGGGTCGCGCCCAAAAGCAGTAAGATAGGCAGTTTCGACTCGAAATGAGTTTACATTGATAGGGGAAAAAAGACAAGGTCAAACAAGTCATGAAAAAAAAAAAAACAGGCAGGTGCACGCGTATGACGCGGCAGCAAGTGGTATTCATCTGCCCGGCGCATGGTGCCAGTTCAGGGAATGCCGAGGCGGTCAGCAACGAATATTAGAAAACAACAGTACAAAAAAGAAAGAGGACACGAAAACAATCACACACGCTCGCTCAAATCAGGAAATAATTCAGGAAATAATTCAGGAAATTCAAAATCAGGAAATAACTGAAACAACTGGTCGTTCTCTTATCCCCTTAAGCCCAGTAGCCGGTAGATTCTACCTTCTTCCTAAGATTCATAAAAATAACAACCCAGGTCGGCCCATTGTCTCTGGCATTGGTACTGTCACCGAGAACCTCTCGCGGTATGTCGACTCTCTCATTCGCGACATTCCCCCCAGCTTTCCATCCTTAATTAAGGATACAAATGATTTTCTCTCAGATATCATGAAGATGGAAATTCCCAACAACTGTTTACTTGTTACCCTAGATGTGTCGCTGTACACTAACATTCCGCATGCCGATGGGATCACCGCTGTATCATGTGCGTATGAGGGGTCGGCGGGTGACAAACCTATCGATTCTCTCACCCTTGAAACTTTCCTTCACCTTATCCTTGAACTTAACAATTTTGAGTTTGATGGTGTCAATTACGTGCAAGTCAGGGGAACGTCAATGGGAACCAAAATCGGGCCCAACTATGCGAACATCTTTATGGGATGTCTAGAGACAAACTTCCTCGCAACCCAAAGGTTGAAGCCATTGTACTACAAAAGGTATATAGATGATATATTCATGATTTGGCAGCACGGTGAAATGGAACTTCTTGCGTTTATTGAGGCTTTTAACCTTGTGCATCCTACCATCTCCCTCTCTCATTCCTACTCTACGCACAGCATAAATTTCCTGGATGTTACTGTCACAGTTTCTGAGGGCAGACTTCAGACTAATCTCTACAGGAAACCTACGGACACGCGCCAGTATTTGCACTTCCACAGCAGCCATGTCAGGCACTGCAAGACTGCAATACCTTACAGCCAATCTCACCGTTTTAGGCGAATCTGCACAAGCCAGGCGGATTTCGATTCTAACTGCAGAGAACTTAAAACCGCACTCTTAAATCAAAAATACCCGGAGCAGGTGATCGATGACGCGATTACACGAGCTAACCAGTTGAACCGCACCGAAATTCTCCGAAAAAAAGCTCCAAAACCCAATCAACAAACCAACCTCGTTTTGACCCATTCGGCCTCTTATCCGAAAGTTGCTTCCATACTAAGGAAACATCACAATATCCTCGCTCAAAGTGAACGCCTAAAGAGAATATTCCCCGAGCCACCACGTGTTGTTTATAGACGCAGCAAAAATTTGGGTGACGTTCTCACTAAATCCAGCATCAGCCGACCACAGACTACTGGTTGCATGCCCTGTAACAAACCACGGTGTAAGGTATGCCCACAAATGACCACCACACAGCGCACCGCCAGCACAGCTTCAAACTATTATGGTAATGTAAAAGGGAACTTTAACTGTGATTCCGCCAACGTCGTATACCTGCTGGAATGTACCCTCTGCGGCAAACAATACATTGGCCAGACTGAAACACCCATTCGTTTGAGGTTTAACAATCACCGCTCCCATGCAAAAACCTGCCCTTCTTTGCCTCTATCAAAGCATGTTAACACTCCTGGTCATTTTTTTGAACAACTGAAGGCCACAATTCTTGAATCTAGTTTTAAAACGGATCACGATCGCGAGGTTCGTGAGTCTTACCTTATCTATAAGTTTAAATCAGCGTCGTTTGGCATAAATGAAAGTTATGGAAAATTAACCTGTCTTTCCTCCGATTAAAATTTCGGCTGCATTTCTCAGGCTAGTGTTATGCCTGTTCATTTCTTTCCGTCAATAATATTCTCCCATTAGTTGGCGAGCTCTCGTAGTTGGTTATAGTTTCGTGCTAGCACGACGTTTTTTAGCACAATGGCTTCACTGAAGCAAATTCGATGAACAAGTCTGGACATTGTGTTCTGGGTACCATTTTTAGCTTTGATATTCTCACCTTGCAATTAATTTGTGAACGCGAGCGTGTGTGATGGTTTTCGTGTCCTCTTTCTTTTTTGTATTGTTGTTTTCTAATATTCGTTGCTGACCGCCTCGGCATTCCCTGAACTGGCACCATGCGCCGGGCAGATGAATACCACTTGCTGCCGCGTCATACGCGTGCAAATGCCTGTTTTTTTTTTTCATGACTTGTTTGACCTTGTCTTTTTTTCCCTATCAATGTAAACTCATTTCGAGTCGAAAGGTCGAAACTACCTATCCTACTGCTTTTGGGCGCGACCCCCGCCTCCCACCAACAGAAGCCACGTGTCTCACCTTTCAATTACCTTACCAGGATTCTTAGAACGGGTGTGTATGGGCAGATGTTCATCCTTTGTGTGCATTTGCATATCTTCGTTTCCTTGTTCCGCGTGACTAATCTTTTTGCCCATGTCAAACACGTGCATGGGCATATCTTGTTTTGACCCCTTTTCACCCCCGTTGCCACAAGGGAGGGGAAAATTACCTGGTTATTTTTTATTTATTTATTTTTTTCGCTCTTTGTATACCAATGTACACTCTTTCCTGTCGAAACTGCCTGTCCTACTGCTTTTGGGCGCGACCCCCGCCTCCCACAAACAGAAGCCACGTGTCTCTTGTTTCAATGACCTTACTTGGATTCCTAGAACGGGTGTGAATGGGCAGATGTTCGCCCTTTGTGTGCATATATTCTTTGGAACGTCTTCCGCGTGACTAATCTTTTTGCCCATGTCAAACACGGGCATGGGCCTATCTTGTTTTGATCCCTCTTTCACCCCCGTTGCCACGGGGGAGGAAAATTACCTTGTTATTTATTATTTTTTTATTTTTTAATTATGTATTATTTTTTTCTCTGTGTTTGGTTCTTCTCTCTCTCTTTTTTTCCAAGTTCGTACCGCGTGACTGTGTGTTCTTATTATCCTTGTTGTAATTAATTTTCCCGCTCTCCCTTCATTCTTTTGCTACCCACCAACCATGAATCCATTTGTACAAACTCTCCCTCCTCTTACCTTGCCCTCGCGCTTGCTACATTTTCTGTATATATAACTCTGAAACGAACTTATTTTGTACTCTGAAGAAAGGGAGTCCTCTCCCTGAAACATCAGTAAACTTATTTTTATTTTCTAAGTCTTTCTCGTTTGTCTCTGTCTCTACTAACCTTATATATATATATATATATATATATATATATATATATATATATATATATATATATATATATGTATATATATATATATATATATATATATATATATATATATATATATATATATATATATATATATATATATATATATATATATATATATATATATACATATATATATATATATATATATATATACATAAGACAGAAATAAGAATTGGCAATCAAGAAGACCTCGGAAAGCAAAGGGGAGGATGTAGTAGCCCAAGATAAAGAATTTGGAAAATAAGATAGTGAGAAAAAATGCCCGCCAGGTGGGATCCGAACCCACGACCTCCAGAATACCGGTCGGGCACCAGACCGGTATTCTGGATGGACTTCGGGACGCACGCGACCCGAAGTCGTCCACGTGGTTCGCCTGAAACCGTACTTCGCAAGATGACAAAGAAGACCTCCGAAAGCAAAGGGGAGGATGTAGTAGCCCAAGATAAAGAATTTGGAAAATAAGAAAGTGGAGAAAATATGCCCGCCAGGTGGGATCCGAACCCACGACCTCCAGAATACCGGCCTGGCACCAGACCGGTATTCTGGACGCACTTCTGGACGCACGCGACCCGAAGTCGCCCACGTGGTTCGCTTCAAACCGTACTTCGCAAGATGACGAACTTTTTTTGTTGTTTTGCTGTGGCTGTTTGTTCGTACTGTCGTTTTATTTTAGCATCGGGTCGATGCACTCTTAGAGGGGGGTTAATGCTACGAACCATGTACGGGTTTGTTTATTTATTGTTTGTTTTGAATGCCCGGCCGCGCCAAGTTCTGTTATCTGTGTCACATGCGAAGTGCCTGTTCTATTCTTTATTTTTATGCCACACGGGCTATCGCATTCATATAAGCAGGGTGTTTCGCCCCAACGCCGCTAGCCCAGAATATTCTTCTGTGATCTACAATGTTCTGGATGTGAATCGACGGTTTCAGAAACTCTCGCGACGAAAGATAAAAGCCTGCACAGCAGACGCCGCGGCATTCAATTCTGCGATGTTCGCCGACGAAAGTCACTTTGTTGACCGCTTCTTCGCCGCCTCTGTATTCTTTTGAGTTGTTAGGGGAGCACAAGTTCGCTGCAATACACTTGTTCCTCCTTCAAGACAACTGCGTCGTCCTTGTCTTCGTGACAATATATACATATATATATTGTAACACCTCACATACTTGACACCTGACAGCTCCCTGGACGCCTTTGTGGAGCCACTGGCGGGGAACTGTGCGAAGAAAGAGGTTTGTTGCCGCAGTGCCTTATTCGCATCAACAATGGTCACACTTTATTGTGGGCGTTGAACTGCTCTGCTCATAACATAGTTCTACCTAGAGGCATGAACCTTGCCCGTTTTGAGGCTCACGAGAGCGCGTCTGTTGCTGTGGTGTGTGAATGTGAGCTTCAGGTTGCCACTAGCGGCGTGCCTGATTCTAAATTTGTGGGCATGATTGACAAATCACTCTCCTCAGCTGAGCGACTATGCCGACATGCTTCTTTGTTTGACTTCGCCCAAGATGGCACCAACATCCGAATCCCGTCTTCACGTGCACGTCACACAATTGAAACCGGCTATGCACGTCCAATTCGACAAAAGCCCTACCGAGTCGCCCCATATGAACGCAAGGTTATAGCGGATCAGGTCAATGAAATGCTACAAAAGGGAATTATACAAGAGTCATCTAGTCCGTGGGCTGCACCTGCCATCCTTGTGAATAAGAAGTACGGGTCATTGCGATTTTGCGTGGACTATCGGCGCCTGAATTGCATTCCGAAGAAAGACGTATACCCCTCGAATAGATGACGTAATTGACTGCATGCCCCCAGCGTCCTACGTCTCGTCCGTGGACCTATGATGCGGATATTGGCAAATCCCGATGGAACCTGCACACAGAGAAAGAACGGCCGTCGTCAATTCTGACAGTCTTTTTGAATTCAACGTGATGCCGTTTGTATTATGCAACGCTCCGGCAACATTCCAAAGGTTCATGGACACGATTCTGCGTGGATTGAAGTGGGAAATTTGTTTGTTTTACCTTGATGTAGTAATTTTCGGCCGAACGTTCCATGAGCACAACTGGCGCGCGGATACCGCCCTGAACTGCCTGCAGAGTGCCGGCCTCGTGCTGAATTCGAAGGGCCGTTTTGGCGAGCGTCAAACGCTGGTTCTTGACCACACGGTCGACACGGATGGCTCCCGACCTGATTCTCGGAAGATTGAAGCTGTCGGCAACTTCAAACAACCACGCTCAGTGCGCGAGCTCCGCAGCTTCCTGGGGTTGTCGCTTTCGTCGCTTCGTTCCTCGGTTCGCGGGCTTGGCATCGCCACTTACGCACCTTTTGCATGGCAACGTCCCATTCAATTGGACACCGGGATGTGAGGCGTCGTTTCCTGAGCTCAAATTTCGTCTGACATCAGGCCCTATTCTGCGTCACTTCGACCCTTCCGCGCCCTCTGAGATACACGCTGACGCGAGCGGAATCGGTGTAGGCGCGGTGCTTGTTCAAAAACATAATCGTGTTGAGCATGTTGTCGCCTATGCTACCCGATGGATAAGCAAAGCCGACCGAAATTATACTGTAACGGAGCAAGAGTGTTTAGCAGTTATTTTTGCTGTCCAGAAGTTTCCTCCTTCATATACGGACGCCCATTTACTGTGGTCACTGACCACCACGCTTTGTGATGACTCACTGGACTTCGCGGTCCAGTTGTTTGTCTATCCTGATGGGCCTTGCGTCTACAAGGATATGACTTTGACGTGCGCTACAAGAGCGGCTGCGAACACGCGGACGCCGACAGCTTATCTCGGCTTCCGGCCTCTGAACCCAAAGCAAACGCTGACAACTTTGACAATTGCCTGGCACTGGTTTGCTCCAACTTTCCTGATGCTGAAACTTTCATCGTGGAGCACCAAAATGACTCTAGCTTACGACCGCTGTTTCCAGCTGCTCATGATTCGTATTCGTCTCGCCGCTTCGTTATGCTGCACGGATGCTTTGGAAGACGAACTACCTCCCGTGGGGTGCCCGTTTTATTCTTCTTGTGCCAACACGCTCGCGTTCGCAAGTTCTGCTCACAATGCACGACGACGCCACTTCGGGTCATTTGGGAACGGCGCGAACCTTGCATCGCACAAAATTACACTTCTGGCCGAATATGCATCGCACTGTAGCGCAGTACGTAGCCAGTTGTCAAGAGTGCCAGAAATATAAGCGCCCAAACCATGTTCCATCGGGACTTCATCCAGTTGCACCACCAAGTTCTCCGTTTGAACAAGTTGGAATCGACCTGCTTGGTCCGTTTCCGCGCTCTCTCACTGGTAATCGATGAGTCATCGTTTGCGTCGACCATCTTTCACGATACGCAGAAACCGTGGCTGTTCCGACCGCCACTGCTACTGAAGTGGCATTATTCATGCTGCACTTTTTCATTCTTCGGCATGGTGCAACTCGGGTTATAATCAGCGACTGCTGTCACCAATTCTTTGCAGACGTCATGAAGAGCTTCTCCGTCTTTGTACTTCCCGTTTCCGTCACTCCACACCGTACCACCCTCAGACAAACGGCATCACCGAACGCACAAACCGAGCTCTTACTGACATGCTCTCCATGTACGTCGATTCGGACCAAAAGAATTGGGACGAGCTGTTTCCTTTTATCACGTACGCTTACAACACTGCAACTCATGAAACCGCAGGTTATAGTCCGTTCTTCCTGCGGTACGCTCGGGTTCCTTGTAATACTCTAGACTCCATCTTGCCGTTTTCGCTGCATTGCGAGCCCTCCGAGCCCTGCATTCCGAGCCATTGCCGAAGAGGCTCGCCGCCTTGCAAGACTCCGAACTGTGCAGTCGCAGACGCGTTCTAAGAAGCGCTACGACAGTCGGCACCAATTAATCTCTTATGCAAAAGCTGACTTGATCTTGCTATGTACCCCAATACGAAATCGCGGCCTGTGCACTAAGTTTCTGTCACGCTACACAGGCCCATTCGTTATTGTTGATCGCTTGAGCGACGTCACGTACGTTCTGTCACGGATCACTAAGTCAGGACGGCGGAGCAACAAGGCGCAACTGGCTCACATCGCCCGCTTGAAGACATTCGTTCCACGCTGTGAACAGTGACTCACCCTTTGGGTTTCGTCTCTGCAGGGGGGAATTGTAACGCCTCACATACTTGGACATGTACATGACGGATGGGCAATCCCTGGGCTGGAAGAGAAGGAGGAACAATCCTCAGGCGTGTGCGTTGCGAGCCCTGTTCGTTCCTGTGAAGCTTCTCCGTCGTGTCGAGGAAATAACCTCCCTTTTCCCGTAACAATATATATATATATATATATATATATATATATATATATATATATATAGTAAAAAATGGGTATAGCTTCTAACAAAACTGTTTATTGGTCGACGTTTCGATCGGATGCCGATCTTTCTCAAGACTTGTAAACTCAAGTCTTGAGAAAGATCGGCATCCGATCGAAACGTCGACCAATAAACAGTTTTGTTAGAAGCTATACCCATTTTTTACTATTTGCTACGGCAACCAAAGACAGCCCTTCTCGCAATCAATATATATATATATATATATATATATATATATATATATATATATATATATATATATATATATATATATATATATTGTTACAGCGCAGTTTCTACGAAGGACATTGCCTTCGGGGTTTCTAATGGAAAGGGATTGACCAAGCCCCATGTGGTTTGGTAGAAGAGGAGGTAGAGGTGGTGACTGTGCAGGCCGCTTTCCGATCTGTTCGCTTGGCTCTTCCCGGACCACTCAAGTGTAAATAAACCCATTCCATCCATCAAGACCGTGTCACGTGGTAGAGGTGCGGGGTAGCAACGTCCTGGACCCTGCGAACTCAGCGGAATCCTGCGTTATCCGTCGGAGTAGGCGAATCGCCGGCTTGCCCTTGTACCCGGCTGACATGGCGCCGCCCCGGAATGGTGAACACTCTTCCCCAGTGGTGGTCAACGGTTGGCACCACAAGGAACCACGCTCGTTCTCTGGGAACGATGATGACTATGTCAAGGATTGGCTCAAACACTACGAAAGGGTGAGCAAATACAATCGCTGGGACACAGCCGCGCAACTAGCCTACGTAGTGGTGTATCTCGTCGAAACAGCTTTGACCTGGTTTGAAAACAATGAAGCAAAGCTCACGACATGCGCGAGCTTCGTCGAGGAGCTGAGGAAATCTTTTGGCGACCCCATTTCCCGCCGAAAAAAGGCCGAGCAGATGCTCGCGCAGCGAGCACAGTTACCGGGCGAGACTTGTACGGCATACATACAAGAGGTCCTTAAACTCTGCTCTCTTGTAAACCCGAACATGACTGAGGACAAGGTAGGCCATTTGCTAAACGGTATAGCGGAAGACGTATACCACTTCTTGATTGCAAAAAAAAACCTAGCCTCTGCAGCAGACGTGGCCAGCTGCTGCCGCACATTTGAAGCTCTCAAGCTTCGGTGGATTTGCCACAAATTTGGCCGTCTTCCAAACGTTCCCACTGTCGCTAGCGTGGACACTGGTCCATCGGAGGATATCGCATCCTTGGTTCGCCGTAATTTACGGGAAGAACTAGGGAATCAGGTTCAAGCGTAGACGGCCGGGCCGCCTGCCTATTCGGGGCCTTCTGCAAATTGCGTGTTCCACCAGTGCGCCGTTCACGAGCATTGCCTTCAAGTACCAGCACCCAGACCACAACTCCGCTACACAGAGTCATGCGGTACGTTTCCACAAGATGGCGTCAATGTTCAAAGCTTCCGTGCGCCATCCCGGCGACTCGGCTACGAGACCGAGTCCCGTAGAGTAGTCGCTAGCTACCCACGACAACAAGTCGAACCAGCCCACTACCGGCAACAAGGCGACCAAGACCGCTATCGGGAACCACCTGTTTGCTATTTCTGTGGCGTAAGTGGGCACATCGCTCGCTCCTGTCGCCGTCGTCAGCAGCAAGCTCCGCAGCTCTTTGCTCCTTCTTCACCCAGCCGACGGGATGGCGCAATCCACCAGGATCCCCTTTTCCACTACCCGGCTCCTCTCACCAACCGCAATGCGTCTCCCACCGTCTCTGACCGTAGCATCACACCACCGCTTCGCCAGGTCCGGTCGCCGTCGCCTCGCCGCCGGTCCGTGCCCCCGCCGCTGGGAAACCAGCTGGTGCGGCCGACAGGGGTGGGGTCGCGGAACGGTCGGTTTTACCAAATCCGCTGTCAATAGTGATGGAAGAGAACAAGGTGTGTATTTGTGTCGACGGTGTGAACGCAACTGCTTTGGTGGATACTGGTGCTAGTGTGTCAGTGATGAGCTCGTCATTTAAACATCGCCTTGGACATAAAGTTATGTTTGAGTGGGATGGAACTAGACATTTCCGTGGGGTTGGTGGTGAGCCTTTGCGGGTAGTTGGAATTATCTCGGCAGACGTTGTGCTTGGCGGAGACACCTTCAGAACTGAGTTTACCATATTGGAGTACGCAAAGTACGATGCCATTCTGGGTATCGACTTTTTGAAAGACTGTGGGGCAAAGTTAGATTGCGGTGCTGGAGAGATTTTATTGCGAAGTGTATTGCCTGTCTGTATCGAGCAAGCCACCGAACCCGGCCGAGGAGTGTTCGCTGTTGCCGATGATACGCTATTGCCTCCTATGGGAGCCATGTTCGTTCCCGTGAAGTGCAGCCAAATGAGCAAGGGTAGCCCCTGTGTGGCGTTAGTTGAGCCCGAACTGAACACAGCGATGAAGAAAAATGTGTTCGTACCTCGGGCTTTGGTTCATGCGGAGGGTGGCTTCACTCACCTGTGGACAGTGAACGCAAGCTCAGAATCCGTACTTCTCCTTTAGGGCCTCACGCTCGCCAGTTATGCCAATAATTTAGATACTTCACTGGACGCTATTTCTATGGCTGGCCCTGCGACTATTGTAAAACCGGACTATACAGCCAATTTCATCAAAATGGTTAACAAATCGTTGCCGTCTGAGCAACGACACGCATTGCAAAAATTGCTGGCTCGGCACGCTTCGGTGTTTGATTTTGCGCAGGGTAAATACCCTCCTGCGCCGCCAGAGTCTCGGACGCAACATCGAATTTACACCGGTGATGCACCACCCATCCGGCAGAAACCTTACCGCGTGTCTCCTGCTGAGCGCAGCGCTATAAATGAGCAGACTGAGGAAATGCTCCAGAACGGTGGTATTCAGGAATCTACCAGCCCATGGGCCGCTCCTGTAATACTGGTCAGAAAGAAGGACAACACGTGGCGATTTTGCGTTGACTGCCGTAGACTTAATAATGTGACGAAGGACGTCTACCCACTTCCGCGAATTGACGACGCTATCGATTGTCTGCATTCTGCCTCATACTTTTCGTCGGTTGATCTTCGGTCGGGCTACTGGCAAATTCCTATGCAGCCGGACGACAAGGAAAAGACAGAATTCGTCACACCAGATGGCTTGTTCGAATTTATTGTTATGCCGTACGGCCTGTGCAACGCGCCCGCAACATTCGAAAGATTCATGGACTCTGTCCTGCGGGGCCTGAAGTGGGAAGTCTGCATGTGTTATCTAGATGACGTCATAATTTTCGGCCGGACGTTCAACGAGCATAACCCGCGGCTTGATGTTGTTCTCCAGCGCATCGCGCAGGCTGGCCTGGTCCTGAACTCGAAGAAGTGCCATTTCGGAGAGCGCCAGGCGCTTGTGCTCGGCTTCCTTGTTGACCACGATGGTATCAGGCCTGACCCACAAAAGATTGCTGCGGTTCGTGACATTCAACAACCCCGATCACTTAAGGACCTGCCGAGCTTCCTTGGACTGTGCTCCTACTTTCGTCGGTTTATCAAAGACTTCGCCAAGATCGCCTGTCCCCTCACAGCTCTTCTTCGTAAAGACACGCCCTTTGTGCGTACTCCCGAATGTGACTCGTCTTTCACGGAGTTGAAGCGTTTGCTGACATCCGGTCCTGTGTTGCGCCACTTCGACCCCTCGGCCCCCATTGAGATCCACTCAGACGCCAGCGCCATTGGTGTTGGGGCTGTGCTGGTCCAACCGCATGGAGGTGCGCATTCCGCTGTCGCCTACGCAAGTCGTACCCTCTCGAAAGCAGAGCGCAACTACACGCTGACAGAACTAGAATGCCTTGCGATGATTTTCGCCATTCAGAAGTTCAGACCCTACATTTATGGACGTCATTTTACCATCGTAACCGACCATCACTCCCTGTGCTGGCTTGTCGGACTACGCGACCCCTCGGGTCGACTTGCTCATTTGTCTTTACGGCTTCAGGAATTCGATTTTGCAGTTGTCTACAAGAGCGGGTGCCGCCACACCGACGCTGACTGTTTGTCACGCCTGCCTAAACAAGCGCAGCTATTTCAGGAAGAACACAATGCCAATTCCTTAGCTTCCATCTCGACCACGCTCCCCGATGCACTCGTGTTTCAGGAAGAGCAACAAAAAGATAGCAGCTTGCAGCCATTTTTTGTCTCCGCACTGGCGTCTCAAGCGTCGACTTCACCGTTCGTCGTCCGAGATGGCTTGCTCTGGAGACGGAATTATTCGTCCGATGGTGCTCGCTTTCTGCTTGTCGTGCCTGAGAGCCTCCGGCCGGTCGTCCTGCATGCTATGCACGACGACGTCACCTCAGGACATTTTGGTTTGGCCCGCACGCTTTACCGACTCCGTCAACGTTTCTACTGGCCTCGCCTCCGAAAGACGACGAAGCAGTACGTCGCGGGATGTCAGGTGTGCCAGCGCTACAAGCATTCCACAGTTCCTCCTTCCGGGCCTTTGCATCCAGTGCGTCCACCAACGTCAGCTTTTGAAAAAGTAGGAATTGACTTGCTCGGCCCGTTTCCAAGTCGGTGGCCAGGAATCGATGGATACTTGTCTGCGTCGATTACCTGACAAGATATGTGGAAACGACTGCTCTGCCATCCGCTACAGCTTCCGAAGTCGCACACTTTTTTCTGCACTCCATCATACTGCGCCATGGTGCCCCCCGGGTGGTTATAAGTGATCGCGGACGACAATTCACAGCGGATATCGTTGAAGAGCTCCTTCGTCTTTGTGGTTCACAGTACCGACACAGCACGCCATATCACCCACAAACCAATGGCCTTACTGAGCGCACAAATCGTACACTGACAAACATGTTGGCTATGTACGTATCCTCAGATCACAAAAACTGGGACGATGTGTAACCTTTTATCACATACGCTTACAATACCGCTAAGCACGAGGTCACGGGATACGCACCTTTCTTTCTTTTATACATGCGACTGCCCATCAGCTTCCTCGATACTATCCTGCCCTTTTCTTACCATGAAGATGTTGCTATAGCGCAGACTCTCTGTTGTGCTGAACAGGAAGACCAAGGTTCAAAGTCAGGGATTTCTGCGCGAACACGGCAATTCACTTGCCGTTCACTGCCTCGAGGTAGAAGACTGCGCTGAAGGTATTGTTGTGGCGTGAAGCTGACAAGACACTGACTTCCGCTCCCGTGTCAACAAGAAGCTTTTGTCCGGTGGTGCGATCGACGATGTGAAACAGGCGACAGTCTTCAATGGAGCGAGAGCCGCTCGTCTCCGCTAGCTGTCTGCCGGGACGTTTCCCGTCCGTGAGCATGCCAAGAGGCAGTGGCGAGCGTCTGCGCCGAAACGGCGGTGGTAGACGCATACACCGGGGGCTGATGTAGGGCTGTGTCCACGGGAAGATGAGGGGTCACGTTGTAGTGGCACGCGAGCAGAATGTGTTGAGCTGTTTCGCCTTGTCGCCGCGACAACGAGTTGCTCCAGTCGTTCGCACAGGTGGTCGACACCGGCAGGCGACGCAGACGCACCTTCGTCGCCAGGAGCTGGCGTTTTGCGAGGAGCGGGTGATGCTGGCGTCGGGGTCACACCAGAATAGGGGAGTCTGTGCTGGCTGCTTCCATTACCTTGTCGGCCAGGGATGCGAGCGAAGGGAGATCCATGGAGGACGGTGTTGCGAGGACCATTTGCACTTTCGCAGGGAGGCGCTGCAGAAAGAGCTCGCGCTTCCATTCAACGTCCATAGCTCCGGCACTTGAGCCGAGGAGATGGGTCATGCGCCGCAGGAGTTGGCGCGGTCTGCGGTCACCAAGCTCTTTGGTGTCAAGTAGCTGCTCCAGGCACGTGCTCTCAGATGGTGCTGTACATTCGAGTAGCGCTGCTTTTAGCTGGACGTAGGCCGTTGCTGGTGGGTTTCGTTTGAAAGAGGCAAGAATGTCCGCCACCTCTTCCTCAACAATCGCTTGTAGAGCTCTCACAACGTAGTGAAACTTGCGTTCTTGGAAGGTGATGCCAGACAGTGCGAACTGTGACTCGTCTTGGAGAAAACAGATGGCCGGGTTGTGTTCCTAATACGGCGGCAAGTGGATAGCCAGGGCGGCGATCTTGTTGGCGCTTGCTTGTGGTGTTCGCTGGTTCTGGTCGTAGCTGGACATGGCTCTGCAACTTCGCTGGGAGGGATATCATGTCCGGGTCCCCACTGCAGAGCGCATTCCACGGAGGCGTTGAAAGAGAAACGACCAGACGACGTACCAAGGCCGGTTTATTCGGAACGCCGTGGGGTCTATATCTACTGATGCCAGGGGCGCGCTAGCCCTTAGGCGGGTGAGCGCGCTCGTTGGCCTGCGTCACGCTGCAGCCGCTGGCACTGTGGCTTCCCGCCACAATATGTATATATATATATATATATATATATATATATATATATATATATATATATATTGTAAGGAAGATATCATGGCCACTTCCTTAAATGGGTGTGTGCCGTGCACGTCTCGCGTCCAACGATGTATGTACTTGGATATGGGACAATCCACCACAAGTGGGTATGTGCTTGAATCTGGGCTAGACAGCCCCATCGAGAGCGCTGTGCGCGAGACTGGTGCCCCGACCCGAGAGCTCGCTTGGACGCGTTTGGACTCCGCGATAGTCAGGCCTTGCTTTGCCTTCCTGCCAATAAACCCCACTATTGTTACGTGGCGGCAGGACACAGATGAGACGAACGATGCGATGGAGTGAAGCGATCTATTCACATTATGTACAGTGCGGCCATGACAGAGCTCGCGCAAGGTTCGCGCCAGGCACTTCGTCGTCGTCGTCGTCGTTGTTTCAAGGAGCTGTCAGGCATTGTCCACCTCAGTCCCGTAACATCACCCCCCGGTTCGAGGACGACCGACCCGGTCGTGGCCGAGGCAACGCGAGGATTGCGATGAGGATGAGCGATGCGATGACAAGGTACAGTGAAGATGTGCCTGCCGCCACCGATGACGATACACGTGATGATGCCTGGCCCCGCAAAAGCGATGTCTTGAAGACAGAAGTGAACCGTCGGAGGAACTCGAACCACGTCGGACGAGAGGGCTGGGGACGCGGCTTCTGTTCTTTTGGTCTCGGCATGTAGCGGCTCGTCTTCATCGGCTCGTCACGGGCTGGGGTCACGGGGCGGGGGACGTGGTCGAATGCTCGTCGCAGTGGGCTGGGGCTGCCCGACACGGCCGACGTTTCCTCGACGATTCCGCCCGGGCCGAGACGATGCGATGTGGAGGCCAGGATGGGGGATGACACCGCACACTCCACCAAAATGTTACGTGGCGGCAGGACACAGATGAGACGAACGATGCGATGGAGTGAAGCGATCTATTCACATTATGTACAGTGCGGCCATGACAGAGCTCGCGCAAGGTTCGCGCCAGGCACTTCGTCGTCGTCGTTGTTTCAAGGAGCTGTCAGGCATTGTCCACCTCAGTCCCGTAACACTATATTTTGGTGGAGGTCGTACACCTTATAAGGTCCCCAACCTGGAATTACGCAGCAAGCGAGTGCTTACACCCGCAGCTGGACGAATCGACCAGGAAATGGCGTCGCCGCAGCCCGCGCCCATCATGTGCTCCGGTGTTCTGCCCCAACGCGAACCTCCCCACTTCAGCGGCAAGGACGATACCGACGATACCGGTTGTCCTCCTACGAAAGGGTGAGCGTTCATAATAAATGGGATGACGCCATGAAGCTCAACAACGTCGACTTGTGTCTGGACGAATTAGCCCGAATGTGGTTCCGTAACCATACAACCGATGCGCGAACTTGGTCGGATTTCAAGGCCCGATTCTTGGCGGCGTTCGCTCGACCCGCTGTCCGCAAGCGTCACGCTGAGCAACGCCTACGCACGCGAGCCCAGCAAGAAAACGAGACATACACAAGCTATATAGAAGACGTCGTGGACCTGTGTAGGCGAGTGAATCCTGAGATGCCCGAGTGCGATAAAATCAAGCACATTTTAAAGGGAATTGAGGACTATGCCTTTTAGATGCTGCTGGGAAAGAACCCGCAGACTGTGAGCGAGGTTACAAATTTGTGCCTCAGCTACAACGAACTGCGAAAGCAGCGCGTTTTTACACGCCAGCGTCCGTCGCCGAACGCTGGCTTTTTTTTTCGTCTCGGAAATGCTTGCCTTTGCCCGCTGCTGTCCTCGACGTCCAATGTGGGTCCAGTGTGATGCTTGTCGGCAACCTGTCGTCTTGCCCTTCAACATTATATCGTGGGGAATGTCTCGGGTACGTGGAAGCTCTCGACCCCATTCTGGTCATGGCCGTCCCGGAGGAATCATCCGCGTTTTCGGTGAATGTCCTGAGCCCTCATCCCAGCAAGGCAACTCCCGATGTTTTTCAACGATCTATCGATGGAGATCTCACCCCAGCACAACGCGACCAACTTCTTGCCGTTCTCGATCGCTTCCGTGAATCTTTCGACAGTCATAAGACCGCCTTGGGCCGCACGTCGACTGTTGCCCACGAAATAGATACCGGATGCCACGCCCCTCTGCGGCGGCGACCTTATCGAGTGTCACCTTCCGAACTACGCGTGATTGACGAACACGTCGCTGACATGCTCACGCGCAACGTAATTAGACCATCTTCAAGCCCCTGGGCTTCGCCCGTCGTGCTTGGCACAAAGAAAGATCGGTCCATCCGGTTCTGCGTCGATTACAGGCGTCTGAACAAAATCACCCGCAAAGACGTCTACCCACTACCTCGTATCGATGACGCTCTTGATTCCTTGCAAGGCGCTGAATTTTTCTCTTCACTCGATCTACGCTCAGGTTACTGGCAAGTCCCCATGGCCGAATCTGATCGCTCAAAAACTGCCTTCGTGACACCTGATGGACTTTACGAATTTAACGTCATGCCTTTCGGACTTTGCAACGCGCCCGCAACATTTGAGAGAATGATGGACGGTGTTCTACTAGGCCTCAAGTGGAAAACATGCCTTTGTTACTTAGACGACATTGTCGTGTTTTCGCCCGATTTCACCACCCACCTGGAGCGCCTAGAACAGGTCTTGACATGTCTCACGTCTGCTGGGTTAGAGCTCAACTTAAAAAAGTGCCGCTTTGCTGCTCGCAAACTGACCATTTTGGGTCATGTCGTATCAAAAGATGGCATCCTTCCCGACTCGGAGAAGCTTCGCGCAGTCGCCCAATTTCCGAAACCAACCACGATTAAAGACCTCCGAAGTTTCGTCTGATTATGTTCCTATTTCCGGCGTTTCGTACGGACCTTTGCCACCATAATCGAACCTTTGACGAAACGCCTCAGTGAATCCAGTAAAGAACCTGTCGACTGGTCGCCTGCCTGTGAAGAAGCTTTCGTATCTTTAAGGCGTTTGCTTACGTCGCCCCCAATACTGCGACATTTCGACGCCCTCCTGCCAACTGAGGTACACACTGATGCCAGTGGTGTCGGTCTCGGCGCTGTGCTCGCACAACGCAGAGAAGGCGCCCAGGAGTACGTAATTGCTTATGCCAGCCGTACTCTCACAAAGGCGGAGAGAAATTACTCAGTGACGGAAAAAGAATGTTTGGCGATCATTTGGGCGATTCACAAATTTCGCCCCTACCTTTATGGACGCCCGTTTAATGTTGTCACGGACCATCACGCGCTGTGTTGGCTTTCGTCACTGAAAGACCCGTCCGGCAGACTTGGTCGTTGGGCTCTTCGCATCCAAGAGTAGGACATTCGCGTTGTGTATCGGTCCGGCCGCAGACACACGGACGCTGATGCCCTTTCTCGGTGTCCCGTCGAGTCGGAAAATGACTGCATTTCCTCGACGGACTGCGCCCTGGCGTCACTTGACATACACGACATGGCCGCAGAGCAGCGAAGACCCCTGGATCGCGTCCATACTGCACTGCCTGTCGAGTCCGTGCACCGTTTCGGCGTCCCGTGCACTGCGTCGCCAGGCCTCACACTGTGTTGTTCGTGACTACCTCCTGTATTGGCGCAACTATATAGCGAGGGCCCCAAATGGCTGCTAGTTATTCCCCGTCATTTGCGTTCTGCCATCTGTTCATCCTACCACGCTGATGCGCAATGCGCCCATGCTGGCGTCCTAAAAACATATCAGCGGCTGCGCATCCGTTACTATTGGCGCGGGATGTACACGTTTGTTACGAAGTACATCCGCTCGTGTCGCGAATGCCAGCGCCGCAAGTCTCCGCCGCAACATCCTACAGGACCTCTGCAGCCACTACCAAGCCCCGCGCGCCCTTTCGATCGCGTTGGAATCGACATCTATGGGCCCCTCCCCACCACAACTGCAGGCAACCGTTGGATTATTGTTGCAGTGGATCACCTGACTAGGTATGCGGAAACAGCCGCACTCCCCACCGTTACAGCCCATGACGTGTCACAATTCCTCCTTCAGAGGTTTGTTTTATGCCACAGTGCGCCCAGGTAGCTTCTGAGCAACAGAGGACGCGTCTTTTTTCGGACGTAATACAAGCCCTGCTGACCCAGTGCCAAGTTGTTCACAGAAAAACTACAGCCTATCACCCGCAAACCAATGGGTTGACTGAAATATTTAACCGCACGCTTGGCGACATGCTTTCAATGTATGTTTCTTCGGATCATTCAAACTGGGACTTAGTTCTGCCATTTGTCACGTATGCGTATAATACGGCGACACAGACGACGACGGGCTTCTCGCCCTTCTTTCTACTTTATGGGCGTGAGCCTTCCGGCACCCTAGACACCATACTGCCCTACCGACCCGACGCCTCCGAGTGCAGGCCCATTTCCGAGATAGCTAAGCATGCCGAAGAGTGCCGTCAACTGGCTCGATCCTTTACCGCTGCGGATCAAGGGCGCCAAAAATCTCGTCATGACGCTTCAGCCACCTCGCCTACCTATGCCACCGGATCTCTCGTGTGGCTGTGGATACCGTCCAAGACGCCCGGTCTTTCACCGAAACTCCAAGCTAACTACCATGGACCCTACAGAGTTCTTGAGAAAACGTCCCCCGTCAATTACGTAGTTGAGCCGATCGCTGCCACGACCGATCTTCGTCGCCGAGGGCGCGAAACAGTGCACGTCCAGCGTATGAAGCCCTACTATGACCCCCTCGTCGTCGCATCCCCTTGAGTCGCCAGGATGGCTCCTCTCTTTGCCGGGGGTGATTGTAATGAAGATATCATGGCCACTTCCTTAAATGGGTGTGTGCCGTGCACGTCTCGCGTCCGACGATGTATGTACTTGGATATGGGACAATCCACCACAAGTGGGTATGTGCTTGAATCTGAGCTGGACAGCCCCATCGAGAGCGCTGTGCGCGAGACTGGTGCCCCGACCCCAGAGCTCGCTTGGACGCGTTTGGACTCCGCGATAGTCAGGCCTTGCTTTGCCTTCCTGCCAATAAACCCCACTATATATATATATATATATATATATATATATATATATATATATATATATATATATATATATATATATATATATATATATATATATATATATATATATATATATTTATACATATATATATATATGTGTGTGCGTGTGTGTGTGTAGAAGAACAGAAAGATAAGGGACGAGGGACTCGGTAAGGATACATATCAAGGTTGCAGTCATTATTGCTAATGTATTCACCTTTTTTTTGCAATATATATTATTGCCGAAGGGCGTACGTTTGTTATGTTTCTTTGATACAGTGATAAATAAGCGAATATAGAAGTCGAGAAAAAATCCCCCGTTTTTTTCGGTGGCGGGAGTCGAACCCACATCTCTGCAAAATACGTCGGGTGCACAAACCATTGTCCTATTCCGCGACGGGTCGCCTCTCAACTTAACCGTAGGGGTTTATATTTAAAGCAGTCTGAGGTCGGTCAACTATCTCCATCCCTCGACCACCGTGGGAGTCGTAGAACGTGTTTTTCTAGTGGCCGCCTAGAACGTGTTTTTCTAGTGGTGTTTCTCAAGTAGAACGTGTTTTTCTAGTAAGACGTGGTCGGAGGTTGGGTTTAGCAATTGGAATTTCTGGACTACTCGAGCCAGAGCCCTCGTAATGCATGTAGCAGAACAGAAAGATAAGGGATGACGGACTCGGTAAGGAGACATATTGTCACGTGCCATTCTATGGGATGAGAGCAATTTTAAGTACGACGGACATGCTAATCGCCCGCGTGGGTACGTGCCGTGTGATGGGCACAGCAGAGGACGACGAAGGAGCGCGTTAGCTAGCGTCTCGTCTGCTAAGTTCTTGGTCGCCATATTGCTAGCCACCAACTGGTGCACTCTGTATGTTTCCCCCAAATTAGGCACCTCACCTAATAACTACTTTGCCCCTGTGTCTTCGCGAAAATAACTTACCTGTGTCCCTGTTTGACAGGACGCAACACTGGGGGGGGGGTACGGGGCAACACCGATGCCCCGTACGCCCCCGGACGTTACCCCAGAGAGGCCTCCGCCTGTCCGCACTCCGGTTCATAGGTGTAGCCGCCGGAAACTCGGCCTTCCTCCAGAACAGGGCATTCTCTTGGAGTCTACATCAAGGAGGCACACCTCTCAGCCAGAGGTAATGGCGCAGGCGATGAATACTACGGTGACGTTCCAGCAGCCCCGCGAACCCCCCCTCCCCCTCCACGGAGAGGCTTACGAAGACGTTCAGGACTGCCTTGAACAGTTCGAGCGTGTGGCTGCATTTAATCAGTGGAGTGACACCCAAAAGCTACAACAAGTCTATTTTTCGCTTGAGAACGGTGCAAGAGCCTGGTTAGAGAATTTGGAAGCGAGCCTGCGCGCATGGAAAGACTTTCGTCGCAGGTTCAAGCGAACTTCGCGAATTCCGACCGCCGTGACCACCGTGAACAAGCACAGCGTCTTCTGGAAGCACGGACTCAGAAACCGAACGAGAGTGTGGCTATATTCGCGGAGGACATGGCCCGTCTGTTCAAGCGCACCGACCCAAACATGGCAGTATGGAAAAACTTCCGCCATCTTATGCATGGCGTAAAAGAACAGCTTTTTGCCGGTCTTTTCCGAAATACGCCAAGTACGGTCCAACAATTCATCCGCGAGGCTACTGCCATTGAGAGGGCACTTGAACAGCGTTCCCGACAATAAGACCGCATGGGCGCCAAAACATCGTCGAGCGTCTCTGCTGCCATGGCCACGGATGAGGACAACCGCCTTCGGGATCTGATCCACGTGGTGTTGAGAGAAGAGCTCTCGAAGTGCGGCATCATCCGGTCGGTACCCATACAGGCATCTGTCACCGACATAGTGCGCGATGAAATTCGCAACACCTTTTCCTCACCAGCAGTGCAGCCAGCGCCACCATGTCTAGTCTGCTTCGCCATGGCTCTCACTGCACAGGCTCCTGCCGCAACCACTAGACATGCCGCGCCGCCTCTTCCATACCACCCGCCCCAACCAGCCGAAGGATGGCCACAACAAGCAGTCCCTCTTACTGCCCAACAGCAGCTTCGTTGTAACTTTTCGGTCCGTCCGCAAAAATACTATCGTCCCCAAGTACGCAAGACGAACCTTTGGCGAACTAGCGAAAACCGGCCGCTCTGGCATTTCTGTGGCACACCAGGGCACATTTATCTCCGGTGTCCAACCGAAATCGGACTGCCTGTATTCCCACCCAACGCTGATCGGCCCAATTCGGAGAAAGACCAGTCGCCAGTTCTGACTACCTCACCGAGCATCAATCTACCGCACAACTCTGTCGATCGCGTTTGCCGTCCCCAGCTATCCAAGGTTCGTCTAGCCGCCGCACTCCTAGAGGGCCACCTACCCGACGGTACCCAACGCCACCACTGGGAAACTAGATGACGCAACCTTGGGAGGCAAGGTTGCCAGTAGTCGAAGCTCCCAAGGCCTCCCTCTACCACCGGCAGTTGGGTAACCGGCAACCCAAAACTTCAAAGTCCACGTGAACGCGCGGCACGAAATTGCAGTTTTTCTCGACGGACACGAAATTACCGCATTAGTGAACACCGTGCCGCCCTACTCGATAATTAGTCGGGAACTCTCTGACAGGCTCAGAAATGTCAAGACCCCATGGGATGGACCTCAGATTCGGACTGCCGGGGGTAACCTAATGCCTACTGTCGGAAAATGTACCGCGACGGTATGCATTGGTGACCCGGACGTGATTCACAACTATGGTTCACACGGACGTAAGCAATGTGGGGCTCGGCGCAGTTCTGCATACCTGCCTGCCTGCTGTTTTGCCTACCTGCCTGTTTGCCTGCCTTCCAGGTAGGCAGGCAAGCAGGCAGGTAGGCAGGTAGGTAGGTAGGTAGGTAGGTAGGTAGGTAGGTAGAAAGGCAGGTAGGCAGGCAGGCAGGTAGGAAGGCAGGCAGGCAGGCCGGCAGGAAGAAAGCCAGGCAGGAAAGGCCGGCAGGTAGGCAGAAAGGAAGGAAGGCAGGCAGGCAGACAAGCAGGCAGACAGGCAGCCAGGAAGAAAGGCATGCAGGAAAGAAGGTACATAAGCATGGTAGGTAGGTAGGTAGGTAGGTAGGTTTTAGGTAGGTAGGTTTTAGGTAGGTAGGTAGGTAGTTTAAGGTAGGTAGGTAGGTAGGTTTTAGGCAGGTAGGTAGGTAGGTGGTAGGTAGGTAGGTAGGTAGGTAGGTTTGAGGTAAGTCGGTAGGTAGGTAGGTTTAAGGTAGGTAGGTAGGTAAGTAGGTAGGTGTAGGTAGGTAGAGAAGTAGGTAGGTAGATAGGTAGGTTTTAGGTAGGTAGGTAGGTTTTAGGTAGGTAGGTAGGTTGGTAGGGAGTTAGGTAGGTAGGTAGCTAGGTAGGTAGCTAGGTTTTAGGTAGGTACGTAGGTAGCTAGGTTTTAGGTAGGTAGGTAGGTAAGTAGATAGGCAGGTAGGTAGACAGGTAGGGAGGTAGGTAGGTAGGTAGGTAGGTAGGTATGTAGGTGGGCGGGTGGGTGGGTGCGTAGGTAGGTAGGTAGGTAGCTTGGTAGGTAGCTAGGTAGTTAGGTAAGTAGGTTTTAGGTAGCTATGCAGGTAGAAAGGTAAATAGTAAGGTAGGTAAGTAGGTTTTAGGTAGGTATGCAGGTAGGGAGGTAAATAGTAAGGTAGGTAGGTAGATAGTAAGGTAGGTAGGTAGGTAGGTGGCCGGGTGGGTGGGTTGGTAGGTAGGTAGGTAGGTTTTAGGTGGGTAGGTAGGTTTTAGGTAGGTAGGTAGGTAGAGAGTTAGGTAGGTAGGTAGGTTTGGGTAGGTAGGTAGGAAGGCAGGTAGGTAGGTAGGTAGGTATGTTTTAGGTAGGTAGGTAGGTTTTAGGTAGGTAGGTAGGGAGTTAGGTAGGTATGTAGCTAGGTAGGTAGCTAGGTTTTAGGTAGGTAGGTAGGTAGCTATGTTTTAGGTAGGTAGGTAGGTAAGTAGATAGGTAGGTAGGTAAGTAGATAGGTAGGTAGGTAGACAGGTAGGTAGGTAGGTAGATAGGTAGGCAGGTAGGTAAGTAGGTTTTAGGTAGGTATGCAGGTAGGTAGTTAAATAGTAAGGTGGGTAGGTTGGTAGGTAGGTAGATGTGCGGGTGGGTGGGTAGGTAGGTAGGTTTTATGTGGGTAGGTAGGTTTTAGGTAGGTAGGTAGGTAGGTAGATTTAGGTAGGTAGGTAGCTAGGTAGGTAGGTAGGTTTTAGGTAGATAGGTAGTAGGTAGGTGTGTGAGTGGGTGGGGGGTAGGTATGTAGGTAGGTAGTAGGTAGGTAGGTAGGTAGGTAGGTTTTAGGTAGGTAAGTAGCTAGGTAGGTAAGTAGGTTTTAGGGAGGTAGGTAGCCAGGTAGGTTTTCGGTAGGTAGTTAGGTAGGTAGGTAGGTAGGTGGGTAGGTTGGTTCTAGATAATTACGTAGATAGGTAGGCTTTAGGTAGGTAGGTAGGTAGATAGCTGCGTAGCTTGGTAGGTAGCTAGATAGGTAGGTGGGTTGGTAGGTAGGTTTTGGGTAGGTAGGTAGCTAGGTAGGTAGGTAGGTTTTAGGTAGGTAGGCAGGTACTTAGGTACGTAGGTACGTGGGTGGGTGGGTGGGAAAGTAGGTAAGTAGGTTGGTAGGTAGGTAATTTTTAGGTAGGTAGGTAGCTAAGTAGTTAGGTAGGTTTTAGGTAGGTAGGTAGCTAGGTAGGTTTTCGGTAGGTAGTTAGGCAGGTAGGTAGGTAGCTCGGTAGGTAGGTAGGTTTAAGGTAGGTAGGTAAGTAGGTTTTAGTTAGGTAGGTAGGTAGGTAGGTGGGTAGCTTGTTAGGTAGCCTAGTAGGTAAATAGGTAGGTAGGTAGGTAGGTTGCTTTTAGGTAGGTAGGTAGGTAGGTTTTAGGTAGGTAGGTAGGTAGGTAGGTAGGTTGAGAGGTAGGTAGGTAGGTACTTAGGTACGTTGGTGGGTAAGTGGGTGGGTGGGTGGGTAGGTAGGTAGGTAGGTAGTTTGGTAGGTAGGTAGGTAGGTAGGTACTTAGGTACGTTGGTGGGTAAGTGGGTGGGTGGGTAGGTTTCAGGTAGGTAGGTAGGTAGGTAGGTAGTTAGGTAGGTAGGTAAGTACGTAGGTAGGTTTAGGTAGGCAGGTAGGTAGGAAGGTAGATAGGTAGGGAGTTAGGTAGGTAGGTTTTAGGTAGGTAGGTAGCTAGGTTTTATGTAGGTAGGTAGGTAGGCAGGTTTTAGGTAGGTAGGTAGGTAAGTAGATAGGTAGGTAGCTAGACAGGTAGGTAGGTAGGTAGGTAGGAAGGTAGGTAGGTAGGTAGGTAAGTAGGTTTGCGTAGGGAGATAGGTAGGTAGGTAGCTTGGTAGGTAGCTACGTAGGTAGGTAGGTAAGTAGGTTTTAGGTAGGTATGTAGGCAGGGAGGTAAATAGTTAGGTAGGTAGGTAGATAGTTAGGTAGGTAGGTAGGTAGGTAGGTTGGTAGGTAGGTAGGTAGGTAGGTGGGTGGGGGAGTGGGTAGGTAGGTAGGTTTTAGGTGGGTAGGTAGGTTTTAGGTAGGTAGATAGGTAGGTAGGTAGGTAGGTTTTAGGTAGGTAGGTAGTAGGTAGGTTTTAGGTAGATAGGTAGGTAGGTTTTAGGTAGGTAGGTAGGTAGGTATTAGGTAGGTAGGTAGGTTGGTAGGTTTTAGATAGGTAGGTAGGTAAGCTTTAGGTAGGTAGGTACGTTGGTAGGTTTTAGATAGGTAGGTAGGTAGGTAAGCTATAGGTAGGCAGGCAGGCAGGCAGGCAGGCAAGCACGTAGGTAGGTAGGTAGGTTTTAGGTAGGTAGGTAGGTAAGTAGGTAGGTAGGTTTTAGGTAGGTTTTAGGTAGGTAGGTAGGTAGGTAGGTAAGTAGGTAGGTAGGTTTAAGGTATGTAGGTAGGTAGGAAGGTAGTTAGGTAGGTAGTTAGGTTGGTAGGAAGGTAGTTAGGTAGTAGGTAGGAAGGTTTTAGGTAGATAGGTATGTAGGTAGGTAGGCAGGTAGGTAGGTAGGTAGGTTGGTTTTATCTAGGTAGGTAGGTGGGTGGGTGGGTGGGAAGGGAGGTAGGTAGGTAGGTAGGTTTTTAGGTTGGTAGGTATCTAGGTAGGTAGGTAGGTTTTAGGTAGGTAGGTAGCTAGGTAGGTACCTAGGTTTTAGGTAGGTATGTAGGTAGGTATGTTTTCGGTAGGTAGGTAGGTAAGTAGATAGGTAGGTAGGTAGGTAGGTAGGTACATACGTAAGTGTGTGGGTGGGTGGGTGTGTAGGTAGGTAGCTTGGTAGGTAGCTAGGTAGGTAAGTAGGTAAGTAGGTATTAGGTAGGTATGCAGGTAGGTAGGTAAATAGTAGGGTAGGTAGGCAGATAGGTAGGTAGGTAGGTAGGTAGGTAGGTGGGTAGCTTGGTAGGTACCTTGGTAGGTAGGTAGGTAGGTAGGTACGTAGGTATGTAGGTTTTAGGTAGGGAGGTAGGTAGGTAGGTGGGTAGCTTGGTAGGTACCTTGGTAGGTAGGTAGGTACGTAGGTATGTAGGTTTTAGGTAGGGAGGTAGGTAGGTAGGTTTTAGGTATGTAGGTAGGTTTTAGGTATGTAGGTAGGTGTTAGGCAGGTCGGTAGGTAGGTAGGTTTTAGGTAGATAGGTAGGTAGGTAGGTAGGTAGGTAGAGAGGTAGGTAGGTAGGTAGGTAGGCACTTAGGTAGGTACGTTGGTGGGTGGGTGGGTGGGTAGGAAGGTTGGTAGGTAGTTTGGTAGGTAGGTAGGTAGGTTTTAGGTAGGTAGGTAGGTTTTAGGTAGGTAGATACATAGTTAGGTAGGTAGGTAAGTAGGTAGGTAGGTTTAGGTAGGCAGGTTGGTAGGTAGATAGGTACGTAGGTTTTAGGTAGGTAGGTAGCTAGGTAGGTAGGTAGGTAGGTAGGTTTTAGGTAGGTAGGTAGGTAGGTTTTAGGTAGGTAGGTAGGTAGGTAAGTAGATAGGTAGGTAGCTAGACAGGTAGGTAGCTGGGTAGGTAGGTAGGAAGGTAGATAGGTAGGTAGGTAGGTAGGTAGGTAGGTAGGTAGGTAGGTACGTAGGTTGCCTAGTTAGATAGGTAGGTCGGTAGGTAGCTTGGTAAGTAGCTAGGTAGGTAGGTAAGTAGGTTTTAGGTAGGTATGTAGGTAGGTAAGTAAATAGGTAGGTAGGTAGATAGTTACGTAGGTAGGTAGGTAGGTTTTAGGTGGGTAGGTAGGTTTTAGGTAGGTAGGTAGGTAGGTAGGTAGGTAGGAAGATAGGTAGGTAGGCAGGTAGGTTTTAGGTAGGTAAGTAGCTAGGTAGGTAGGTAGGTTTTAGGTAGGAATGGAGTAGGTAGGTTTTAGGTAGATAGTTAGGTAGGTAGGTAGGTAGGTAGGTAGGTTTTAGGTAGGTAGGTAGCTAGGTAGGTAGGCAGGCAGGCAGGCACGCAGGCAGGCAGGTAGGTAGGTAGGTATGTAGGAAGGTAGGTAGGTAGGTAGGTAGTTTGGTAGGTATGTTTTAGGTAGTTAAGCATGTTTTAGGTAGGTAGGTAGGTAGGTAGGTTTTAGGTAGGTAGGTAGGTAGGTTTTACGCAGGTAGGTAGGTTTTAGGTAGGTAGATAGGTAGGTAGGTAGGTTTTTGGTATGTAGGTAGGTAGGTAGGTAGGTATGTAGTTAGGTAGGCAGGTAGGTAGGTTTTAGGTAGGTAGGTATGTAGGTAGGTAGGCAGGTAGGTAGGTAGGTAGGTTGGTTTTAGGTAGGAAGGTAGGTAGGTATGTAGGTAGGTAGGTGGGTAGCTTAGTAGGTAGCTTGGTAGGTAGGTAGGTAGGTAGGTAGGTATGTAGGTTTTAGGTAGGTAGGTAGGTATGTTTTAGGCAGGAAGGTAGGTAGGTAGGTAGGTGGAGAGGTAGGTAGGTAGCTACTTAGGTAGGTACCTTGGTGGGTGGGTGGGTAGGTAGGTAGGTAGGTAGTTTGGTAGGTAGGTAGGTAGGTTTTAGGTAGGTAGGTAGGTAGGGAGGTAGGTTTTAGGTAGGTAGGTAGGTTTTAAGTAGGTAGGTAGGTAGTTAGGTAGGTAGGTAAGTAGGTAGGTAGGTAAGTATATAGGTAGGTAGCTAGACAGGTAGGTAGTTAGGTAGGTAGGTAGGTAGGTAGGTAGGTAGGAAGCTAGATAGGTAGGTAGGTAGGTAGGTAGGTAGGTACTTAGGTTTGCGTAGGTAGATAGGTAGGTCGATAGGTAGCTTGGTAAGTAGCTAGGTAGGTAGGCAGGTAGGTTTTAGGTAGGCAGGCAGGTAGGTAGGTAGGTAGGAAGGTAGGTAGGTAGGTAGGTAGGTAGGTAGTTTGGTAGATATGTTTTAGGTAGGTAGGTAAGCATGTTTTAGGTAGGTAGGTAGGTAGTTTTTAGGTAGATAGGTAGGTAGGTGTTAGGTAGGTAGGTAGGTAGGTGTTAGGTAGGTAGGTTTTAGGTAGGTAGGTAGGTGTTAGGTAGGCAGGTAGGTAGGCACGTTTTTGGAAGGTAGGTTAGGTAGGTAGGTTTTACGTATGTATGTAGGTAGGTAGGTAGGTAGGTAGGTAGTTAGGTAGGTAGGTAGGTATGTAGGTTTTAGGTAGGTAGGTATGTTTTAGGTGGGAAGGTAGGTAGGTAGGTCGGTGGAGAGGTAGGTAGGTTGGTAGCTTGGTCGGTAGCTTGGTAGGTAGCTAGGAAGGTCTGTAGGTTTAAGGTAGGTAGGTAGATAGGTAGGTAGGTAGGTAGGTTTTAGGTATGTAGGTAGGTGTTAGGCAGGTAGGCAGGTAGGTAGGTAGCTTTTAGGTAGGTAGGTAGGTAGGTTTTAGGTAGGTAGCTTTTAGGTAGGTAGGTAGGTTTTAGGTAGGTAGGTAAGTAGGTAGGTAGGTTTAGGTAGGCAGGTAGGTAGGTAGTTAGGTAGGTAGGTAGGTAGATAGTTAGGGAGTTAGGTAGGTAGGTTTTAGATAGGTAGGTAACTAGGTAGGCAGCTAGGTTTTAGGTAGATAGGTAGGTAGGTAGGTTTTAGGTAGGTAGATTGGTAAGAACATAGGTAGGTAGGTAGACAAGTAGGAAGTGGTTAGGTACGAAGGTAGGTAGGTAGGTAGTTACGTAGGTTTGCGTAGGTAGATATGTAGTTAGGTAGCTTGGTAGGTAGCAACGTAGATAGGTAGGTAAGTAGGTTTTTGGTAGGTATGTAGGTAGGTTGGTAAATAGTTAGGTAGGTTGGTAGATAGCTAGCTAGGTAGGTAGGTAGGTAGGTAGGCAGTGGGTGGGTGGGTGGGTGGGTAGGAAGGTAGATAGGTAGGTTTTAGGTGGGTAGGTAGGTTTTAGGTAGGTAGGTATCTAGGAAGGTAGGTAGGTATTAGGTAGGTAGGTAGGTTTTAGATAGGTAGGTAAGCTTAAATTAGGTAGGCAGGCAGGCAGGCAGGCAGGTAGGTAGGTAGGTAGGTAGGTAGGTAGTTTGGTAGGTATGTTTTAGGTAGGTAGGTAAGCATGTATTTGGTAGGCAGGTAGGTAGGTAGGAAGGTTTTAGGTAGGTAGGTAGGTATGTTTTATGTAGGTAGGTATGTTTTAGGTAGGAAGGTAGGTACGTTGGTAGGTTTTAGGTAGGTAGGTAGGTTTTAGATAGGTAGGTAGGTTTAAGGGAGGTAGGTAGGTAGGTAGGTAGGTAGGTAGGTAAGTAGGTAGGTAGGTCTTAGGTATGTAGGTACGTAGGTAGGTAGGTAGGTAGTTAGGTAGGTAGGTAGGTAGGTTTTAGGTAGGTAGGTATGTAGGTAGGTAGGCAGGTAGGTAGGTAGGTAGGTTGGTTTTAAGTAGGTAGGAAGGTAGGTAGGTGTGTGGGTGGTTGGGAAGGTAGGTAGGTAGGTTTAAGGTAGGTATGTAGCTATGTAGGTAGGTAGGTTTTAGATGGGTAGTGTAGCTAGGTAGGTAGCTAGGTTTTAGGTACGTAGGTAGGTAGGTAGGTATGTTTTAGGTAGGTAGGTAGGTAAGTAGATAGGTAGGTAGGTAGACAGGTAGGTAGGCAGGTAGGTAGGTAGGTACTTAGGTTTGCGTAGGTAGATAGGTAGGTCGATAGGTAGCTTGGTAAGTAGCTAGGTAGGTAGGTAGGTAGGTTTTAGGTAGGCAGGCAGGTAGGTAGGTAGGTAGGAAGGTAGGTAGGTAGGTAGGTAGCTTGGTAGATATGTTTAGGTTGGTAGGTAAGCATGTTTTAGGTAGGTAGGTAGGTAGGTTTTAGGTAGGTAGGTAGGTAGGTGTTAGGTAGGTAGGTAGGTAGGTGTTAGGTAGGTAGGTTTTAGGTAGGTAGGTAGGTGTTAGGTAGGCAGGTAGGTAGGCACGTTTTTGGAAGGTAGGTTAGGTAGGTAGGTTTTACGTATGTATGTAGGTAGGTAGGTAGGTAGGTAGGCAGGTAGGTAGTTAGGTAGGTAGGTAGGTAGGTAGGTTTTAGGTAGGTAGGTATATAAGTAGGTAGACAGGTAGGAAGGTAGGTAGGTACGTAGGTAGGTAGGCTTTAGGTAGGTAGGTAGTTAGGTATGCTTTAGGTAGGTATGTAGCTAGGTAGGTAGCTAGGTTTTAGGTAGGTAGGCAGGTAAGTAGATAGGTAGGTAGGTAGACAAGTAGGTAAGTAGGTTTTAGATAGGTATGCAGGTAGGTAGGTAAATAGTAAGGAAGTTAGGTAGATTGTTAGGTAGTTAGGTAGGTAGGTAGGTAGGTATAGGTAGGTAGGTAGGTAGGTTTTAGGTGGGTAGGTAGGTAGGGAGGTAGTAGGTAGGTTTTAGGTAGGTAGGTAGCTAGGTATGTAGGTAGGTTTTAGGTAGGTAGGTTGTAGGTAGGTGGGTGGGTGGGTGGGGGATAGGTAGGTAGGAAGGTAGTAGGTAGTTAGGTAGGTAGGTAGGTTTTAGGTAGGTAAGAAGCTAGGTAGGTGGGTAGGTAACTGGGTAGGTAGGTAGGTTTTAGGTAGGTAGAAAGGTTTTAGATAGGTAGGTAGATAGGTAGGCTTTATGTAGGTAGGTAGGTAGCTGGGTAGCTTGGTAGGTAGCTAGGTAGGTAGGTAGGTAGGTGGGTGGGTGGGAAGGTAGGTTTTAGGTGGGTAGGTAGATAGGTAGGTAGGTAGGTAGCTAGGAAGTTAGGTAGGTAGGAGTTAGGTATGTACTTAGGTAGGTACGTAGGTAGGTGGGTGAGTGGGTGGGAAAGTAGGTAAGTAGGTTGGTAGGTAGGTAGGTTTTATGTAGGTAGGTAGCTAAGTAGTTAGGTAGGTTCTAGGTAGGTAGGTAGCTAGGTAGGTTTTCGGTAGGTAGTTAGGCAGGTAGGTAGGTAGCTGGGTAGGTAGGTAGGTTTAAGGTAGGTAGGTGGGTAGGTTTTAGACAGGTAGGTAGGTAGGTAGGTTTTAGATAGGTAGGTAGGTAGGTAGGTAGGTAGGTAGGTGGGTAGCTTGGTTGGTAGCTTGGTAGGTATGTAGGTAGGTATGTAGGTATGTAGGTTTTAGGTAGGTAGGTATGTTTTAGGTGGGAAGGTAGGTAGGTAGGTAGGTGGAGAGGTAGGTAGGTTGGTAGCTTGGTAAGTAGCTTGGTAGGTAGCTAGGAAGGTCTGTAGGTTTAAGGTAGGTAGGTAGGTAGGTAGGTTTTAGGTATGTAGGTAGGTGTTAGGCAGGTAGGCAGGTAGGTAGGTAGCTTTTAGGTAGGTAGGTAGGTAGGTTTTAGGTAGGTAGCTTTTAGGTAGGTAGGTAGGTTTTAGGTAGGTAGGTAAGTAGGTAGGTAGGTTTAGGTAGGCAGGTAGGTAGGTAGTTAGGTAGGTAGGTAGGTAGATAGTTAGGGAGTTAGGTAGGTAGGTTTTAGATAGGTAGGTAACTAGGTAGGCAGCTAGGTTTTAGGTAGATAGGTAGGTAGGTAGGTTTTAGGTAGGTAGATTGGTAAGAACATAGGTAGGTAGGTAGACAAGTAGGAAGTGGTTAGGTAGGAAGGTAGGAAGGTAGGTAGTTACGTAGGTTTGCGTAGGTAGATAGGTAGTTAGGTAGCTTGGTAGGTAGCAACGTAGATAGGTAGGTAAGTAGGTTTTTGTTAGTATGTAGGTAGGTTGGTAAATAGTTAGGTAGGTTGGTAGATAGCTAGCTAGGTAGGTAGGTAGGTAGGTAGGCAGTGGGTGGGTGGGTGGGTGGGTAGGAAGGTAGATAGGTAGGTTTTAGGTGGGTAGGTAGGTTTTAGGTAGTTAGGTATCTAGGAAGGTAGGTAGGTATTAGGTAGGTAGGTAGGTTTTAGATAGGTAGGTAAGCTTAAATTAGGTAGGCAGGCAGGTAGGCAGGCAGGTAGGTAGGTAGGTAGGTAGTTTGGTAGGTATGTTTTAGGTAGGTAGGTAAGCATGTATTTGGTAGGCAGGTAGGTAGGTAGGAAGGTTTTAGGTAGGTAGGTAGGTAGGTTTTATGTAGGTAGGTATGTTTTAGGTAGGAAGGTAGGTACGTTGGTAGGTTTTATGTAGGTAGGTAGGTTTTAGATAGGTAGGTAGGTTTAAGGGAGGTAGGTAGGTAGGTAGGTAGGTAGGTAGGTAGGTAGGTAGGTAAGTAGGTAGGTAGGTCTTAGGTATGTAGGTAGGTAGGTAGGTAGGTAGGTAGTTAGGTAGGTAGGTAGGTAGGTTTTAGGTAGGTAGGTATGTAGGTAGGTAGGCAGGTAGGTAGGTAAGTAGGTTGGATTTAAGTAGGTAGGAAGGTAGGTAGGTGTGTGGGTGGTTGGGAAGGTAGGTAGGTAGGTTTAAGGTAGGTATGTAGCTATGTAGGTAGGTAGGTTTTAGATGGGTAGTGTAGCTAGGTAGGTAGCTAGGTTTTAGGTACGTAGGTAGGTAGGTAGGTATGTTTTAGGTAGGTAGGTAGGTAAGTAGATAAATAGGTAGGTAGGTATGTTTTAGGTAGGTAGGTAGGTAAGTAGATAGGTAGGTAGGTAGACAGGTAGGTAGGCAGGTAGGTAGGTAGGTACTTAGGTTTGCGTAGGTAGATAGGTAGGTCGATAGGTAGCTTGGTAAGTAGCTAGGTAGGTAGGTAGGTAAGCAGGTTTTAGGTAGGTATGTAGGTAGGTAAGTAAATAGTTAGGTAGGTAGGAAGATAGTTACGTAGGTAGCTAGGTAGGTAGGTAGGTAGGTGGGTGGGTGGGTAGGTAGGTAGG
Source organism: Haemaphysalis longicornis (assembly GCF_048455015.1). Classification (NCBI taxonomy): domain Eukaryota; kingdom Metazoa; phylum Arthropoda; class Arachnida; order Ixodida; family Ixodidae; genus Haemaphysalis; species Haemaphysalis longicornis. The sequence continues at coordinate 11,746,330 of NW_027526225.1, read as the reverse complement.
TAGGTATGTTTTAGGTGGGGAGGTAGGTTTTAGGAAGGTAGGTAGGTAGGTAGGTAGATAGGTAGGTAGGGAGGTAGGTTTTAGGTAGGCAGGTAGCTAGGTAGGTAGGTAGGTTTAAGTAGGAAGGTAGATAGGTAGGTAGGTAGGTAGGTAGGTAGGTTTTAGGTAGGTAGGTAGCTAGGTGGGTAGGTAGGTTTTAGGTAGGTTGATAGGTTGGTAGGTTTTAGATAGGTAGGTAGGTAAGCTTTAGGTAGGTTTGTAGGTATATTTTAGGTAGGTTGATAGGTTGGTAGGTTTTAGATAGGTAGGTAGGTAAGCTTTAGGTAGGTCGGAAGGCAGGCAGGCAGGCAGGCAGGCAGGTAGGTAGGTAGGTAGGAAGGTAGGTAGGTAGGTAGGTAGGTAGTTTGGTAGATGTGTTTTAGGTAGGTAGGTAAGCATGTTTTAGGTAGGTAGGCAGGTAGGTAGGTAGGTTTTAGGTAGGTAGGTCTTAGGTAGGTAGGTAGGTGTTAGGTAGGCAGGTAGGTAGGTACGTTTTAGGTAGGTAGGTAGGTAGGTTGGTAGGTAGGTAGGTAGGTAGGTAGGTAAGTAGGTAGGTAGGTTTTACGTATGTATGTATGTAGGTAGGTAGGTAGGTAGTTAGGTAGGTAGGTAGGTAGGTATGTTGGTTTTATGTAGGTAGGTAGGTAGGTAGGTGGGTGGGTGGGTGATAAGGTAGGTAGGTAGTTAGGTAGGTAGGTTTTAGGTAGGTAGGTAGCTAGGTAGGTTTTCGGTAGGTAGTTAGGCAGGTAGGTAGGTGGGTAGCTGGGTAGGTAGGCAGGTTTTAAGTATGTAGGTAGGTAGGTTTTAGATAGGTAGGTAGGTAGTTAGGCAGGTAGGTAGGTAAGTAGCTGGGTAGGTAGGTAGGTTTTAAGTATGTAGGTGGGTAGGTAAGTTTTAGATAGGTAGGTAGGTAGATCGGTAGGTAGGTTGGTAGCTTGGTAGGTAGCTAGGAAGGTCGGTAGGTTTAAGGAAGGTAGGTAGGTAGGTAGGTTTTAGATATATTGGTAGGTGTTAGACAGGTAGGTAGGTAGGTAGGTAGGTAGGTAGGTAGCTTTTAGGTAGGTAGGTAGGTAGGTTTTAGGTAGGTAGGTAGGTAGGTAGGTTTTAGGTAGGTAGGTAGGTTTTAAGTAGGTAGGTAGGTAGTTAGGTAGGTAGGTAAGTAGGTAGGTAGGTTTGGGTAGGCAGGTAGGTAGGTAGTTAGGTAGGTAGGTAGTTAGATAGGTAGGGAGTTAGGTAGGTAGAGTTTAGATAGGTAGGTAGCTAGGTAGGTAGCTAGGTTTTAGGTAGGTAGGTAGGAAGGTAGGTTTTAGGTAGGTAGGTAGGTAAGTAGATAGGTAGGTAGGTAGACAGGAAGGTAGGTAGGTAGGTAGGTAGGAAGGTAGGTAGGTAGGTAGTTACGTAGGTTTGCGTAGGTAGATAGGTAGTTAGGTAGCTTGGTAGGTAGCTACGTAGGTAGGTAGGTAAGTAGGTTTTTGGTAGGTATGTAGGTAGGTTGGTAAATAGTTAGGTAGGTTGGTAGATAGTTAGGTAGGTAGGTAGGTAGGTAGCTAGGTAGGTGGGTGGGTGGGTGGGTGGGTAGGTGGGTAGGTATGTAGGTTTTAGGTGGGTAGGTAGGTTTTAGGTAGGTAGGTATCTAAGAAGGTAGGTAGGTATTAGGTAGGTAGGTAGGTTGGTAGGTTTTAGATAGGTAGGTAGGTAAGCTTAAATTAGGTAGGCAAGCAGGCAGGCAGGCAGGCAGGTAGGTAGGTAATTTGGTAGGTATGTTTTAGGTAGGTAGGTAAGCATGTTTTAGGTGGGTAGGTAGGTAGGTAGGAAGGTTTTAGGAAGGTAGGTTGGTAGGTTTTAGGTAGGTAGGTTTTAGATAGGTAGGTAGGTTTAAGGTAGGTAGGTAGGTAGGTAGGTAGGTAAGTAGGTAGGTAGGTTTTGGGTATGTAGGTAGGTAGGTAGGTTTTAGGTAGGTAGGTAGTCAGGTAGGTAGGTAGGTAGGTTGGTTTTAATTAGGTAGGTAGGTAGGTGTGTGGGTGGTTGGGTAGGTAGGTAGGTAGGTAGGTAGGTAGGTAGGTTTTAGGTAGGTATGTAGCTATATAGGTAGGTAGGTTTTAGGTGGGTAGGTAGCTAGGTAGGTAGCTAGGTTTCAGGTACGTAGGTAGGTAGGTAGGTATGTTTTAGGTAGGTAGGTAAGTAGATAGGTAGGTAGGTAGACAGGTAGGTAGGTAGGTAGGTATGTTTTAAGAAGGTAGGTAGGTAAGTAGATAGGTAGGTAGGTAGGTAGGTAGTTTGGTACGTATGTTTTAGGTAGGTAGGTAAGCATGTTTTAGGTAGGTAGGTAGGTAGGTAGGAAGGTTTTAGGTAGGTAGGTAGGTAGGTTTTAGGTTGGTAGGTAGGTTTTAGGTAGGAAGGTAGGTAGGTTGGTAGGTTTTAGGGAGGCAGGTAGGTTTTAGATAGGTAGGTCGGTTTAAGGTAGGTAGGTAGGTAGGTAGGTAGGTAAGTAGGTAGGTAGGTTTTAGGTATGTAGGTAGGTAGGTAGGTAGGTAGGTAGGTAGGTAGGTAGGTAGGTTGGTAGGTAGGCCGTGAACAAGCACAGCGTCTTCTGGAAGCACGGACTCAGAAACCGAACGAGAGTGTGGCTATGTTCGCGGAGGACATGGCCCGTCTGTTCAAGCGCACCGACCCAAACATAGCAGAATGGAAAAACTTCCGCCATCTTATGCATAGCGTAATGGAACAACTTTTTGCCGGTCTTTTCCGAAATACACCACGTACGGTCCAACAATTCATCCGCGAGGCTACGAACCTTTGGCGACCTAGCGAAAACCGGCCGCTCTGGTATTTCTTCTGCAAACCAGAGCACATTTATCTGCGGTGCCCCAACCGAAATCGGACTGCCTGTATTCCCACCCAACGCTGATCGGCCCAATTCAGCAAAAGACCAGTCGCCAGTTCTGAAAACCTCACCGAGCACCAATCTACCACACCACTCTGTCGACCGCGTTTGCCGTCCCCAGCTATCCAAGGTTCGTCTAACCCCAGCACTCCTAGAGGTCCACGTACCCGACGGTACCCAACGCCACCACTGGGAAACTAGATGCCGCAAACGTGGGAGGCAAGGTTGCCAGTAGTCGAAGCTCCGAAGGCCTCCTTCTACCACCGGCAGTTGGGGAACCGGTAACCCAAAACTTCGACGTCGACGTGAACGCGCAGCACGATATTGCAGTTTTTCTCGGCGGACACGAAAAGACCGCATTAGTGGAAATCCTGCCGGACTACTCGAAAATTAGACGGGAACTCTCTGACAGGCTCAGAAATGTCAAAACCCCATGGGATGAACCTCAGATTCGGACTGCCGGGGGGTAACCTAATGCCTACTGTCGGAAAATGTACCGCGAGGGTAAGCATTGGTGACCCGGACGTGATTCACAACTATGGTTCACACGGACGTAAGCAATGTGGGGCTCGGCGCAGTTCTGCATACCTGCCTGCCTGCTGTTCTACCTACCTACCTGCCTGCCTGCCTTCCAGGTAGGCAGGCAAGCAGGCAGGCAGGTAGGCAGGTAGGTAGGTAGGTAGGTAGGTAGAAAGGCAGGTAGGCAGGCAGGTAGGAAGGCAGGCAGGCAGGAAGAAAGCCAGGCAGGAAAGGCCGGCAGGTAGGCAGAAAGGAAGGAAGGCAGGCAGGCCGACAAGCAGGCAGACAGGCAGCCAGGAAGAAAGGCAGGCAGGAAAGAAGGTACATAAGCATGGTAGGTAGGTAGGGAGGTAGGTAGGTTTTAGGTAGGTATGTTGTAGGTAGGTAGGTAGGTACGTATGTTTTAGGTAGGTAGGTAGGTAGGTAGTTTTAGGTAGGTAGGTAGGTAGGTTTTAGGTAGGTAGGTAGGTAGGTTTTAGGCAGGTAGGTAGGTAGGTAGGTGGTAGGTAGGTAGGAAGGTAGGTAGGTATGTTGGTAGGTAGTCAGGTAGGTGGGTGGGTGGTGGGTGGGTAGGTAGGTATAGGTAGGTAGGTAGTTAGCTTGCTTGTTAGGTAGGTAGGTAAGATTTATGTAGGTAGGTAGGTAAATTTAGATAGGTAGGTAGGTTTTAGGTAGGTAGGTAGGTAGGTAGTTAGGTAGGTAGGTTTTAGGTAGGTCGGTAGGTAGGTAGTTTTTAGGTAGGTAGGTAGGTAAGTAGGTAGGTAGGTAGGTAGAGAGGTAGGTGGGTAGTAAGGTAGGTAGGTAAATAGTTAGGTAGGTAGAGAGTTAGGTAGGTAGGTAGGTAGGTTTGGGTAGGTAGGTAGATAGGTAGGTAGGTTTTAGGTAGGTTGGTAGGTTTTAGGTAGATAGGTAGGTTTTAGGAAGCTAGGTTGGTAGGTAGGTAGCTTTGATTTAGGTAGGTAGGTAGGTACGTAGGTATGGTTTAGGTAGGTAGGTAGGTAAGTAGATAGGTCGGTAGGTAGACAGGTGGGTAGGTAGGTAGGTAGGAAGGTAGGTAGGTACGTAGGCTTGCGTAGGTAGCTTGGTAGGTAGCTAGGTAGGTAGGTAGGTAGGTAAGGAGGTTTTAGGTTGGTATGTAGGTAGGTAGATAGGTAGGTATCTAGGAAGGTAGGTAGGTATTAGGTAGGTAGGTAGGTTGGTAGGTTTTAGATAGGTAGGTAGGTAAGCTTAAAAAAGGTAGGCAGGCAGGCAGGCAGGCAGGCAGGTAGGTAGGTAGGTAGGTAGTTTGGTAGGTATATTTTAGATAGGTAGGTAGGTAGGAAGGTTTTAGGTAGGTAGGTAGGTAGGTTTTAGGTAGGTAGGTAGGTTTTAGGTAGGAAGGTAGGTAGGTTGATAGGTTTTAGGTAGGTTGGTAGGTTTTAGATAGGTAGGTAGGTTTAAGGTAGGTAGGTAGGTAGGTAGGTAAGTAGATATGTAGGTTTTAGGTATGTAGGCAGGTAGGTAATCAGGTAGGTAGGTAGTTAAGTAGGTAGGTAGGTTTTAGGTAGGTAGGTATGTAGGTAGGTAGGCAGGTAGGTAGGTAGGTAGGTTGGTTTTAAGTAGGTAGGTAGGAAGGTAGGAAATGTGTGGGTTGTTGGGAAAGTAGGTAGGTAGGTTTTAGGTAGGTATGTAGCTATGTAGGTAGGTATGTATTAGGTAGGTAGGTAGGTAAGTAGATAGGTAGGTAGGCAGAGAGGTAGGTAGGTAGGTAGGTATGTTTTAGGTTGGTAGGTAGGTAAGTAGATAGGTAGGTAGGTAGACAGGTAGGTAGGTAGGTAGGTAGGTACTTAGGTTTGCGTAGGTAGATAGGTAGGTCGATAGGTAGCTTGGTAAGTAGCTAGGTAGGAAGGTAGGTAAGTAGGTTTTAGGTAGGTATGTAGGTAGGTAAGTAAAAAGTTAGGTAGGTAGGAAGATAGTTACGTAGGTAGTTAGGTAGGTAGGTTGGTGGGTGGTTGGGTAGGTAGGTGGGTGGGTATGTTTTAGGTGGGTAGGTGGGTTTTAGGTAGGTAGGTAGGTAGATATGTAGGTAGGCAGGTAGGTTTTAGGTAGGCAGGTAGCTAGGTAGGTAGGTAGTTTTAGGTAGGAAGGTAGTAGGTAGGTTTTAGGTAGGTAGGTAGAAAGGTGGTTAGGGGAAGATAGTAGGTAGGTTTTAGGTAGATAGGTAGGTTTTAGGTAGGTAGGTAGAAAGGTAAGTAAGTAGGTTTTAGGTAGGTTGGTAGGTTTTAGATAGGTAGGTAGGTAAGCTTTAGATAGGTAGGCAGGGAGGCAGGCAGGCAGGCAGGCAGGTAGGTAGGTAGGTAGGAAGGTAGGAAGGTAGGTAGGTAGGTAGTTTTGTAGATATGTTTTAGGTAGGTAGGTAAGCATGTTTTAGGTAGGTAGGTAGGTTTTAGGTAGGTAGTAGGTAGGTTTTAGGTAGGTAGGTAGGTGTTAGGTAGGCAGGTAGGTAGGTAGGTAGGTAGGTAAGAAGGTAGGTAGGTTTTACGTATGTATGTAGGTAGGTAGGTAGGTAGTTAGGTAGGTAGGTAGGTTTTAGGTAGGTAGGTATGTAGGTAGGTAGGCAGGTAGGTAGGTAGGTAGGTAGGTAGGTAGGTGTGTTGGTTTTAAGTAGGTAGGTAGGTAGGTATGTAGGAAGGTAGGTAGGTAGGTAGGTGGGTGGGTGGGTGATAAGGTAGGTAGGTAGTTAGGTAGGAAGGCTTTAGGTAGGTAGGTTTTAGGTAGGTAGGTAGCTAGGTAGGTTATCGGTAGGTAGTTAGGAAGGTAGGTAGGTAGGTAGCTGGGTAGGTAGGTAGGTTTTAAGTATGTAGGTAGGTAGGTAGGTTTTAGATAGGTAGGTAGGTAGGTAGCTGGGTAGGTAGGTAGGTTAGTTTTAGATAGGTAGGTAGGTAGATAGGTAGGTAGGTTGGTAGCTTGGTAGGTAGCTAGGAAGGTCTGTAGGTTTTAGGTAGGTAGGTAGATACGTAGGTAGGTTTTAGGTATGTAGGTAGGTGTTAGGCAGGTAGGTAGGTAGGTAGGTAGCTTTTAGGTAGGTAGGTTTCAGGTAGGTAGGTAGGTAGGTTTTAGGTAGGTAGGTTTTAGTTACGTAGGTAGGTTTTAGTTAGGTAGGTAGGTAGTTAGGTAGGTAGGTAAGTAGGTAGGTAGGTTTAGGTAGGCAGGTAGGTAGGTAGTTAGGTAGGTAGGTAGGTAGATAGGTAGGTAGATAGGTAGGGAGTTAGGTAGGTAGGTTTTAGATAGGTAGGTAGCTAGGTAGGTAGCTAGGTTTTAGGTAGGTAGGTAGGTAGGTAGGTTTTAGGTAGGTAGGTAGGTAAGTAGATAGGTGGGTAGGTAGACAGGTAGGTAGGTAGGTAGGTAGGTAGGGAGTTAGGTAGGTAGGATTTAGATAGGTAGGTAGCTAGGTAAGTAGCTAGGTTTTAGGTAGGTAGGTAGGTTTTAGGTAGGTAGGTAGGTAAGTAGATAGGTAGGTAGGTAGACAGGTAGGTAGGTAGGAAGGTAGGTAGGTAGGTAGTTACGTAGGTTTGCGTAAGTAGATAGGTAGTTAGGTAGCTTGGTAGGTAGCTACGTAGGTAGGTAGCTAAGTAGGTTTTTGGTAGGTATGTAGGTAGGTTGGTAAATAGTTAGGTAGGTTGGTAGACAGGTACGTAGGTAGGTAGGTAGGAAGTTAGGTAGGTAGGAAGTTACGTAGGTTTGCGTAGGTAGATAGGTAGTTAGGTAGCTTGGCAGGTAGCTACGTAGGTAGGTAAGTAGGTTTTTGGTAGGTATGTAGGTAGGTTGGTAAATAGGTAGGTTGGTAGATAGTTAGGTAGGTAGGTAGGTAGGTAGGTGGGTGGGTAGGTAGGTAGGTAGGTAGGTTTTAGGTGGGTAGGTAGGTTTTAGGTAGGTAGGTATCTAGGAAGGTAGGTAGGTATTAGGTAGGTAGGTAGGTTGGTAGGTTTTAGATAGGTAGGTAGGTAAGCTTAAATTAGGTAGGCAGGCAGGCAGGCAGGTAGGTAGGTAGGTAGGTAGTTTGGTAGGTATGCTTTAGGTAGGTGGGTAAGCATGTTTTAAGTAGGTAGGTAGGTAGGTAGGATGGTTTTAGGTAGGTAGGTAGGTAGGTTTTAGGTAGGTAGGTAGGTTTTAGGTAGGAAGGTAGGTAGGTTGGTAGGTTTTAGGTAGGTAGGTAGGTTTTAGATAGGTAGGTATGTTTAAGGTAGGTAGGTAGGTAAGTAGGTAATTAGGTTTTAGGTATGTAGGTAGGTAGGTAGGTAGGTAGGGAGTTAGTTAGGTAGGTAGGTTTTACGTAGGTAGGTATGTAGGTAGGTAGGCAGGTAGGTAGGTAGGTAGGTTGGTTTTATGTAGGTAGGTAGGTAGGTAGGTAGGTAGGTAGGTGTGTGGGTGGTTGGGAAGGTAGGTAGGTAGGTTTTAGGTAGTTATGTAGCTATGTAGGTAGGTAGTTTTTAGGTGGGTAGGTGGCAAGGTAGGTAGCTAGGTTTTAGGTACGTAGGTAGGTAGGTAGGTATGTTTTAGGTAGGTAGATAGGTAAGTAGATAGGTACGTAGGTAGACAGGTAGGTAGGTAGGTGGGTATGTTTTTGGTAGGTAGGTAGGTAAGTAGATAGTTAGGTAGACAGGTAGGTAGGTAGGTAGGTAGGTAGGTACTTAGGTTTGCGTAGGTAGCTAGGTAGGTCGATAGGTAGCTTGGTAAGTAGCTAGGTAGGTAGGTAGGTAAGTAGGTTTTAGGTAGGTATGTAGGTAGGTAAGTAAATAGTTAGGTAGGTAGGAAGATTGTTACGTAGGTAGGTAGGTGGGTGGGTAGGTAGGTTTTAGGGAGGTAGGTAGCTAGGTAGGTAGATATATAGGTAGGAAGGTAGGTTTTATGTAGGCAGGTAGCTCGGTAGGTAGGTAGGTTTTAGGTAGGAAGGTAGTAGGTAGGTTTTAGGTAGATAGGTAGGTAGGTAGGTAGGTAGGTTTTAGGTAGGTAGGTAGCTAGGTGGGTAGGTAGGTTTTAGGTAGGTTGGTTGGTTGGTAGGTTTTAGATAGGTAGGTAGGTAAGCTTTAGGTAGGTAGGCAGGCAGGCAGGCAGGCATGCAGGCAGGCAGGCAGGCAGGTAGGTAGGTAGGTAGTTTGGTAGATATGTTTTAGGTAGGTAGGTAAGCATGTTTTAGGAAGGTAGGTAGGTAGGTAGGTAGGTTTTAGGTAGGTAGGTAGGTGTTAGGTAGGCAGGTAGGTAGGTACGGTTTAGGTAGGTAGGTAGGTAAGTAGGTAGGTAGGTTTTACGTATGTATGTAGGTAGGTAGTTAGGTAGGTAGGTATGTAGGTAGGTAGGTTTTAGGTAGGTAGGTATGTAGGTAGGTAGGCAGGTAGGTAGTTAGATAGGTAGGGAGTTAGATAGGTAGGATTTAGATAGGTAGGTAGCTAGGTAGGTAGCTAGGTTTTAGGTAGGTAGGTAGGTTTTAGGTAGGTAGGTAGGTAAGTAGATAGGTAGGTAGGTAGACAGGTAGGTAGGTAGGAAGGTAGGTAGGTAGGTAGTTACGTAGATTTGCGTAAGTAGATAGGTAGTTAGGTAGCTTGGTAGGTAGCTACGTAGGTAGGTAGCTAAGTAGGTTTTTGGTAGGTATGTAGGTAGGTTGGTAGTTAGGTAGGTTGGTAGATAGTTAGGTAGGTAGGCAGGTAGGTAGGTGGGTGGGTGGTTGGGTGGGTAGGTAGGTAGGTTTTAGGTGGGTAGGCAGGTTTTAGGTAGGTAGGTATCTAGGAATGTAGGTAGGTATTAGTTAGGAAGGTAGGTTGGTAGGATTTTAGATAGGTAGGTATAAGCTTAAATTAGGTAGGCAGGCAGGCAGGTAGGTAGGTAGTTTGGTAGGTATGTTTTAGGTAGGTAGGTAAGCATGTTTTAGGTAGGTAGGTAGGTAGGTAGGTAGGTTTTAGATAGGTAGGTAGGTTTAAGGTAAGTAGGTAGGTAGGTAGGTAGGTAGGTAAGTAGGTAGGTAGGTTTTAGGTATGTAGGTAGGTAGGTAGGTAGGTAGTTAGGTAGGTAGGTAGGTAGGTAGGTTTTAGGTAGGTAGGTATGTAGGTAGGTATGCAGGTAGGTGGGTAGGTAGGTTGGTTTTAAGTAGGTAGGTAGGTAGGTGTGTGGGTGGTTTGGAAGGTAGGTAGGTAGGTTTTAGGTAGGTATGTAGCTATGTAGGTAGGTAGGTTTTAGGTGGGTAGGTAGCTAGGTAGGTAGCTAGGTTTTAGGTATGTAGGTAGGTAGGTAGGTATGTTTTAGGTAGGTAGGTAGGTAAGAATAGGTAGGTAGGTAGGTATGTTTTAGGTAGGTAGGTAGGTAGTTACGTAGGTTTGCGTAGGTAGATAGGTAGTTAGGTAGCTTGGTAGGTAGCTACGTAGGTAGGTAGGTAAGTAGGTTTTTGGTAGGTATGTAGGTAGGTTGGTAAATAGTTAGGTAGGTTGGTAGACAGTTAGGTAGGTAGGTAGGTAGGTAGGTAGCTAGGTAGGTGGGTGGGTGGGTGGGTGGGTGGGTAGGTGGGTAGGTATGTAGGTTTAAGGTGGGTAGGTAGGTTTTAGGTAGGCAGGTATCTAAGAAGGTAGGTAGGTATTAGGTAGGTAGGTAGGTTGGTAGGTTTTAGATAGGTAGGTAGGTAAGCTTAAATTAGGTAGGCAGGCAGGCAGGCAGGCAGGTAGGTAGGTAGGTAGGTAGGTAGTTTGGTAGGTATGTTTTAGGTAGGTAGGTAAGCATGTTTTAGGTAGGTAGGTAGGTAGGAAGGTTTTAGGAAGTAGGTTGGTAGGTTTTAGGTAGGTAGGTAGGTTTTAGATAGGTAGGTAGGTTTAAGGTAGGTAGGTAGGTAGGGAGGTAGGTAGGTTTTAGGTATGTAGGTAGGTAGGTAGGTTTTAGGTAGGTAGGTATGTAGGTAGGTAGGCAGGTAGGTAGGTAGGTAGGTTGGTTTTAAGTAGGTAGGTAGATAGGTGTGTGGGTGGTTGGGTAGGTAGGTAGGTAGGTAGGTAGGTTTTAGGTAGGTATGTAGCTATATAGGTAGGTAGGTTTTAGGTAGGAAGGCTGTAGGTAGGTAGGTAGCTAGGTAGGTTTTCGGTAGGTAGTTAGGCAGGTAGGTAGTTAGGTAGCTGGGTATGTAGGTAGGTTTTAAGTATGTAGGTAGGTAGGTAGGTTTTAGATAGGTAGGTAGGTAGGAAGCTTGGTAGGTAGGTAGGTTTTAGGTATGTAGGTAGGTAGGTAAGTTTTAGATAGGTAGATAGTAGATAGGTAGGTAGGTTGGTAGCTTGGTAGGTAGCTTGGTAGGTAGCTAGGTAGGTCTGTAGGTTCTAGGTAGGTAGGTAGATAGGTAGGTAGGTAGGTAGGTTTTAGGTAGGTAGGTAGGTTTTAGGTAGGCAGGTAGGTAGGTAGTTAGGTAGGAAGGTAGGCAGATAGGTAGGGAGTTAGGTAGGTAGGTTTTAGATAGGTAGGTAGCTAGGTTTTAGGTAGGTAGGTAGGTAGGTAGGTTTTAGGTAGGTAGGTAGGTTTTAGATAGGTATGTAGCTAGGTTTTAGGTAGGTAGGTAGGTAGGTAGGTAGGTAGGTTTTAGGTAGGTAGGTAGGTAAGAAGATAGGTAGGTTGGTAGACAGGTTGGTAGGTAGGTAGGTAGGTAGGTAGGAAGGTAGGTAGGTAGGAAGTTACGTAGGTTTGCGTAGGTAGATAGGTAGTTAGGTAGCTTGGTTGGTAGCTACGTAGGTAGGTAGGTAAGTAGGTTTTTGGTAGGTATGTAGGTAGGTTGGTAAATAGTTAGGTAGGTTGGTAGATAGTTAGGTAGGTAGGTAGGTGGGTGGGTGGGTGGGTGGGTAGGTAGGTAGGTTTTAGGTGGGTAGGTAGGTTCTAGGTAGGTAGGTATCTAGGAAAGTAGGTAGGTATTAGGTAGGTAGGTAGGTGTGTAGGTTTTAGATAGGTAGGTAGGTAAGCTTAAATTAGGTAGGCAGGCAGGCAGGCAGGTAGGTAGGTAGGTAGGTAGTTTGGTAGGTATGCTTTAGGTAGGTAGGTAAGCATGTTTTAGGTAGGTAGGTAGGTAGGTAGGATGGTTTTAGGTAGGTAGGTAGGTAGGTAGGTTTTAGGTAGGAAGGTAGGTAGGTTGGTAGGTTTTAGGTAGGTAGGTAGGTTTTAGATAGGTAGGTATGTTTAAGGTAGGTAGGTAGGTAAGTAGGTAATTAGGTTTTAGGTATGTAGGTAGGTAGGTAGGTAGGTTTTACGTAGGTAGGTATGTAGGTAGGTAGGCAGGTAGGTAGGTAGGTAGGTTGGTTTTATGTAGGTAGGTAGGTAGGTAGGTAGGTGTGTGGGTGGTTGGGAAGGTAGGTAGGTAGGTTTTAGGTAGTTATGTAGCTATGTAGGTAGGTAGTTTTTAGGTGGGTAGGTGTTAAGGTAGGTAGCTAGGTTTTAGGTACGTAGGTAGGTAGGTAGGTATGTTTTGGGTAGGTAGATAGGTAAGTAGATAGGTAGGTAGACAGGTAGGTAGGTAGGTAGGTATGTTTTAGGTAGGTAGGTAGGTAGGTAAGTAGATAGGTAGGTAGGTAGACAGGTAGGTAGGTAGGTAGGTTGGTAGGTACTTAGGTTTGTGTTGGTAGATAGGTAGGTCGATAGGTAGCTTGGTAAGTAGCTAGGTAGGTAGGTAGGTAAGTAGGTTTTAGGTAGGTATGTAGGTAGGTAAGTAAATAGTTAGGTAGGTAGGAAGATAGTTACGTAGGTAGGTAGGTAGGTAGGTGGGTGGGTGCGTGGGTAGGTAAGTAGGTAGGTATGTTTTAAGTGGGTAGGTAGATTTTAGGTAGGTAGGTAGGTAGGTAGATAGGTAGGTAGGCAGGTAGGTTTTAGGTAGGCAGGTAGCTAGGTAGGTAGGTAGGTTTTAGGTAGGAAGGTAGTAGGTAGGTTTTAGGTAGATAGGTAGGTAGGTAGGTAGGTAGGTTTTAGGTAGGTAGGTAGCTAGGTGGGTAGGTAGGTTTTAGGTAGGTTGGTAGGTTGGTAGGTTTTAGATAGATAGGTAGGTAAGCTTTAGGTAGGTAGGCAGGCAGGCAGGCAGGTAGGTAGGTAGGTAGGAAGGTAGGAAGGTAGGTAGGTAGGAAAGCATGTTTCAGGTAGGTAGGTAGGTAGGTAGGTTTTAGGTTGGTAGGTAGGTAGGTAGGTTTTAGGTAGGCAGGTAGGTACGTTTTAGGTAGGTAGGTAGGTAGGTAGTTAAGTAGGTAGGTAGGTTTTACGTATGTATGTACGTAGGTAGGTAGGTAGTTAGGTAGGTAGGTAGGTAGGTAGGTTTTAGGTAGGTAGGTATGTTGGTTTTAGGTAGGTAGGTAGGTGGGTGGGTGGGTGATAAGGTAGGTAGGTAGTTAGGTAGGAAGGCTTTAGGTAGGTAGGTAGCTAGGTAGGTTTTCGGTAGGTAGTTAGGCAGGTAGGTAGTTAGGTAGCTGGGTATGTAGGTAGGTTTTAAGTATGTAGGTAGGTAGGTAGGTTTTAGATAGGTAGGTAGGTAGGTAGCTTGGTAGGTAGGTAGGTTTTAGGTATGTAGGTAGGTAGGTAAGTTTTAGATAGGTAGATAGGTAGATAGGTAGGTAGGTTGGTAGCTTGGTAGGTAGCTTGGTAGGTAGCTAGGTAGGTCAGTAGGTTTTAGGTAGGTAGGTAGATAGGTAGGTAGGTAGGTAGGTTTTAGGTATGTAGGTAGGTGTTAGGCACGTAGGTAGGCAGGTAGCTTTTAGGTAGGTAGGTTTTAGGTAGGTAGGTAGGTAGGTTTTAGGTAGGTAGGTAGGTAGGTTTTAGGTAGGCAGGTAGGTAGGTAGTTAGGTAGGTAGGTAGGCAGATAGGTAGGGAGTTAGGTAGGTAGGTTTTAGATAGGTAGGTAGCTAGGTTTTAGGTAGGTAGGTAGGTAGGTAGGTAGGTTTTAGGTAGGTAGGTAGGTAAGAAGATAGGTAGGTTGGTAGACAGGTTGGTAGGTAGGTAGGTAGGTAGGTAGGAAGGTAGGTAGGTAGGAAGTTACGTAGGTTTGCGTAGGTAGATAGGTAGTTAGGTAGCTTGGTTGGTAGCTATGTAGGTAGGTAGGTAAGTAGGTTTTTGGTAGGCATGTAGGTAGGTTGGTAAATAGTTAGGTAGGTTGGTAGATAGTTAGGTAGGTAGGTAGGTAGGTGGGTGGGTGGGTGGGTGGGTGGGTGGGTGGGTAGGTAGGTACTTAGGTTTTAGGTGGGTAGGTAGGTTTTAGGTAGGTAGGTATCTAGGAAGGTAGGTAGGTATTAGGTAGGTAGGTAGGTGTGTAGGTTTTAGATAGGTAGGTAGGTAAGCTTAAATTAGGTAGGCAGGCAGGCAGGTAGCTAGGTAGGTAGGTAGTTTGGTAGGTATGTTTTAGGTAGGTAGGTAAGCATGTTTTAGGTAGGCAGGTATGTAGGTAGGTAGGTTGGTTTTAAGTAGGTAGGCAGGTAGGTAGGTAGGTGTGTGGGTGGTTGGGAAGGTAGGTCGGTAGGTTTTAGGTAGGTATGTAGCTATGTAGGTAGGTAGGTTTTATGTGGGTAGGTAGCTAGGTAGGTAGCTAGGTTTTAGGTAGGTAGGTAGGTAGGTAGGTATGTTTTAGGTAGGTAGGTAGGTAGGTAAGTAGATAGGTACGTAGGTAGACAGGTAGGTAGGTAGGTAGGTATGTTTTTGGTAGGTAGGTAGGTAAGTAGATAGTTAGGTAGACAGGTAGGTAGGTAGGTAGGTAGGTAGGTAGGTAGGTAGGTACTTAGGTTTGCGTAGGTAGCTAGGTAGGTCGATAGGTAGCTTGGTAAGTAGCTAGGTAGGTAGGTAGGTAAGTAGGTTTTAGGTAGGTATGTAGGTAGGTAAGTAAATAGTTAGGTAGGTAGGAAGATAGTTACGTAGGTAGGTGGGTAGGTAGGTGGGTGGGTAGGTAGGTTTTAGGGAGGTAGGTAGCTAGGTAGGTAGATATATAGGTAGGAAGGTAGGTTTTATGTAGGCAGGTAGCTCGGTAGGTAGGTAGGTTTTAGGTAGGAAGGTAGTAGGTAGGTTTTAGGTAGATAGGTAGGTAGGTAGGTAGGTTTTAGGTAGGTAGGTAGCTAGGTGGGTAGGTAGGTTTTAGGTAGGTTGGTAGGTTGGTAGGTTTTAGATAGGTAGGTAGGTAAGCTTTAGGTAGGTAGGCAGGCAGGCAGGCAGGCATGCAGGCAGGCAGGCAGGCAGGTAGGTAGGTAGGTAGTTTGGTAGATGTTTTAGGTAGGTAGGTAAGCATGTTTTAGGAAGGTAGGTAGGTAGGTAGGTAGGTTTTAGGTAGGTAGGTAGGTGTTAGGTAGGCAGGTAGGTAGGTACGGTTTAGGTAGGTAGGTAGGTAAGTAGGTAGGTAGGTTTTACGTATGTATGTAGGTAGGTAGTTAGGTAGGTAGGTATGTAGGTAGGTAGGTTTTAGGTAGGTAGGTATGTAGGTAGGTAGGCAGGTAGGTAGTTAGATAGGTAGGGAGTTAGGTAGGTAGGATTTAGATAGGTAGGTAGCTAGGTAGGTAGCTAGGTTTTAAGTAGGTAGGTAGGTAGGTAGGTTTTAGGTAGGTAGGTAGGTAAGTAGATAGGTAGGTAGGTAGACAGGTAGGTAGGTAGGTAGGTAGGTAGGGAGTTAGGTAGGTAGGATTTAGATAGGTAGGTAGCTAGGTAGGTAGCTAGGTTTTAGGTAGGTAGGTAGGTAGGTTTTAGGTAGGTAGGTAGGTAAGTAGATAGGTAGGTAGGTAGACAGGTAGGTAGGTAGGAAGGTAGGTAGGTAGGTAGTTACGTAGGTTCGCGTAAGTAGATAGGTAGTTAGGTAGCTTGGTAGGTAGCTACGTAGGTAGGTAGCTAAGTAGGTTTTTGGTAGGTATGTAGGTAGGTTGGTAAATAGTTAGGTAGGTTGGTAGATAGTTAGGTAGGTAGGTAGGTAGGCAGGTAGGTAGGTGGGTGGGTGGTTGGGTGGGTAGGTAGGTAGGTTTTAGGTGGGTAGGCAGGTTTTAGGTAGGTAGGTATCTAGGAATGTAGGTAGGTATTAGGTAGGTAGGTAGGTTGGTAGGATTTTATATAGGTAGGTAGGTAAGCTTAAATTAGGTAGGCAGGCAGGCAGGTAGGTAGGTAGTTTGGTAGGTATGTTTTAGGTAGGTAGGTAAGCATGTTTTAGGTAGCTAGGTAGGTAGGTAGGTTTTAGATAGGTAGGTAGGTTTAAGGTAAGTAGGTAGGTAGGTAGGTAGGTAAGTAGGTATGTAGGTTTTAGGTATGTAGGTAGGTAGGTAGGTAGGTAGTTAGGTAGGTAGGTAGGTAGGTAGGTTTTAGGTAGGTAGGTATGTAAGTAGGTATGCAGGTAGGTGGGAAGGTAGGTTGGTTTTAAGTAGGTAGGTAGGTAGGTAGGTAGGTGTGTGGGTGGTTTGGAAGGTAGGTAGGTAGGTTTTAGGTAGGTATGTAGCTATGTAGGTAGGTAGGTTTTAGGTGGGTAGGTAGCTAGGTAGGTAGCTAGGTTTTAGGAACGTAGGTAGGTAGGTAGGTATGTTTTAGGTAGGTAGGTAGGGAAGAATAGGTAGGTAGGTAGGTATGTTTTAGGTAGGTAGGTAGGTAGTTACGTAGGTTTGCGTAGGTAGATAGGTAGTTAGGTAGCTTGGTAGGTAGCTACGTAGGTAGGTAGGTAAGTAGGTTTTTGGTAGGTATGTAGGTAGGTTGGTAAATAGTTAGGTAGGTTGGTAGACCGATAGGTAGGTAGGTAGGTAGGTAGCTAGGTAGGTGGGTGGGTGGGTGGGTGGGTAGGTGGGTAGGTATGTAGGTTTTAGGTGGGTAGGTAGGTTTTAGGTAGGAGGTATCTAAGAAGGTAGGTAGGTATTAGGTAGGTAGGTAGGTTGGTAGGTTTTAGATAGGTAGGTAGGTAAGCTTAAATTAGGTAGGCAGGCAGTCAGGCAGGCAGGTAGGTAGGTAGGTAGGTAGGTAGTTTGGTAGGTATGTTTTAGGTAGGTAGGTAAGCATGTTTTAGGTAGGTAGGTAGGTAGGTAGGTAGGAAGGTTTTAGGAAGGTAGGTTGGTAGGTTTTAGGTAGGTAGGTAGGTTTTAGATAGGTAGGTAGGTTTAAGGTAGGTAGGTAGGTAGGTAGGTAGGTAGGTTTTAGGTATGTAGGTAGGTAGGTAGGTTTTAGGTAGGTAGGTATGTAGGTAGGTAGGCAGGTAGGTAGGTAGGTAGGTTGGTTTTAAGTAGGTAGGTAGATAGGTGTGTGGGTGGTTGGGTAGGTAGGTAGGTAGGTAGGTAGGTAGGTAGGTTTTAGGTAGGTATGTAGCTATATAGGTAGGTAGGTTTTAGGTAGGAAGGCTTTAGGTCGGTAGGTAGCTAGGTAGGTTTTCGGTAGGTAGTTAGGCAGGTAGGTAGTTAGGTAGCTGGGTATGTAGGTAGGTTTTAAGTATGTAGGTAGGTAGGTAGGTTTTAGATAGGTAGGTAGGTAAGTAGCTTGGTAGGTAGGTAGGTTTTAGGTATGTAGGTAGGTAGGTAAGTTTTAGATAGGTAGATAGGTAGATAGGTAGGTAGGTTGGTAGCTTGGTAGGTAGCTTGGTAGGTAGCTAGGTAGGTCTGTAGGTTTTAGGTAGGTAGGTAGATAGGTAGGTAGGTAGGTAGGTTTTAGGTATGTAGGTAGGTGTTAGGCACGTAGGTAGGCAGGTAGCTTTTAGGTAGGTAGGTTTTAGGTAGGTAGGTAGGTAGGTTTTAGGTAGGTAGGTTTTAGGTAGGTAGGTAGGTTTTAGGTAGGCAGGTAGGTAGGTAGTTAGGTAGGAAGGTAGGCAGATAGGTAGGGAGTTAGGTAGGTAGGTTTTAGATAGTTAGGTAGCTAGGTTTTAGGTAGGTAGGTAGGTAGGTAGGTAGGTAGGTAGGTAGGTTTTAGGTAGGTAGGTAGGTAAGAAGATAGGTAGGTTGGTAGACAGGTTGGTAGGTAGGTAGGTAGGTAGGTAGGAAGGTAGGTAGGTAGGAAGTTACGTAGGTTTGCGTAGGTAGATAGGTAGTTAGGTAGCTTGGTTGGTAGCTACGTAGGTAGGTAGGTAAGTAGGTTTTTGGTAGGTATGTAGGTAGGTTGGTAAATAGTTAGGTAGGTTGGTAGATAGTTAGGTAGGTAGGTAGGTAGGTGGGTGGGTGGGTGGGTGGGTGGGTGGGTGGGTGGGTAGGTAGGTAGGTTTTAGGTGGGTAGGTAGGTTTTAGGTAGGTAGGTATCTAGGAAGGTAGGTAGGTATTAGGTAGGTAGGTAGGTGTGTAGGTTTTAGATAGGTAGGTAGGTAAGCTTAAATTAGGTAGGCAGGCAGGCAGGTAGCTAGGTAGGTAGGTAGTTTGGTAGGTATGTTTTAGGTAGGTAGGTAAGCATGTTTTAGGTAGGCAGGTATGTAGGTAGGTAGGTTGGTTTTAAGTAGGTAGGCAGGTAGGTAGGTAGGTGTGTGGGTAGTTGGGAAGGTAGGTAGGTAGGTTTTAGGTAGGTATGTAGCTATGTAGGTAGGTAGGTTTTATGTGGGTAGGTAGCTAGGTAGGTAGCTAGGTTTTAGGTAGGTAGGTAGGTAGGTAGGTAGGTATGTTTTAGGTAGGTAGGTAGGTAAGTAGATAGGTAGGTAGGTAGACAGGTAGGTAGGTAGGTAGGTATGTTTTAGGTAGGTAGGTAGGTAAGTAGATAGGTAGGTAGACAGGTAGGTAGGTAGGTAGGTAGGTAGGTACTTAGGTTTGCGTAGGTAGCTAGGTAGGTCGATAGGTAGCTTGGTAAGTAGCTAGGTAGGTAGGTAGGTAAGTAGGTTTTAGGTAGGTATGTAGGTAGGTAAGTAAATAGTTAGGTAGGTAGGAAGATAGTTACGTAGGTAGGTAGGTATGTAGGTGGGTGGGTGGGTGGGTGGGTAGGTAGGTAGGTAGGTATGTTTTAGGTGGGTAGGTAGGTTTTAGGAAGGTAGGTAGCTAGGTAGGTAGATATATAGGTAGGAAGGTAGGTTTTATGTAGGCAGGTAGCTCGGTAGGTAGGTAGGTTTTAGGTAGGAAGGTAGTAGGTAGGTTTTAGGTAGATAGGTAGGTAGGTAGGTAGGTAGGTTTTAGGTAGGTAGGTAGCTAGGTGGGTAGGTAGGTTTTAGGTAGGTTGGTAGGTTGGTAGGTTTTAGATAGGTAGGTAGGTAAGCTTTAGGTAGGTAGGCAGGCAGGCAGGCAGGCAGGCAGGCAGGCAGGTAGGTAGGTAGGTAGGAAGATAGGTAGGTAGGTAGTTTGGTAGATATGTTTTAGGTAGGTAGGTAAGCATGTTTTATTAAGGTAGGTAGGTAGGTAGGTAGGTTTTAGGTAGGTAGGTAGGTGTTAGGTAGGCAGGTAGGTAGGTACGGTTTAGGTAGGTAGGTAGGTAGGTTTTACGTATGTATGTAGGTAGGTAGTTAGGTAGGTAGGTTTTAGATAGGTAGGTAGGTTTAAGGTAGGTAGGTAGGTAGGTAGGTAGGTAGGTAAGTAGGTAGGTAGGTTTTAGGTATGTAGGTAGGTAAGTAGGTTTTAGGTAGGTAGGTAGGCAGGTAGGTAGGTAGGTAGGTTGGTTTTAAGTAGGTAGGTAGGTAGGTGTGTGGGTGGTTGGGTAGGTAGGTAGGTAGGTAGGTAGGTAGGTAGGTAGGTTTTAGGTAGGTATGTAGCTATATAGGTAGGTAGGTTTTAGGTGGGTAGGTAGCTAGGTAGGTAGCTAGGTTTCAGGTACGTAGGTAGGTAGGTAGGTATGTTTTAGGTAGGTAGGTAAGTAGATAGGTAGGTAGGTAGACAGGTAGGTAGGTAGGTAGGTATGTTTTAAGAAGGTAGGTAGGTAAGTAGATAGGTAGGTAGGTAGGTAGGTAGTTTGGTACGTATGTTTTAGGTAGGTAGGTAAGCATGTTTTAGGTAGGTAGGTAGGTAGGTAGGAAGGTTTTAGGTAGGTAGGTAGGT
The DNA here is from genome assembly GCF_048455015.1 of Haemaphysalis longicornis. NCBI lineage: Eukaryota > Metazoa > Arthropoda > Arachnida > Ixodida > Ixodidae > Haemaphysalis > Haemaphysalis longicornis. Next base: position 11,726,989 of record NW_027526225.1, on the reverse strand, counting down.
AGGTTTTAGGTTGGTAGGTAGGTTTTAGGTAGGAAGGTAGGTAGGTTGGTAGGTTTTAGGGAGGCAGGTAGGTTTTAGATAGGTAGGTCGGTTTAAGGTAGGTAGGTAGGTAGGTAGGTAGGTAGGTAAGTAGGTAGGTAGGTTTTAGGTATGTAGGTTGGTAGGTAGGTAGGTAGGTAGGTAGTTAGGTAGGTAGGTAGGTAGGTTGGTAGGTAGGCCGTGAACAAGCACAGCGTCTTCTGGAAGCACGGACTCAGAAACCGAACGAGAGTGTGGCTATGTTCGCGGAGGACATGGCCCGTCTGTTCAAGCGCACCGACCCAAACATAGCAGAATGGAAAAACTTCCGCCATCTTATGCATAGCGTAATGGAACAACTTTTTGCCGGTCTTTTCCGAAATACACCACGTACGGTCCAACAATTCATCCGCGAGGCTACGAACCTTTGGCGACCTAGCGAAAACCGGCCGCTCTGGTATTTCTTCTGCAAACCAGAGCACATTTATCTCCGGTGCCCCAACCGAAATCGGACTGCCTGTATTCCCACCCAACGCTGATCGGCCCAATTCAGCAAAAGACCAGTCGCCAGTTCTGAAAACCTCACCGAGCACCAATCTACCACACCACTCTGTCGACCGCGTTTGCCGTCCCCAGCTATCCAAGGTTCGTCTAACCCCAGCACTCCTAGAGGTCCACGTACCCGACGGTACCCAACGCCACCACTGGGAAACTAGATGCCGCAAACGTGGGAGGCAAGGTTGCCAGTAGTAGAAGCTCCGAAGGCCTCCTTCTACCACCGGCAGTTGGGGAACCGGTAACCCAAAACTTCGACGTCGACGTGAACGCACAGCACGATATTGCAGTTTTTCTCGGCGGACACGAAAAGACCGCATTAGTGGAAATCCTGCCGGACTACTCGAAAATTAGACGGGAACTCTCTGACAGGCTCAGAAATGTCAAAACCCCATGGGATGAACCTCAGATTCGGACTGCCGGGGGGTAACCTAATGCCTACTGTCGGAAAATGTACCGCGAGGGTAAGCATTGGTGACCCGGACGTGATTCACAACTATGGTTCACACGGACGTAAGCAATGTGGGGCTCGGCGCAGTTCTGCATACCTGCCTGCCTGCTGTTCTACCTACCTACCTGCCTGCCTGCCTTCCAGGTAGGCAGGCAAGCAGGCAGGCAGGTAGGCAGGTAGGTAGGTAGGTAGGTAGGTAGAAAGGCAGGTAGGCAGGCAGGTAGGAAGGCAGGCAGACAGGAAGAAAGCCAGGCAGGAAAGGCCGGCAGGTAGGCAGAAAGGAAGGAAGGCAGGCAGGCAGACAAGCAGGCAGACAGGCAGCCAGGAAGAAAGGCAGGCAGGAAAGAAGGTACATAAGCATGGTAGGTAGGTAGGGAGGTAGGTAGGTTTTAGGTAGGTATGTTTTAGGTAGGTAGGTAGGTACGTATGTTTTAGGTAGGTAGGTAGGTAGGTAGTTTTAGGTAGGTAGGTAGGTAGGTAGGTTTTAGGTAGGTAGGTAGGTAGGTTTTAGGCAGGTAGGTAGGTAGGTAGGTGGTAGGTAGGTAGGAAGGTAGGTAGGTATGTTGGTAGGTAGTCAGGTAGGTAGGTGGGTGGGTGGGTGGGTAGGTAGGTATAGGTAGGTAGGTAGTTAGCTTGCTTGTTAGGTAGGTAGGTAAGATTTATGTAGGTAGGTAGGTAAATTTAGATAGGTAGGTAGGTTTTAGGTAGGTAGGTAGGTAGGTAGTTAGGTAGGTAGGTTTTAGGTAGGTCGGTAGGTAGGTAGTTTTTAGGTAGGTAGGTAGGTAAGTAGGTAGGTAGGTAGGTAGAGAGGTAGGTGGGTAGTAAGGTAGGTAGGTAAATAGTTAGGTAGGTAGAGAGTTAGGTAGGTAGGTAAGTAGGTTTGGGTAGGTAGGTAGATAGGTAGGTAGGTTTTAGGTAGGTTGGTAGGTTTTAGGTAGATAGGTAGGTTTTAGGAAGCTAGGTTGGTAGGTAGGTAGCTTTGATTTAGGTAGGTAGGTAGGTACGTAGGTATGTTTTAGGTAGGTAGGTAGGTAAGTAGATAGGTCGGTAGGTAGACAGGTGGGTAGGTAGGTAGGTAGGAAGGTAGGTAGGTACGTAGGCTTGCGTAGGTAGCTTGGTAGGTAGCTAGGTAGGTAGGTAGGTAGGTAAGGAGGTTTTAGGTTGGTATGTAGGTAGGTAGATAGGTAGGTATCTAGGAAGGTAGGTAGGTATTAGGTAGGTAGGTAGGTTGGTAGGTTTTAGATAGGTAGGTAGGTAAGCTTAAAAAAGGTAGGCAGGCAGGCAGGCAGGCAGGTAGGTAGGTAGGTAGGTAGTTTGGTAGGTATATTTTAGATAGGTAGGTAGGTAGGAAGGTTTTAGGTAGGTAGGTAGGTAGGTTTTAGGTAGGTAGGTAGGTTTTAGGTAGGAAGGTAGGTAGGTTGATAGGTTTTAGGTAGGTTGGTAGGTTTTAGATAGGTAGGTAGGTTTAAGGTAGGTAGGTAGGTAGGTAGGTAAGTAGGTATGTAGGTTTTAGGTATGTAGGTAGGTAGGTAATCAGGTAGGTAGGTAGTTAGGTAGGTAGGTAGGTTTTAGGTAGGTAGGTATGTAGGTAGGTAGGCAGGTAGGTAGGTAGGTAGGTTGGTTTTAAGTAGGTAGGTAGGAAGGTAGGTAGGTGTGTGGGTTGTTGGGAAAGTAGGTAGGTAGGTTTTAGGTAGGTATGTAGCTATGTAGGTAGGTATGTATTAGGTAGGTAGGTAGGTAAGTAGATAGGTAGGTAGGCAGAGAGGTAGGTAGGTAGGTAGGTATGTTTTAGGTTGGTAGGTAGGTAAGTAGATAGGTAGGTAGGTAGACAGGTAGGTAGGTAGGTAGGTAGGTACTTAGGTTTGCGTAGGTAGATAGGTAGGTCGATAGGTAGCTTGGAAAGTAGCTAGGTAGGAAGGTAGGTAAGTAGGTTTTAGGTAGGTATGTAGGTAGGTAAGTAAAAAGTTAGGTAGGTAGGAAGATAGTTACGTAGGTAGTTAGGTAGGTAGGTGGGTGGGTGGTTGGGTAGGTAGGTGGGTGGGTATGTTTTAGGTGGGTAGGTAGGTTTTAGGTTAGGTAGGTAGGTAGATATGTAGGTAGGCAGGTAGGTTTTAGGTAGGCAGGTAGCTAGGTAGGTAGGTAGTTTTAGGTAGGAAGGTAGTAGGTAGGTTTTAGGTAGATAGGTAGGTTTTAGGTAGGTAGGTAGAAAGGTGGTTAGGGGAAGATAGTAGGTAGGTTTTAGGTAGATAGGTAGGTTTTAGGTAGGTAGGTAGAAAGGTAAGTAAGTAGGTTTTAGGTAGGTTGGTAGGTTTTAGATAGGTAGGTAGGTAAGCTTTAGATAGGTAGGCAGGCAGGCAGGCAGGCAGGCAGGCAGGTAGGTAGGTAGGTAGGAAGGTAGGAAGGTAGGTAGGTAGGTAGTTTTGTAGATATGTTTTAGGTAGGTAGGTAAGCATGTTTTAGGTAGGTAGGTAGGTTTTAGGTAGGTAGGTAGGTAGGTTTTAGGTAGGTAGGTAGGTGTTAGGTAGGCAGGTAGGTAGGTAGGTAGGTAGGTAAGAAGGTAGGTAGGTTTTACGTATGTATGTAGGTAGGTAGGTAGGTAGTTAGGTAGGTAGGTAGGTAGGTTTTAGGTAGGTAGGTATGTAGGTAGGTAGGCAGGTAGGTAGGTAGGTAGGTAGGTAGGTAGGTGTGTTGGTTTTAAGTAGGTAGGTAGGTAGGTATGTAGGAAGGTAGGTAGGTAGGTAGGTGGGTGGGTGGGTGATAAGGTAGGTAGGTAGTTAGGTAGGAAGGCTTTAGGTAGGTAGGTTTTAGGTAGGTAGGTAGCTAGGTAGGTTATCGGTAGGTAGTTAGGAAGGTAGGTAGGTAGGTAGCTGGGTAGGTAGGTAGGTTTTAAGTATGTAGGTAGGTAGGTAGGTTTTAGATAGGTAGGTAGGTAGGTAGCTGGGTAGGTAGGTAGGTAAGTTTTAGATAGGTAGGTAGGTAGATAGGTAGGTAGGTTGGTAGCTTGGTAGGTAGCTAGGAAGGTCTGTAGGTTTTAGGTAGGTAGGTAGATACGTAGGTAGGTTTTAGGTATGTAGGTAGGTGTTAGGCAGGTAGGTAGGTAGGTAGGTAGCTTTTAGGTAGGTAGGTTTCAGGTAGGTAGGTAGGTAGGTTTTAGGTAGGTAGGTTTTAGTTACGTAGGTAGGTTTTAGGTAGGTAGGTAGGTAGTTAGGTAGGTAGGTAAGTAGGTAGGTAGGTTTAGGTAGGCAGGTAGGAAGGTAGTTAGGTAGGTAGGTAGGTAGATAGGTAGGGAGTTAGGTAGGTAGGTTTTAGATAGGTAGGTAGCTAGGTAGGTAGCTAGGTTTTAGGTAGGTAGGTAGGTAGGTAGGTTTTAGGTAGGTAGGTAGGTAAGTAGATAGGTGGGTAGGTGGACAGGTAGGTAGGTAGGTAGGTAGGTAGGGAGTTAGGTAGGTAGGATTTAGATAGGTAGGTAGCTAGGTAAGTAGCTAGGTTTTAGGTAGGTAGGTAGGTAGGTTTTAGGTAGGTAGGTAGGTAAGTAGATAGGTAGGTAGGTAGACAGGTAGGTAGGTTGGAAGGTAGGTAGGTAGGTAGTTACGTAGGTTTGCGTAAGTAGATAGGTAGTTAGGTAGCTTGGTAGGTAGCTACGTAGGTAGGTAGCTAAGTAGGTTTTTGGTAGGTATGTAGGTAGGTTGGTAAATAGTTAGGTAGGTTGGTAGACAGGTACGTAGGTAGGTAGGTAGGAATGTAGGTAGGTAGGAAGTTACGTAGGTTTGCGTAGGTAGATAGGTAGTTAGGTAGCTTGGCAGGTAGCTACGTAGGTAGGTAAGTAGGTTTTTGGTAGGTATGTAGGTAGGTTGGTAAATAGGTAGGTTGGTAGATAGTTAGGTAGGTAGGTAGGTAGGTAGGTGGGTGAGTAGGTAGGTAGGTAGGTAGGTTTTAGGTGGGTAGGTAGGTTTTAGGTAGGTAGGTATCTAGGAAGGTAGGTAGGTATTAGGTAGGTAGGTAGGTTGGTAGGTTTTAGATAGGTAGGTAGGTAAGCTTAAATTAGGTAGGCAGGCAGGCAGGCAGGTAGGTAGGTAGGTAGGTAGTTTGGTAGGTATGCTTTAGGTAGGTAGGTAAGCATGTTTTAAGTAGGTAGGTAGGTAGGTAGGTAGGATGGTTTTAGGTAGGTAGGTAGGTAGGTTTTAGGTAGGTAGGTAGGTTTTAGGTAGGAAGGTAGGTAGGTTGGTAGGTTTTAGGTAGGTAGGTAGGTTTTAGATAGGTAGGTATGTTTAAGGTAGGTAGGTAGGTAAGTAGGTAATTAGGTTTTAGGTATGTAGGTAAGTAGGTAGGTAGGTAGGTAGGTAGTTAGGTAGGTAGGTTTTACGTAGGTAGGTATGTAGGTAGGTAGGCAGGTAGGTAGGTAGGTAGGTTGGTTTTATGTAGGTAGGTAGGTAGGTAGGTAGGTGTGTGGGTGGTTGGGAAGGTAGGTAGGTAGGTTTTAGGTAGTTATGTAGCTATGTAGGTAGGTAGTTTTTAGGTGGGTAGGTGGCAAGGTAGGTAGCTAGGTTTTAGGTACGTAGGTAGGTAGGTAGGTATGTTTTAGGTAGGTAGATAGGTAAGTAGATAGGTACGTAGGTAGACAGGTAGGTAGGTAGGTAGGTATGTTTTTGGTAGGTAGGTAGGTAAGTAGATAGTTAGGTAGACAGGTAGGTAGGTAGGTAGGTAGGTAGGTAGGTACTTAGGTTTGCGTAGGTAGCTAGGTAGGTCGATAGGTAGCTTGGTAAGTAGCTAGGTAGGTAGGTAGGTAAGTAGGTTTTAGGTAGGTATGTAGGTAGGTAAGTAAATAGTTAGGTAGGTAGGAAGATAGTTACGTAGGTAGGTAGGTAGGTAGGTGGGTGGGTAGGTAGGTTTTAGGGAGGTAGGTAGCTAGGTAGGTAGATATATAGGTAGGAAGGTAGGTTTTATGTAGGCAGGTAGCTCGGTAGGTAGGTAGGTTTTAGGTAGGAAGGTAGTAGGTAGGTTTTAGGTAGATAGGTAGGTAGGTAGGTAGGTAGGTTTTAGGTAGGTAGGTAGCTAGGTGGGTAGGTAGGTTTTAGGTAGGTTGGTAGGTTGGTAGGTTTTAGATAGGTAGGTAGGTAAGCTTTAGGTAGGTAGGCAGGCAGGCAGGCAGGCATGCAGGCAGGCAGGCAGGCAGGTAGGTAGGTAGGTAGTTTGGTAGATATGTTTTAGGTAGGTAGGTAAGCATGTTTTAGGAAGGTAGGTAGGTAGGTAGGTAGGTTTTAGGTAGGTAGGTAGGTGTTAGGTAGGCAGGTAGGTAGGTACGGTTTAGGTAGGTAGGTAGGTAAGTAGGTAGGTAGGTTTTACGTATGTATGTAGGTAGGTAGTTAGGTAGGTAGGTATGTAGGTAGGTAGGTTTTAGGTAGGTAGGTATGTAGGTAGGTAGGCAGGTAGGTAGTTAGATAGGTAGGGAGTTACGTAGGTAGGATTTAGATAGGTAGGTAGCTAGGTAGGTAGCTAGGTTTAAAGTAGGTAGGTAGGTAGGTAGGTTTTAGGTAGGTAGGTAGGTAAGTAGATAGGTAGGTAGGTAGACAGGTAGGTAGGTAGGTAGGTAGGTAGGGAGTTAGGTAGGTAGGATTTAGATAGGTAGGTAGCTAGGTAGGTAGCTAGGTTTTAGGTAGGTAGGTAGGTAGGTAGGTTTTAGGTAGGTAGGTAGGTAAGTAGATAGGTAGGTAGGTAGACAGGTAGGTAGGTAGGAAGGTAGGTAGGTAGGTAGTTACGTAGATTTGCGTAAGTAGATAGGTAGTTAGGTAGCTTGGTAGGTAGCTACGTAGGTAGGTAGCTAAGTAGGTTTTTGGTAGGTATGTAGGTAGGTTGGTAAATAGTTAGGTAGGTTGGTAGATAGTTAGGTAGGTAGGTAGGTAGGCAGGTAGGTAGGTGGGTGGGTGGTTGGGTGGGTAGGTAGGTAGGTTTTAGGTGGGTAGGCAGGTTTTAGGTAGGTAGGTATCTAGGAATGTAGGTAGGTATTAGGTAGGTAGGTAGGTTGGTAGGATTTTAGATAGGTAGGTATAAGCTTAAATTAGGTAGGCAGGCAGGCAGGTAGGTAGGTAGTTTGGTAGGTATGTTTTAGGTAGGTAGGTAAGCATGTTTTAGGTAGGTAGGTAGGTAGGTAGGTAGGTTTTAGATAGGTAGGTAGGTTTAAGGTAAGTAGGTAGGTAGGTAGGTAGGTAAGTAGGTAGGTAGGTTTTAGGTATGTAGGTAGGTAGGTAGGTAGGTAGTTAGGTAGGTAGGTCGGTAGATAGGTTTAAGGTAGGCAGGTATGTAGGTAGGTATGCAGGAAGGTGGGTAGGTAGGTTGGTTTTAAGTAGGTAGGTAGGTAGGTAGGTAGGTGTGTGGGTGGTTTGGAAGGTAGGTAGGTAGGTTTTAGGTAGGTATGTAGCTATGTAGGTAGGTAGGTTTTAGGTGGGTAGGTAGCTAGGTAGGTAGCTAGGTTTTAGGTACGTAGGTAGGTAGGTAGGTATGTTTTAGGTAGGTAGGTAGGTAAGAATAGGTAGGTAGGTAGGTATGTTTTAGGTAGGTAGGTAGGTAGTTACGTAGGTTTGCGTAGGTAGATAGGTAGTTAGGTAGCTTGGTAGGTAGCTACGTAGGTAGGTAGGTAAGTAGGTTTTTGGTAGGTATGTAGGTAGGTTGGTAAATAGTTAGGTAGGTTGGTAGACAGTTAGGTAGGTAGGTAGGTAGGTAGGTAGGTAGCTAGGTAGGTGGGTGGGTGGGTGGGTAGGTATGTAGGTTTTAGGTGGGTAGGTAGGTTTTAGGTAGGCAGGTATCTAAGAAGGTAGGTAGGTATTAGGTAGGTAGGTAGGTTGGTAGGTTTTAGATAGGTAGGTAGGTAAGCTTAAATTAGGTAGGCAGGCAGGCAGGCAGGCAGGTAGGTAGGTAGGTAGGTATTTAGTTTGGTAGGTATGTTTTAGGTAGGTAGGTAAGCATGTTTTAGGTAGGTAGGTAGGTAGGAAGGTTTTAGGAAGGTAGGTTGGTAGGTTTTAGGTAGGTAGGTAGGTTTTAGATAGGTAGGTAGGTTTAAGGTAGGTAGGTAGGTAGGGAGGTAGGTAGGTTTTAGGTATGTAGGTAGGTAGGTAGGTTTTAGGTAGGTAGGTATGTAGGTAGGTAGGCAGGTAGGTAGGTAGGTAGGTAGGTTGGTTTTAAGTAGGTAGGTAGATAGGTGTGTGGGTGGTTGGGTAGGTAGGTAGGTAGGTAGGTAGGTAGGTTTTAGGTAGGTATGTAGCTATATAGGTAGGTAGGTTTTAGGTAGGAAGGCTGTAGGTAGGTAGGTAGCTAGGTAGGTTTTCGGTAGGTAGTTAGGCAGGTAGGTAGTTAGGTAGCTGGGTATGCAGGTAGGTTTTAAGTATGTAGGTAGGTAGGTAGGTTTTAGATAGGTAGGTAGGTAGGAAGCTTGGTAGGTAGGTAGGTTTTAGGTATGTAGGTAGGTAGGTAAGTTTTAGATAGGTAGATAGGTAGATAGGTAGGTAGGTTGGTAGCTTGGTAGGTAGCTTGGTAGGTAGCTAGGTAGGTCTGTAGGTTTTAGGTAGGTAGGTAGATAGGTAGGTAGGTAGGTAGGTTTTAGGTATGTAGGTAGGTGTTAGGCACGTAGGTAGGCGGTAGCTTTTAGGTAGGTAGGTTTTAGGTAGGTAGGTAGGTAGGTTTTAGGTAGGTAGGTAGGTTTTAGGTAGGCAGGTAGGTAGGTAGTTAGGTAGGAAGGTAGGCAGATAGGTAGGGAGTTAGGTAGGTAGGTTTTAGATAGGTAGGTAGCTAGGTTTTAGGTAGGTAGGTAGGTAGGTAGGTAGGTTTTAGGTAGGTAGGTAGGTAAGAAGATAGGTAGGTTGGTAGACAGGTTGGTAGGTAGGTAGGTAGGTAGGTAGGAAGGTAGGTAGGTAGGAAGTTACGTAGGTTTGCGTAGGTAGATAGGTAGTTAGGTAGCTTGGTTGGTTGCTACGTAGGTAGGTAGGTAAGTAGGTTTTTGGTAGGTATGTAGGTAGGTTGGTAAATAGTTAGGTAGGTTGGTAGATAGTTAGGTAGGTAGGTAGGTAGGTGGGTGGGTGGGTGGGTGGGTGGGTAGGTAGGTAGGTTTTAGGTGGGTAGGTAGGTTCTAGGTAGGTAGGTATCTAGGAAGGTAGGTAGGTATTAGGTAGGTAGGTAGGTGTGTAGGTTTTAGATAGGTAGGTAGGTAAGCTTAAATTAGGTAGGCAGGCAGGCAGGCAGGTAGGTAGGTAGGTAGGTAGTTTGGTAGGTATGCTTTAGGTAGGTAGGTAAGCATGTTTTAGGTAGGTAGGTAGGTAGGTAGGTAGGATGGTTTTAGGTAGGTAGGTAGGTAGGTAGGTAGGTTTTAGGTAGGAAGGTAGGTAGGTTGGTAGGTTTTAGGTAGGTAGGTAGGTTTTAGATAGGTAGGTATGTTTAAGGTAGGTAGGTAGGTAAGTAGGTAATTAGGTTTTAGGTATGTAGGTAGGTAGGTAGGTAGGTTTTACGTAGGTAGGTATGTAGGTAGGTAGGCAGGTAGGTAGGTAGGTAGGTTGGTTTTATGTAGGTAGGTAGGTAGGTAGGTAGGTGTGTGGGTGGTTGGGAAGGTAGGTAGGTAGGTTTTAGGTAGTTATGTAGCTATGTAGGTAGGTAGTTTTTAGGTGGGTAGGTGGCAAGGTAGGTAGCTAGGTTTTAGGTACGTAGGTAGGTAGGTAGGTATGTTTTAGGTAGGTAGATAGGTAAGTAGATAGGTAGGTAGACAGGTAGGTAGGTAGGTAGGTATGTTTTAGGTAGGTAGGTAGGTAGGTAAGTAGATAGGTAGGTAGGTAGACAAGTAGGTAGGTAGGTAGGTTGGTAGGTACTTAGGTTTGCGTTGGTAGATAGGTAGGTCGATAGGTAGCTTGGTAAGTAGCTAGGTAGGTAGGTAGGTAAGTAGGTTTTAGGTAGGTATGTAGGTAGGTAAGTAAATAGTTAGGTAGGTAGGAAGATAGTTACGTAGGTAGGTAGGTAGGTAGGTAGGTGGGTGGGTGCGTGGGTAGGTAAGTAGGTAGGTATGTTTTAAGTGGGTAGGTAGATTTTAGGTAGGTAGGTAGGTAGGTAGATAGGTAGGTAGGCAGGTAGGTTTTAGGTAGGCAGGTAGCTAGGTAGGTAGGTAGGTTTTAGGTAGGAAGGTAGTAGGTAGGTTTTAGGTAGATAGGTAGGTAGGTAGGTAGGTAGGTTTTAGGTAGGTAGGTAGCTAGGTGGGTAGGTAGGTTTTAGGTAGGTTGGTAGGTTGGTAGGTTTTAGATAGGTAGGTAGGTAAGCTTTAGGTAGGTAGCAGGCAGGCAGGCAGGCAGGCAGGCAGGTAGGTAGGTAGGTAGGAAGATAGGTAGGTAGGTAGTTTGGTAGATATGTTTTAGGTAGGTAGGTAAGCATGTTTTATTAAGGTAGGTAGGTAGGTAGGTAGGTTTTAGGTAGGTAGGTAGGTGTTAGGTAGGCAGGTAGGTAGGTACGGTTTAGGTAGGTAGGTAGGTAGGTTTTACGTATGTATGTAGGTAGGTAGTTAGGTAGGTAGGTATGTAGGTTGGTAGGATTTAGGTAAGTAGATAGGTAGGTAGGTAGACAGGTAGGTAGGTAGGTAGGTAGGGAGTTAGGTAGGTAGGATTTTGATAGGTAGGTAGCTAGGTAGGTAGCTAGGTTTTAGGTAGGTAGGTAGAGGTAGGTTTTAGGTAGGTAGGTAGGTAAGTAGATAGGTAGGTAGGTAGACAGGTAGGTAGGTAGGAAGGTAGGTAGGTAGGTAGTTACGTAGGTTTGCGTAAGTAGATAGGTAGTTAGGTAGGTAGGTAGGTAGCTTTTAGGTAGGTGGGTAGGTAGGTTTTAGGTAGGTAGGTAGGTAGGTAGAGAGGTAGGTAGATAGGAAGGTAGGTAGGTAGATAGGTAGGTAGGTACTTAGGTAGGTACATTGGTAAGTAGGTGGGTAAATAGGTAGGTAGGTAGTTTGGTAGGAAGGGAGGTAGGTTTTAAGTAGGTAGGTTTTAGGTAGATAGGTAGGTAGTTAGGTAGGTAGGTAAGTAGCTAGGTAGGTTTAGGTAGGTTTTAGGTAGGGAGCTAGTAGGTAGGTTTTAGGTAGATTGTTAGGTAGGTAGGTAGGTAGGTAGGTAGGTAGGTTTTAGGTAGGTAGGTAGCTAAGTAGGTAAGTAGGTATTAGGTAGGTAGGTAGGTTGGTAGGTTTTAGTTAAGTAGGTAGGTAGGTAGGTAGATAAGCTTCAGGTAGGTAGGCAGGCAGGCAGGCAGGTAGGTAGGTAGGTGGGTAGGTAGTTAGGAAGGTAGGTAGGTAAGTAGGTGGGTAGGTTTAGGAAGGCAGGTAGGTAGGTAGTTTGCTATGTAGGTAGGTAGATAGGTAGGGATTCAGGTAGGTAGGTTTTAGGTAGGTAGGTAGCTAGGTAGGTAGCTAGGTTTTAGGTAGGTAGGTAGGTAGGTAGGTAGGTTTTAGGTAGGTAGGTAGGTTTTAGGTAGGTAGGTAGGTTTTAGGTATGTAGCTAGGTAGGTAGGTAGGTAGTTAGGTAGGAAGGTAGGTACGTAGGTAGGTAGGTAGGTTTTAGGTAGGCAGGTATGTAGGTAGGTAGGTAGGTGGGTAGCTTGGTATGTTGGTTTTAGGTAGGTAGGTAAGTAGGTAGGTTTTAGGTATGTAGGTAGGTGTTAGGCAGGCAGGTAGGTAGGTAGGTAGCTTTTAGGTAGGTAGATAGGTTTTAGGTAGGTAGGTAGGTAGGTAGTTAGGTAGAGAGGTAGGTAGGTAGGTAGGTAGGAAGGTACGTAGGTAGGTAGGTTGGTAGGCAGGTAGGTACTTAGGTAGGTACGTTGGTGGGTGGGTGGGTAGGTAGGTAGGTAGGTAATTTGGTAGTTAGGTATGTAGATAGGTTTTAGGTAGGTAGGTAGTTAGGTAGGTAGGTAAGTAGGTAGGTAGGTTTAGGCAGGTGGGTAGATAGGTAGTTAGGTAGGTAGGTAGGTAGACAGATAGGGAGTTAGGTAGGTAGGTTAAAGGTAGGTAGGTAGGAAGGTAGGTAGCTGGGTTTTAGGTAGGTAGGTAGCTAGGTAGGTAGCTAGGTTTTAGGTAGGTAGGTAGGTAGGTTTTAGGTAGGTAGGTAGCTAAGTAGGTAAGTAGGTATTAGGTAGGTAGGTAGGTTGGTAGGTTTTAGTTAAGTAGGTAGGTAGGTAGGTAGATAAGCTTCAAGTAGGTAGGCAGGCAGTCAGGCAGGCAGGTAGGTAGGTAGGTAGGTAGGTAGTTAGGAAGGTAGGTAGGTAAGTAGGTGGGTAGGTTTAGGAAGGCAGGTAGGTAGGTAGTTTGCTATGTAGGTAGGTAGATAGGTAGGGATTCAGGTAGGTAGGTTTTAGGTAGGTAGGTAGCTAGGTAGGTAGCTAGGTTTTAGGTAGGTAGGTAGGTAGGTAGGTTTTAGGTAGGTAGGTAGGTTTTAGGTAGGTAGGTAGGTTTTAGGTATGTAGCTAGGTAGGTAGGTAGGTAGTTAGGTAGGAAGGTACGTAGGTAGGTAGGAAGGTACGTAGGTAGGTAGGTTGGTAGGCAGGTAGGTACTTAGGTAGGTACGTTGGTGGGTGGGTGGGTAGGTTGGTAGGTAGGTAATTTGGTAGTTAGGTATGTAGATAGGTTTTAGGTAGGTAGGTAGGTAGGTTTTAGGTAGGTAGGTAGGTTTTAGGTAGGTAGGTAGGTAGTTAGGTAGGTAGGTAAGTAGGTAGGTAGGTTTAGGCAGGTGGGTAGATAGGTAGTTAGGTAGGTAGGTAGGTAGGCAGATAGGGAGTTAGGTAGGTAGGTTAAAGGTAGGTAGGTAGGAAGGTAGGTAGCTGGGCTTTAGGTAGGTAGGTAGCTAGGTAGGTAGCTAGGTTTTAGGTAGGTAGGTAGGTAGGTTTTAGGTAGGTAGGTAGGTAAGTAGATAGGTAGGTAGGTAGACAGGAAAGTAGATACGTAGGTAGGTAGGAAGGTAGGTAGGTAGATAGCTAGGTAGGTAGGTAGGTAGGTATGTAGGTTTGCATAGGTAGATAGGTAGGTAGGTAGCTTGCTAGGTAGCTACGTAGGTAGGTAGGTAAGTAGGTTTTAGGTAGGTATGTAGGTAGGTAGGTAAATAGGTAGGTAGGTAGATAGGTAGGTAGGTAGGTGGGTAGGTAGGTAGGTAGGTAGGTAGGTTGGTAGCTTGGTAGGTAGCTTGGTAGGTAGCTAGGAAGGTCTGTAGGTTTTAGTTAGGTAGGTAGATAGGTAGGTAGGTAGGTAGGTTTTAGGTATGTAGGTAGGTGTTAAACCAGTAGGTAGGTAGGTAGGTAGCCTTTAGGGAGGTAGGTAGGTTTTAGGTAGGTAGATATGTAGGTAGGTTTTAGGTGGTAGGTTTTAGGTAGGTAGGTAGGTAGTTAGGTAGGTAGGTAAGTAGGTAGGTACGTTTCAGTAGGAAGGTAGGTAGGTAGTTAGGTAGGTACGTAGTTAGATAGGTAGGGAGTTAGGTAGGTAGGATTTAGATAGGTAGGTAGCTAGGTAGGTAGCTAGGTTTTAGATAGGTAGGTAGGTAGGTAGGTAGGTTTTAGGTAGGTAGGTGGGTAAGTATAAAGGTAGGTAGGTAGACAGGTAGGTAGTTAGGAAGGAAGGTAGGTAGGTAGTTACGTAGGTTTGCGTAAGTAGATAGGTAGTTAGTAGCTTAGTAGGTAGCTACGTAGGTAGGTAGCTAAGTAGGTTTTTGGTAGGTATGTAGCTAGGTTGGTAAATAGTTAGGTAGGTTGGTAGATAGGTAGGTAGGTAGGTAGGTAGGTAGGTGGGTGGGTGGTTGGGTGGGTAGGTAGGTAGGTAGGTAGGTTTTAGGTGGGTAGGTAGGTTTTAGGTAGGTAGGTATCTAGGAAGGTAGGTAGGTATTAGGTAGGTAGGTAGGTTGGTAGGTTTGAGATAGGTAGGTAGGTAAGCTTAAATTAGGTAGGCAGGCAGGCAGGCAGGCAGGCAGGTAGGTAGGTAGGTAGTTTGGTACGTATGTTTTAGGTAGGTAGGTAAGCATGTTTTAGGTAGGTAGGTAGGTAGGTAGGAAGGTTTTAGGTAGGTAGGTTTTAGGTTGGTAGGTAGGTTTTAGGTAGGAAGGTAGGTAGGTTGGAAGGTTTTAGTTAGGTAGGTAGGTTTTAGATAGGTAGGTTGGTTTAAGGTAGGTAGGTAGGTAGGTAGGTAGGTAGGTAAGTAGGTAGGTAGGTTTTAGGTAGGTAGGTAGGTAGGTAGTTAGGTAGGTAGGTAGGTAGGTTTTTAGGTAGGCCGTGAACAAGCACAGCGTCTTCTGGAAGCACGGACTCAGAAACCGAACGAGAGTGTGGCTATGTTCGCGGAGGACATGGCCCGTCTGTTCAATCGCACCGACCCAAACATAGCAGAATGGAAAAACTTCCGCCATCTTATGCATAGCCTAATGGAACAACTTTTTGCCGGTCTTTTCCGAAATACGCCACGTACGGTCCAACAATTCATCCGCGAGGCTACGAACCTTTGGCGACCTAGCGAAAACCGGCCGCTCTGGTATTTCTTCGGCAAACCAGGGCACATTTATCTCCGGTGCCCCTACCGAAATCGGACTGCCTGTATTCCCACCCAACGCTGATCGGCCCAATTCAGAGAAAGACCAGTCGCCAGTTCTGAAAACCTCACCGAGCATCAATCTACCACACCACTCTGTCGACCGCGTTTGCCGTCCCCAGCTATCCAAGGTTCGTCTAACCCTGGCACTCCTAGAGGGCCACCTACCCGACGGTACCCAACGCCACCACTGGGAAACTAGATGCCGCAAACGTGGGAGGCAAGGTTGCCAGTAGTCGAAGCTCCGAAGGCCTCCCTCTACCACCGGCAGTTGGGGAACCGGTAACCCAAAACTTCGACGTCGACGTGAACGCGCAGCACGAAATTGCAGTTTTTCTCGGCGGACACGAATAGACCGGATTAGTGGAAATCCTGCCGGACTACTCGAAAATTATTCGGGAACTCTCTGACAGGCTCAGAAATGTCAAGACCCATGGGATGAACCTCAGATTCGGACTGCCGGGGGGTAACCTAATGCCTACTGTCGGAAAATGTACCGCGAGGGTATGCATTGGTGACCCGGACGTGATTCACAACTATGGTTCACACCGACGTAAGCATGTGGGGCTCGGCGCAGTTCTGCATACCTGCCTGCCTGCTGTTCTACCTACCTACCTGCCTGCCTGCCTTCCAGGTAGGCAGGCAAGCAGGCAGGCAGGTAGGCAGGTAGGTAGGTAGGTAGGAAGGCAGGTAGGCAGGCATGTAGACAGGCAGGCAGGCAGGCAGGAAGGAAGCCAGGCAGGAAAGAAGGCAGGCAGGTAGGCAGAAAGGAAGGAAGGTAGGCAGGCAGACAGGCAGCCATGAAGAAAGGCAGGCAGGTACGAAGGTAGATAAGTATGGTAGGTAGGTAGGTGCGTAGGTAGGTAGGTAGGTAGGAATGTTTTAGGTAGGT